>NC_088340.1:9492500-9827500 GCF_036884655.1 Musa acuminata AAA Group
TACCTTAAAGAATGTTATAACAACATCAAGGAAGACGGAACATGAATTAAATAGAAAAACTCTCGATCCAAGGATGTCACAAAACATACAAAAACAGATGATCACAGGTAATTATATAAGCCTGAAATTTATATTTTTAAAACCAGCACGTACAGTATGTTGTTGCCATGGAAGTCATTGGCGCTTGAGTGCTTGACTAGGTGCCCGAGCAGGGCAAGGCAACGCCCAAGCACCTCAATGGTGGGCCAGGCGGGTGCCTACAACTAGACGCAGCCAGACGCATGCCTGAGCCTAAGCGTCGAGCGGGTCGAGCGACTCAAACGTGCACCTGCATTAAATGAGGCCTGGTTTGTGGTCATACTCATTTGTTTAGCTTTAATTGGTCAACCAAACCAATTAAACCCTTTCATACACTCCTTGCCTCTCCCACGTGCACCCAATCCCTTTTCATGAAGCAATCCTATGTTGATCACAACCATCCTTTGCCAATACGCCATCACCGACCACTACCTTCATCATAACCGTTGCCCAGAACAACCACCCACAGTGTGAACCCTGACTAAGCCTGATCCCTTTCTGCAATCGAGAAGGAAACCATATGCTGCCTGCTGATCAATTCTTCTCCCCCAGTGGTGTTGCTTCCTCCGCCAACTATTGACCAGACCCAAGGCTATGCCACCAAAGCATCTTCCGCTACCCACCAAAGCGTTTGCTCTCCGCCAGAGACTCTCTCCTCTGCCTTTATTTTGGCCCACTCCAGACTAAAAGCTTTCCACCAGCATCTTCTCCATCTCCTCTTTATCCTGTGCAAGACTACGAAACAACACTCTTAGCAATCCCTTTTTGTTTGATGTAGTTTTGATCCCTTTCTCCGTTTCTTGTTTGTTGTTGTTTTAATTCTTCCTTTCATGCTTTATCTTTGTTGTATGCTTTACTGTTTGCTGTTGTTGAGCACGCAATGCATAACGAGGTGTAAGTTGAGATAAACTTTTGGAATCACATCACTTTGAGATTATTTTTTTGTTGAAACTTGAAACAGCAATTTGAAATAATCTTCTGTTGAACTAGCACTATGAGATAAACATTTCCTGCAAATGACCTCTGCTGCTATTTTGATCTAAAACTTCACTTGTTAGATTGGCGAGTGACTAACATCACCCGTTTTTTAGATATAAAACATCACTCTGTGAGATAATTATATTTTTAAAAAAAAATTTATATTGGCAAGCACTTCACTTTGCTCGGGCAGGTGCTAACGCCTCGGACGTTTCAGCACCTTGGCGCTTTTTAGTGCCTAGCACCTTTTGACTACACTATTTGTTGCATGAATAGTTCATGTGTACCCAGTTGCTCAATGAAACAGTTAAAAATGAGTGGTTTGCACAGAAAATGAAACAACAGTCTGAAATTGTCTGTTAAATGTGAACACATATTTTTAGAAAACAACTTGCATATGTTTACTTGATATTTACAACCAAGAAACTACTGAGAGTCTAAAATCTTAAGTCTGGAAATCATGCATAAGATGGTACTTTAAGAAATTGTTGTTCTGACAAAAAGACAGAAAATCCCAGAGTAGAAAGGAAACCTAATAATAACAATGCAGTGTTTGCAGATGAAAGAAAGGCACACGTAAGCTAACCTCTTCAACGCTGTACTCCCAATATTCTCTTTCTTCCATTGTGCATGCTAGCTGATACAGAGCCTCTTGAAAAGCACGACCTTCCTCTCCCAGATGTCTCCTCATATGGCGTTTGGTAACTTCTGTGTGTTGATCTAGTTCCTGCTTCTTGGATTGAATCCTGATACATGATGGACAATACCAGTTGCCTTCTGGAATCCGAGCAAGAGGGGGATTTAAACAATATGTGTGGTATTCAGAGTCGCAAGAATCACATAGCAAAACACTGTCATCATCCTTGTCAATGCCACAAACTTTACAAACTCCCTCTTCCCAAGGAGCTTTCGGTATTTCATTTGCTGCAAGAATAATATTATACAATTCTTTCCGCTTTTCAGTGTCTAAAGGCTCATTACCCACATGATCAGCAATTTTTTCCACTAGAATAAGCACCTGCAGAAGCCATCATACCCACTTCAAAATCTTAATCTACTGCTGAATAGGCCTAAAGCAAGGTAATTAGACCCAAAATGATGCTTTTGGCCCAAAGGAAATATACAGAAGCATAATTTGAATTACAAACACAAATATTTAAAAATAATAATTTTTCATAAGACACCTTGGTGTTTCTGGCGGATTGTGAAACACCATGAATATGCTGATACATGATCACTGAACACAAAGGGATATACCAACTAGTTAATGGAAGTGTAAGTGCAGAAACCAACGAATTATTTGGCTAGACATGCTCTGCCTGAACATTACTCGAGTAGTAAAAGTAAGATATTAAATGTTCTCAAATTATGGGATTTAACAATGATCAACTGTTTCCATACGCTGAAGTATCTGGTACTAAGAGAACACACTGTTAAAGTGTTAGGTAAAAAGTTATACTCATCTTAAATCCAATTACAATGCTAAAATATCTTTGAATTATACTATCAGATCATGTTATAGCAGTTGTGAACTACAATCATAAATTTCATCAACCAAGTCAACTACATAAAGAAACAAGTGGAAAGCGAAAAAATGTGCAACAGACCTCTTTCTCATACAATGATTCAAATTTTTGTGACAATGTCTCAACCAACTGCATAAGATCAGGCCGATCCCCATATGCGGTGGATATGTTATGCCATACCTGCCAAGAAAAAATGACTGACATCTCAGTTTAATTTCCATGATAATTAGCAAGGTTTTCAGCTGTGTGCCTATATGCCAATAACATGCTAGGAGGATGGGCATATGTGGTCCCTGACATTATGCCTAATGGGTTAGCACATATATGTCTATACTATGCAGTCATTCCAGAAGTCCAACTCATGTAAAGTTCTAATCCATCTCATGATACTCTGGGAGCAACCAAAATTATTTGTATTTTCTGCGTCTATCAACTATTAAGCTAACACACATAAAATATGAGTCTTATTACAGATAAATGTATAATAAAACACAGGATTTTACACCAAAGCATCAGGAGACAACAAAGAAAAAATAATTAACATGCATCAACGTTCTGAGTACACCTCACTATTCTTATTATCAGGTGTTGCTGCATTTTGATTTAAACCTTGAATTGTTAAGAATCCAACTTCTTCCCTTACCAAGGTTTCAAGTATAAGAACAGAAATCAACAATACATAATACAGCATGCCAGAAACCTATGACTTGATTATAAAAGATGATATTTCTTATTTCAGCTACACAAACTCTTTTTGTGCATGTTTCTTTTTTAACAGACTAACAGTCATGTCGATATAGCATGGCTGCTCCAACAACCTTCTTGTGTATTTCTTTTCAATGATTTAAAAAGCACTAGGCACTCGCCCGAGCGAAGCGAAACGCTCTAAAATATTAAAATATAAAAAAATATAATATAATTAATGAATATAATTATTTAAATAAAAAATATGATATTAAATTAAAAACAAAGATTAGCTGTGTTAAAATCTAAATAGTATATTATTAATTTAATAACTAAACATTATTTTGAATGGTAATTAATAATATACTGTTAATTGTTAATAGTATATTTACTGTTAACAGTAGTAGGGAAGAGTAGAGACCAAAGAAGTCGTGCTGAGAAGTCGGCGGTAAGAAGTCGTAGGCAGCAGACAGCAACGGAAGCTACAGAGTCACAGATAGTAGGAGGCAACGGATAGCGGTGGCGGCGACGGAGTCATGTCGCGGACAACAGCAGGCAGTGGACAACGGCAGCAAACAACAACGGACAACAACAAAAGCTAAGGAGACTTGATCGGCGACAAAGGAAGACTCGGAAGCAACAAGAGAAACCGTCGGCGACAGAGGCAGAGGGAAAATCGTCTACGGCGAACGCAAAGGGAGAAATCGTCAACGACAGAAACAGAGAGAGAAGCATGCGTAGAGTTGGGAATCGGGGTCGCGCGCTGATATAACTACATGCGTTAGTTGGTTTAATCGAACCAACTAATGCAAATTTAAGCGGTTTGATCACCTTATAACAACCGGGCGCTCGCCCGAAGCGCCCAAGCGGCCTCTCATTGAAGCATGCCACCTGGCCCTTAAACGACGCGCTTGGGCCTTGCCTCGCCTCGCCTCGTCTCACCCGAGCACCTAGGCGAGCGCCCGAGTGCCTTTTTAAATCACTGTTTCTTTTAAATTTAAAGGACATTTGATGATCACACAAATCATTCATGCTCCTCTCCACTTTAACCAATTAACTTCTATTTTATAAGTAAAACTCCATCACCTCTCCATTTTGCCAGATAACAGATCTGAAATGCATAAAACTTTTTCCTTGTAAAAACTTCTTGGCTAACTATATCCTCAATTCTCTTAGTACTACTGAAATAAGTATTCCATATATTCAGTCTGAGACATTTATCTATTACCAATAGTCTATAGATTTGTCTCCATAATTCAAGTTTAAAACTGATCTCAATTGAACTCTCATCAACAAAAACTATATCATTGGCAAATACAACACCATAGAGGTTTATCCTGGCAAATACATCCATCTATTACCACTGTTTAAACAAATATGAAGTTATGAACTCCATCATGTAACTCCATAGTTATAGAAAACTCACTGAACATACTTGGACAATTCTAACACTAGTAACTATTTATTTTGTCCAAATTGATAAAATTAATATGCAAATATTTATTTTGTGCGATGTATTTTTTACAATAATTGTGTTATCAGAAATAACTTCTATCTTCTAGAAGTTATCAAAAATACTTGTTTCTCCCACACTCAATCACCCATAATACTAAATAGCTAGAATTTGCATACATATAGTCATATACTATAACAAAAGAAAGTTAAATTAGACTTTGACTATCACAACAATGACATAGATTTTTCAACATGTTCAACGTCTATATCAAGCTATTAAATAAAATTTTCCACCAATTCATTCTAGGTTGCTCTTTCCCTTATGACTTCAATAATTCATATACCATTTCCAGAACCATCTTTTAAGTTTAAAGAGAAATATCAGCATATCTTCTTTTGTTTTGGCAAAGAATGAAGTACAAGTCAAAACTAAAATGCATCTGACACTATTGTGGACCTGCACATTTCAAGTACCAGCTGCACTAACCACAACAGCCTGTTAACACAGGATCAGCATGAAAAGACCATAGTCCTTAATTTGGCATCAATATTTGTCACAAAATATGCATGACATATTATCACTTGGAAGGTGCTCCAAATTTTAGGGATGGCTTTGCAAATTTGCAAAATACAAAAAAAAATTAATGGACTAATGAATTAACATGGTAGACCTCATAAGTGTCACACAAAAACAAAAAAAAAGGCATGGAGAGATGACAATCAATCAAACATGGGTGGTAGATGCAATACTACAAAATTTCCCTTGAGAGTTCAGGTAAAAGCAACAATAACACACTAAGGACCATTAAAAACAGTCTCAAGTCTGAACCTCATTCTTTCAAAAATCTCATCAAAAGGAAGCAACTGTATAGGCATACCTCCCGGACATCCTCAAGAAAGGCTTCATGTGATCCACCATAAGCCCCAACAGCCAACCTTAAGTCAATTGTGCGGAAATCTAAAGGACGAGAAACCATAGCAGGAAATCCAAGAACACCTTCATCTTCATTATCATTAACATTCGCAATGGGAGAACCAAGCAAATTGCAGAAAACTTTCCCTTCATCAGCAGAAACAGCACGACGTAGTACTATACGACATCTTTTCATAACAGCATCAGACAAAGATATAGGGCTTTTCTCTTTACTTCTCTTCTCAGATTTTTGCTGGTGTTTTCCACCAGATGCCTCTGCTAACACAGATAGAACAGCTTTCTGCACCAAACCAACAAGAAAAAGCAGCATACTAATGACATGATTTCACATCATATGCACTTGATAGAAAAAAGTATAGTAAGTTAAGAAACATAGGACCAAGTCATGATGAGTAATCATGGTAACATTATTCTTTACCACCCATTAGATATTCATTCTCATGTTTCCCTTCATCTCACGACTAATAAAAGCCATACACCACTAATAAGGTTATTGTGTTCTCACTTTTAATTTTTGACAAACTATAACTGTCTTTTGCATCATTATTTCAAGCAACTCACTACTTGAAAGGAAGATCAAACATTACCATCCCCTTAATGATTCAAAGTTTTATGACTAACATGTTACGACTCATGAAAATATGGCAAATCTTATGGCCTTTTCCACATCTTGCTTCTTTCGAGTTTCCAATCTACAACATCCCCATAACCTGTTGCAAAAGCAATGTTACTCATTGGCTCTGCTTCCAAGTTGATTTATGATATACGTTAAGAAAAATTGCAAAAAGGATAATCAAAAGAAAGACTATAATCATGTAAAAGAAGAAAAAAAAACTTATATTGATATATAGTCTTTTCTGTGCCATTAGTTCCCATGCTTCAAACATTCATTCTCTGCTTTTACAAGTAGCACAAAGCACAATTATCTAGAAAATGGTATAAGAGATAAATAAAAGGTTTAGGCAAGATAAATAAATGAAAATATTTTTCTAGTCATAAGTTTAAAAAAAATTCATGTGCATGGTAGGTGATATTAGTAGATACTGTTTCAGCCTTCAAGCTCACCAAAACTAAAGAATATCATGATCACAAAACAAAGAAACTCAACTCCAGTCGACCACATTCTTGAAAATTAGGATCAACTCTATCATGCTTACCCAACATATGGAAAAGATTACTCAAAATTGCATCACAATTTAACATTCTCTCGTATGAGCAAATAAATCATAAATTTCGTCCAAAAATAAGTTAAAGCATTAAGCAAGCAAATAGCATAGAAGCAGAAAAATAAATGAAATTGAAAAAACCACAACAGAATTAAACAAAATCAATCAATACCTTGGTTGGTCCTGAGGCATTTCCCTTATAGACCTCTTTACTTATAGAATGCTCCAAAATTTTCTTTGCCCATTCTGGAGGATTTCGATCCAATGCATCATAAATGCACTTTCTTATTCTCGTACCAACATTAGTTGGCAACTTCTTCACTGGTTCTAGTGGTAATGCCCACTCAGGAAGATTGTTCCCATTCACTACAGCAGGCTCAGAGGTACTGACTGCATCAGAGTCCTTCTGGTCAACAGGCAAAACTTTATTTTCTTGTAATCTAGAATCAGATATCTGTCTTTCGGCATCTGCAAGCAGCTGAGAGTCAAATAATTTAGTACAATCAAGAAAACCTACTTTGACGAAATTACTGAACACTGATAAAATTTTGAAAGTTACTGAACTCAACGGACATCAACTTTCTTACCATTGCATCAGCTTCCATACCAGCAACACCAGAAAGGGAACCACAAAGGACACCACCATCACCCTGTAAGCAGCGGACCAACTTCAAACCTTCACGAGTGAAGACATCTGGTGAATCCATAACAAAGTTCATAGATAAAACAGCTAAAATATATCTCCGAGCCAAATCCGGCCATGTTAGTTCATTAGCAGGTAGTATTTCAGTCTTAGCTTCTTTTACAGTAACAGTATTCTCAACATCCTTCTTTCTACCACGTCTAGATCTTGATTCTCTAGCATCAGAATTTGGATCTAAATAAACTGTAACCTTACCAAGGATCTCCCCAATCAAAATTTTCAGCAGTGAAATATGAATCTTAGTCAATGTTACACCAGTACATCTGCCATAAGTACGTGATGCCAATTTAGCTTGAGCAGCTTCCCTTGCTGATGCCGTTTCGTTTGGAATAAACATAAATGGACTCACTTCAGATGCTGTTGAACCAGACTCACATGTCGACAGTGAGATCCAACCATCTGGTTCTCTAAAATCCTCTATTTCCTTATCCAGCTTCTCCATATACTTTGAGTCAATGGGCCAAGGATCAATAAGTTCTTCTTCAAGTTCCTCAAGCGTTGGAGGTTCATTTAGACCCAGAGTCCCATAAAAACGCCAAAGAAATTCCCATATCTGATACAAGAGGAAAAAAGGCATTATGGGTAATATTAATAGAAACAGAAACAGGTCGATATATATGTATTCCTCAGTTTTTTTTTAGTTGTCGAAAAGAATATGATACCTGATAAACATCTCCAACCAGCTCTGCAGGAAGCCTTCTGCTACAAGGTTTCCCTGGTGGAGGTTGACGGTCACTTGATTGGTGGTCTGCAGCAAAATCTTGTTGTTTTAACATCATCTGTCTTCTGTATAAACCATATGAGGGAACTTTATCTTCACCTCCATCACCATTCCTTTGTACTGCTAAGATCACTCCACTAGCAACAGTCATCGACTTTGAAAAGTCTGCTCTATTAGCCAGAAACTGGTATCCTGAACATGCATGTGATTCAGGAAACGTTTCAATGACTTCCTTTACAAAACCCATATCCAATCCAAATCTGTCCTGATTTAACCATTCTGCAACTAATTGGCATGACAAATCAAACTCTGTATGATTCTGAATCACTTGTGGGAAATTAGTGGGACCAGCAGAACTGCAAAACCTAGCTAAGGTACCAAGATGATCTACCAATCTTGATCTTCCATTATCTGCTAAGGACGATGAAATTTGATTTCTATGCCTGCAGGTGAACTGCAACGAACCTGACTGCTTAAACACTTCACGGCATGAGTCAACAAGAGTTTGGGAGACCATCTTCCACACTGAGAATGATGATCGTCCTTCCACATAGAAATCCCCAATTTCATCCCTCAAAGTGGAAGTCCTTACCGAAGAATCATCAAACTTTTCTGAGTGGCTAGTCAAACCATCTGGTTCATCCACTTCCATCTGTGTGGAGGTACCATGAGAGTTTCCACACAAGTTGCTACTGAAGCATGATACCTGTTCCAGATCCGAGTAACTTGGATCCGATAGGAGCATTATAATGTCATCATCTTTCTCCAAATCAGATTCTAAGATCACACAGTTAGTTTCTGTTCTTTCTGATGCATCACATTTGTTAGCATTATTATACAAAAGAACAGTTTGTCCAATTGGAATTGGCAATGCCGAACATGGATGCCTTCGTACCTTAAATACAGGTCCAGCATCACCCCCATCTGAGACCTCACACTCAAAAATAGAACCTGTAATTCTGTCATGCCAAACTGATCTATATCCTACAGGCCAGATCTGACAGTTGTTATGATATGCCAATCGCAAATCAATTCTTCCGAAACAAATGACAAAGAAATCCTCATACTGAACTGGGAGACAACCCTGGTTGCAAGAAAAAAGAAAACAAACAAGAATGTTTATAAACTCTCTGAAAACAAAAGATACACCATGCAACCACAAGATATAACAAACTAAAGAATCTAGTGTGTTGCTTATGCATAAATACATATGTTTACAAGGTTCATATAAGGCTCCTAAATAGCCTACCAAAATTTGACAAGGCTCTATCAAATATTGGACAAAATCATGCGAAAATGACATCAGTGCGTAAATGTAGACAGACAAAGACATCAAATATGAACATGATCGACGCATAAATACAGAAATACAAGTATGCATCAACATCAAGGGTTGTTTTGCCATGTCTGGTCCATGTATATCTACTGCCGGCCCTACACCATCAAAAGCAACCACCAAGATTGTCAAATTGGCGTGACCCCTTTTGTCAATTATGTTCATTAGATAGCAACTTTTCACCAACAAAGACAATGGAATACCTAACCCACCAGAAAAGAAGACTCTCTCTAATTTCTAACTTTGTGCCACCAGCATACTAGTCTTGACCAAACCCCCCCCCCCCCCCCCCCCCTTCTCATGCTACCAGCAGCAGCATCCAGCATAGGGTCATTCAACTACAAGCAAGCCCTTGCATAATGTATGTTTATACAGGCAGTTAAGGCATATAACGTACGTACACACATGCAGTGCATTTACTTATTGCATCATTGGTCGCTGTTCCAAAATCACTAGACTCGAGATAAGTCAACAGAACCAAAGAATTAAAACATCAGTAAAGGAACACAAAAATACATACGTTCAACATTTGAGATCCATGGCCATTATTTTCCTCCGTATAAGCATTTGTAACTCTTGAAGGTCTCCTAAAATCAGAGTACTGTGATTCCATAACCTCGTTATCGGAAGAAGGCTCCCCGCTACAGTTAACCCTCACACTCTCTTGGTTCTCTGATGAACTAGTTGCAGTCCATGTTCTTGAAAGATCTCTTTTCCTTCGGCGAGGAGGCAAAGACCTTTGGACTACTCCAGAAACATCACTTTTTTCACCAATGTCAACATAAGTGTAGCTTGACTTGATGCCAAGATAGTGAGCAACATCATTCCCTGATCCAAACCTCTTTCCATCTGAATGACAATAGATAGAAGAATAAAATAAGTAGTGAATTAAACTCAACACCAACCTTTTCCAATACAATTTATAGTGACTGCAGAAATTTCCTATAACCTACCCAACCCTACTGCTAATAGCAGGACCAACAGATGAAAGAAATTGTAGGAAAACATTGGGCATTGTAAGTCCATAAGATCACTTGTTGCATAATGGCGTACCTTCGGTAATTCTTGAAAAATCATCCACGCTTCCTGTATCCTTTGCCGAGTCACAGTCATTTCTTATCTGACCCACATGTTGTGGAAATGGTTGACCAGATCCACTAACATTAGCTACATCAACATTGTTCACTCTGCTCAAGTAAACAAATATGTTAACATTCTTAACAATGATAAGCTAAGCGCTACACAAGCTGGATAAACTTGCTATTTCAATCAACTTTAACATCAACTAGTGCAAAAAGAATCACATCAAGCTTCAATCATGCAACTGATTTATCTTCATTAAATGTTACATCAAAAGCCAAGCCATCAGGCATGTGAATAGTAAAGCCTTCTAAATCGGCCTATGCAAAAGATAGTAGGTGAATGATTAGTCAGGTTTGGAAAGAAACCGATTCAAATTAAAAATGCTCACTTCTCAACTCAATTATAGACATACCTCGAAAAAACAAATAAAACAAAAAAAGATGAGAAGAAGAAAAGTAAAAGAGAGAAAAAGAAGAAAAAACGACAATGAGGGTATAAGGCCCAAAAGACTACAAAGCGAGGTTGGGTTTTTGGCCTCTCGTGCTCTATTCATATTCATCTTGTTTCCTTTCCTCATATATCTCAAATTTATTGCTTGGTACCATGCTCGTAACTACACCAGGGTATATTTATTGTATCAAAACCAACAAGGCAACAACTATCTTGACTAGGTTACTTAAAGGATCAATTAAAGAATCTTCAATTTTTTGTGTGGAAAACAAGCCATTCATGAACTTGTCAGCACATGAATGGAATGAGATCATAAACAGTTGTCAAAAATGTCAAAAGAAATCTTGGCTTGGCTTGCTATTTTGACTAGAAAAATATGTTCAAAAACAAACCAGAGAAACCAAACACAAACACCCCATTATTTAACTGAAAACAGCTCATTCTAACCTGCATTCAGTCATGGTCACAGACACTAACAGTACACTCTACAATCGATGATGTTGCTACTTGCTGAAACTAAAAGAATACCAATGACTGCAGCACCCATTGCTGAACCAGCTGGGGAAAACAATAAGGTAAAAGAGAGAAAGAAAGTGGAGAAAAAGAAGAGTTCAAGAGAACATTTGTGCGGCTACAGTTATTTTATCACAAGCACAAATAAGTAGGGCAAATCTACATATATAACTCCTAATTATGAGATTATTGGGTGCATTGTTTTTTATGTGCTTTCTTCCCTTTACTATGCATCTGTAGAATTCCATCACTTCAAAGACACATGCAACCTAGATTGCATTTATGGTTAGAATCAATGACCTATATGTGTCATTCAACCTCTCATAAACCTGTCAATGGTGCTATATGTCTGTGGCAATTCCAAAGAAGGTGCAGCCGGTAAAAGAGACAATTATATCCATGGCTCTAGTTGCTCAAAATTAAAACCTCCTTTCCGATGAATATAAGAAATAAGCATGTCAAAAAGTGCAACCTAGTTGCCTCATAAATATCATAAAACAAATCTCCAACCTTCAAATTGGGAGGAAACTGGAGGGCACAAGTTCACAAATATGGGCAAGGCAAAGCATCGGACCTCCAATATGGGATCATTACTTCTGAGGGTTTCTTTTTCACTCTTTATGGTACATTGCTTCCTTGCCACATAAGTTTGAAATTCAAAAACAAGCAAACTGGTCTGGTGTTAAGAGGGGACTCCTGCACAAACACACCCTTTTTCATTTTTAGTTGCAATAGCGAATATGAGTTTTGTACTGGTTAAGAAGTTATTCATCAGGATTCAAACTTCAAAAGTTCTTGGAATCCAGCTGTCTTTGGGGTAAAAGTTCAAAGACTAGCTTAGGAAAGCCTTCTGTAACATACTTTTTGGTCTCTGCTTCTCCTGAGTGATTTGAAATGGTGCTTTATCTTCTCAATTAAAAGTGTTACTGAGCTCAAAATGATGATCAAGTTTCTTCTTCATTTTTTTTAGACACATTTCAATTGTTAACCCCCTAGCATCCCTAAACGTTCTACATCTTGCTCTATTTATTCCTTGTCTATTTAATGTTATTATTTGTTCCCTTTGAGCCTTTTTGCCATCATCCCTTATTTTCAATCAATAAGAGAATGTCAATCTGTTCCAATTGACCCTGATTTCTTGTTATCACCTCTAGAATAATCTCCTTCTTTTAGTTTAAAACTTTTGGATGTTCGACTTGTGATTGTCAACCAAGATTGTCAATCAATGCCACTCTGTTTATGAAAAATTGCGAAACCCATCTAGCACCCTTTCCTCTTCTCTGCTAACATAACACACTCAACCATGAAGTAACAAGAACGTGCTCCTCCAAGCGATTCTCACTTTAGCTACCAGAGCTCTCTTTAAACATAAGAATCACTTGATAAATTTCTACAAACTTTGACCGTAAACCATCAGATCAACGCATAGAGTTGTAGTCACCTTGTTACTTGCGTTGATCAAATTACTATGTAATTTGTTATGAGCAGCATAGAATTTGTCAACTCCACCTTTCAATTTGGCAACTGTAAAGTAAACAATTATTTCTGTTCACATGAAAAAAATGGTTCGCCGACCTTTCTAAGAAACAAGGAGACAAAAATAAAAGCAATTATGTAGCTAAAGAGAAAGAGCAAGCATGAAACAGAAGAATCTTTCAAGCACGGAGAGAAAGAATGGAGGAAAAATTGCCTGCATCCAACATTTCCGCTACTCTGTAGCTCTTCAACATCTCCCTCGCTTGGCGGCAGTGCATTGATATCAAGCAACCTGGCGGCACCGAGTGTCCACCGCTTGGTGGGCCTCCCGCTCGCAGTGCACTCATGGCAGAGCCAGTCGTCAACCGCCGCAGCCGGATACCGCAGCCTGTTCCTCACACAGCCAACGTGGAACCCCCGCTCGCAGCCGTCGCAGACCACCGTCCCACCGCGGGTCTCGGGGCGGCCACAGACCCCGCAGGGGAGGGGAAGCTTCCCCACGCCAGCCTCGCCAGGGAAGTCGGCGGCAGGTCCGGGGGCGGGGGCAAGGGAAGCGTGGAAGCGGCAAGCGAGGGCGCGGGAGTCGAGTGAGAAGCCATGGGAAGGGGGGTCGGCCGGAGGGGTGTCGCAGGGCGGCGGAGGGGCCTCGTTGAGGTCGATGAAGAGCGGGGCCAGGCGGACCTCGTGGGTCTTCGAGGCGGTTGCAGGGGCGGGATCCATCAAAGACGAGGGTTCGATGCGATTCTTGGAGGAACCAAAGCCATATATTGCCGTGTATCAACACAAGGACGGGGAAATGATCTTCTCGGTATTAGGGTTCGCGATCATGGGAGAAGAGAAAGAAGAACAAGAGAGAGCGAGAGAGAGAGAGAGATGTTGTCGTCCGAGTGCGGAAAAATTGGGGGAGAAAAGGGAAGAGCAGAGAAGAGCGACTTCTTGCAGCGAGTTAGGCGACGAGGACGCGCACGAAAGCGGAGGTGTCCAAATCAGGGGGGCGAATGGGCTCATCCGATGCGGTCTTGCGTGCGGCGACCGAGAAGAGACGTGTGGGTGAAGGCTAGCCGTGGAAGGGGAGGGAGTTTGGTGTTTGGGATCGGGAAGGGGATGAGAAAGCGTGAGCACCGGGGAGATGGCAGGGCGTGCGGGTTACATGTGACCGAAGGAAACGGTCGGATTATAATATAAGCGGGACGATTTAACTACACATAACAAACAGCGGTTGAGGCAAAAGATCGTGTAGCTGAGAGACGCTTGGAAGATCTGGGACTCAGCGTACCCATGGAACGGCCTCTGTGGGGTCTTGCCTGCTTGGGTCGAGGCAGCTGATCTTTTCCGTGCCCGACACACAACGGCAGTGGGACCACCCAACGTTCAGTAGCGTCACGCAACGGCGAGGCGACGACTCGAACTCGATCCTTGCGAGTGAAGGCGAGCGGGAGCGCGTTGGTAGGCCCAATTAGACCGGTTGGCGTCAATTATTCGATCGGATTCGAACCGGGTTCACGAAGAATTCGAGATTACGTTGTTCCTGAGTCCGACACGTGGACGTGTCCAACCCAAGTTGAGATCCGATGTATTATTCTTATTTTTGTAATTTTAAATGCCATTATTAAAATTCATAATAGCTGAAAAAAGACAGAAAATATAATTTCTAGAGACATAAAAAACAGAAATCAATAATTAATATGTGGTTGAATCAGTGGTGGCAGCTTTATTGGACATTTAGGTTGTGAGGTGTAATGCTGCCAATCAACAACATTCTCATAGAAGTCGTTTTCTGTAATATTCATATTTTGAATTCCTAGTCAAACGACCATGGCTTTCACTACGGTACATAACTCCGGTTGGATGTTTGAACCTTTGGCTTACCAATACAGTTTGCCACACTAGCATTTAAGGGCTAATGTGATGCATTTGCATTGTGGAAATCGCTTGCAATAGGAGTTACTTACTTAGTCATTAAGTTTTTTTATCAGTATTTTTTTTACCATTTATAATTTCATTTTTAATATTTTAATATTTATAAAAAATACCCTTTATGAATAAACATAAATGTCTTTTTTATTATTTTTTTACTGGAAACTATTTTCTACCATTTATATTTTTATTTTAAAAATTTTAATATTGTAAAAAAAATCTCCGAACGGAGTCAAAGTCAACTTCTAAACGATTTGATACCATTAATTTACATGTTCTGATTGAGGTAAAACCCTTACTCGTTTGAGAAAGAAATGAGAATCTTTAACTCTGGTTCTAATTGGAGTTGAGATGGAAGAGTGGAGTGGTGACCCTATCACCACATTAGATTCTTCGCCTAATTGAACATTTGTGTTGAATCTCGGATTTTGATGATAAAATCAATTAATGGGTTAATTGATCTAATCCATATTATTGAGTTAAGTGTGCAAGATTAACTACGATAACCATAAAACACAAAGCAAGAATACCGGAGTCAAGTTCGATGGACGTTTAAGAGTCCGAAGAATCGTCGGAGATGCTGCCGGAACCAGCCGAGAAGAAATCGGGAACCTGTCGGAATTTTCGGAAGTTCGCCGAAGAGATCGTCGGAGGTTCACGAAGATCACCGAGAAGGCTCGGTTACTCGTTAAAGTCATCACAAGTTCGGGAGCTTGCTGGGAGTCCGTCGGAAGAAGTTCGTCGGAAAGCTCGCCGGAACAAGACTCGACGTTCGCGGTTGAAAACTTGCTTAGGATGTTTTTGTGTTATGTAGTTCACTTGTAATTAGGATTGGGATTAAGAGATAAATCTTATATCCTGGTTAGGGGCCAATTGGGCCCAAAATTAGACTTGTTTGGGCTAAATTTGAAGCCCAACCAGTGAACCGAAGGGTCTGGCGGTGGCACCGCCAGACTGGGCGATTGCACTGCCCAGCACCCGAGAGCCAGGCGATGGCACCGCCTGGGCTGGGCGGTGGCACCGCCCGTCCACTGTCAGTGTCTGACACTGACAGGCGGTGGCACCGCCAGCATCGGGAACCCAAAGAGAATTCAAATTTTGGAGCCCAAATTTGAATCCTCTTGAGGCCTATAAATACCCCTCAAATCTCAGCTGAGATTACAACTTTTTGAGAAGCAATTGATTGAGAGAAATGTCTTAGAAAAGTCTTTGCTAGTCTTGTTTTTAATTTGCTAGTGTTCACCTCCTTCTTTCTTGCTGAAAATCTATAAGAGAGTGAACCGCTCGTAAAAAGTTGTAAGAGGGGTATTTACCCTTCCCCTTCAAGAGATTTGCTAGTGGAAGGTGGGAGCCTCATCAAAGAGGGGCCTCGCAAGTGGATGTAGGTCATTTGACCGAACCACTGTAAAATCGACGTGATCTCTGGTTTGCATTTACTTATTGTCATTTACATTACTGCAAACCATTTGCACTTTAATGCTCTACTTCTTTGTCTCCGTCTTACTTATCCCTTCAAGTTAAAATGCAATTGAAACTGTTTCAAATGAAAATGTTACTTTTATCGTACGAAGTTTCCAAAAGAGTTTAAATCATCAAAAGTTTATCGCACATTACCGTTGCACTAATTCACCCCCCCCCCCTCTTAGTGCCGCTTCGATCTTAACAATTGGTATCAGAGCTAGGCTTACTCTCATATTTGGTTTAATACCCAAGAGAGATGGCTTACTCCGGCATACATAAGGGTCATTCTATCACACGTCCACCCTTGTTTAATGAGTCAGATTATACTTATTGGAAGACTCGTATGAGGATCTTCCTCATTTCTATGGATTTCGAGCTTTGGACTATTGTTGAAAACGGATTTCAAAAATCTTCTCTTTCGATGAGCGAATGGAATGAATCAGAGAAGAGGGTTTTTGCTTTAAATGCAAAGGCTATGAATGCCTTGTTTTGTGCACTAAACAAAAATGAATTTAATCGTGTTTCAATTTGTGATTCGACTTTTGATATTTGGAGAACTCTTGATGTCACTCATGAAGGCACTAGCCGAGTGAAAGAGTCCAAAATCAACATCCTTGTGCACTCTTACAAACTTTTCCGAATGAAACCAAGTGAGTCCATCGGAGACATGTACACCCGGTTCACGGATGTCATCAATGGACTCAAAGCTCTTGGTAAAGATTTTACTAACTTTGAACTAGTAACTAAAATCTTAAGATCCCTCCCTAAAAGTTGGGATCCAAAAGTTACAGCAATTCAAGAGGCCAAAGACCTTAAAACATTCCCTCTTGAATAACTTATTGGGTCTCTAATGACCTATGAAATGACATGTCAAGCTCATGATGAGCTCGAGAACCCCCTTCCAAAGAACAGGAAAGATATGACACTCACATCACAAGAAGACCACTTGAAAGGAACATCAAGTGATGATGACAGTGACAATAACATTGCACTTTTGACTCAAAATTTTAAAAATTATTTAAGAAAGAACAAATTTAAAAATAATACAAAAAATAAGTTCGAACACAAGAAGGACCAAGTGATTTGCTATGAATGCAAAAAACTGGGACACTACAAGAATGATTGTCCTCAAGCCAAAAAGAGAACATCAAAGAAGAAGGCGCTCAAGACAACGTGAGATGATTCAAGCGCATTCGAAGAAGAGGAGTCCAACACCGAGCAAGTTGCTAATTACGCCCTAATGGCCATCGGAGAAGAGGTAACAGATTTAATTGATGCAGATTTACCTTATCATGAATTATTAAATGCTTTCCATGAGTTATTTGATGAATGTAAGACAATTAGTAGAAAATACAAATTGCTAAAAAAGGAGCATGATAGTCTCACTTATGATATTGATAAATTAAAAACTGAATATCATGATAGTTTAGCTCCATGTATAAAATGCCATGATCTAGAATCTCTCCAAAAGGAGAACTTGCTACTTAAGGACACCTTGAAGAAATTCGAAGTTGGTAGCAAATCTTTGAACATGATCCTTACAAATAAGGGTCACGTTCCTAAAAGAAGTGGAATCGGATTTGTGAGAAGTCCTCACCAAAATCCAACCACTTTCATTAAAGGCCCCGTCTTACATGTTCGGCACCAAAGCAATTGCAACTTTTGTTACAAATATGGACATAAAACTTATAAATGTCCATTCAAGAAAATTAGTCCGAACAAACTAATTTTGGTTCCTAAAGGAACCAAGATCAATTCTATGCAATATGATGAACAAGTTAAATTAGTTTTTAAGGCACCCAAAAGAAAATGGGTACCTAAAAATAATCCCTTCTTGTAGAAACATATACCATCACAAGCTAGGAGCAAAAGATGATATCTAGATAGTGGATGCTCAAGACATATGACTGGAGATCCATCTCATTTCTCTATGCTCACTAGCAAAGAAGAAGGGTACGTCACTTTCGGAGACAACAACCAAGGCAAAATCATTGGCAAGGGAACCATAGTTAACAAATTAAATTTTTATATTGATAATGTCTTACTAGTTGATGGATTGAAACATAATCTCTTGAGTATTAGTCAATTATGCGATAAAGGTTATATCATTAGATTTGAATCAAATGTGTGTATTATTGAAAAACCAAACCATAACATAACTATGATTGCATTAAAACAAAATAATGTTACACCATCAACCTTGATGAACTAAGTAATGAAATGTGCTTATCCGCTTTAAATGATGATGCTTGGCTTTGGCATAGGAGACTAGGCCATGCAAGCATGAAACTAATATCTAAGATCTCATCTAGAGAATTAGTGCAAGGAATTCCAAATATAAAGTTTATTAAGGACAAAGTATGCGATGCATGTCAACTAGGTAAACAAATAAAAACTAGTTTCAAACCAAAAACTCAAATTAGCACCACTAGACCATTACAATTGATTCATTTGGACTTATTTGGACCAATTGACACGACAAGTCTAGGGGGAAGCAAATATGCGTTTGTAATTGTGGATGACTATACTAGATACACTTGGACTTATTTCTTAGCTCACAAAAGTGATTGTTTCAAGTGTTTCTCTAAATTTTGTAAACTCACTCAAAACGAAAAAGGATTCATGATTTCATCAATTCGGAGTGATCACGGTGGCGAATTTCAAAACCGTGACTTTCAAAATTTTTGTGAAGTTAATGGATATAATCACAACTTCTCCACTCCGAGGAATCCCTAACAAAATGGAGTAGTTGAAAGAAAAAATAGAAACCTACAAGAAATGGCAAGAACTATGTTAAATGAACATAGTTTACCTAAGTATTTTTGGGTCGAAGTCGTAAATACGGCTTGCTACATCATGAATAGAGTCCTAATAAGATCATCCTTATCAAAAACTCCCTATGAATTATGGAATAACAAAAAACTAAATATTTCCTATTTTAAAGTTTTCGGTTGTAAATGCTTTATTTTGAATGAAAGGGATGCCTTAGGAAAATTTGACGCTAAATCCGATGAAGGCATCTTTCTTGGTTACTCTTCCGTTTCTAAGGTTTTTCGGGTTTTTAACAAAAGAACCTTAGTAATAGAAGAGTCTATTCATGTAGTTTTTAATGAAATTTCTAATTTAAAGAAAAATGATTTTGATGATGATCTTGGTTTTGATAATTTGAATTTAAATGAACCATCTCCTCAAAATAGCAACTTGGATGCACCTTCTTCCAAAATTTCCTTACCTAAGGAATGGAAGTATATAGATGCTCATCCAAAAGAGCTAATTATAGGAGATACATCAAAAGGGGTTCAAACTCGTTCCTCTTTCAAGAATTTTTGTGCTAACGCCGCCTCCCTTTCTTAAATCGAACCTAAATGCATTGACGAGGCTATAAAAGATGATTTTTAGGTTATTGCAATGCAAGAGGAATTGAATCAATTTGAGAGGAATAAGGTATGGAATCTTGTTCATAGACCTAGTGACCATTTAGTCATTGGTACTAAATGGGTCTTTAGAAATAAGCAAGACGAAAATGGTATCGTGGTTAGAAACAAGGCTAGATTAGTGGCCAAAGGTTTCAACCAAGAAGAATGTATGGATTACGCAGAAACCTTCGCTCCCGTGGCTCGATTAGAAGCCATAAAGATGCTCCTTGCCTGTGGTAGTAGTAATAATTTTAAACTATTTCAAATGGATGTCAAAAGTGTCTTCTTAAATGGTTTTATTTCCGAAGAAGTATATGTCGAACAACCTCCCGGATTTGAAAATTCTCTTCTTCCTAATCATGTATTCAAATTGACTAAGGCTCTCTGTGGCTTGAAACAAGCTCTTAGAGCTTGGTATGAAAGGCTTAGTTCCTTTCTTATTTTAAATAATTTTACCAAAGGCAAGGTTGATACTACATTGTTTATTAAACATTTTGAAAATAATTTTCTTATTGTGCAAATTTATGTTGACGATATTATTTTTGGCTCTTCTGATGAATCACTATGTGAATCATTTGTCAAATGTATGAGTCATGAATTTGAAATGAGTTTAATGGGTGAATTAACTTTCTTTTTAGGATTACAAATTAAACAACTTAGTGATGGTATATTTCTTAACCAATCTAAATATACATTTGAATTGTTAAAACAATTTAAATGGATAATTCAAAAGCAATAAACACCCCTATGAGTACTGCAACTAAGTTAGATATGGATGAAAATAGTGAAAATTATGATAAAAAAACATATAGGGGAATGATAGGTAGTCTACTCTACCTCACCACGACTAGACTGGATATTATGTTTAGTGTAGGAATTTGCTCTAGATTTCAATCAAATCCTAAATTATCTCATCTTAAAAGTGTTAAAAGAATATTTAGGTATCTTAAAGGAACTCCAAATTTAGGATTGTGGTATCCAAAATCTGAAAAATTTGATTTAATAGCTTATGCAGATGCCGATTTTGGCGGATACAGGATAGATAGAAAAACTATATCCGGAACATGCCAATTTTTAGGACATGCACTTGTTTCTTGGACTTCCAAGAAACAAAATTCAGTTGCACTATCTACGGCGGAAGCCAAATACATTGCTGTAAGTGCATGCTGTGCACAAGTTGTTTGGATGAAAAATACATTAGAAGACTATGGAATTCACTTCAAAAATGTTCCCATAAAATGTGATAATACTAGTGTCATATGTCTTACCAAAAATCCAATTCAGCACTCTAGAACTAAGCATATCGATATTAGGCATCATTTCATACGTGATCATGTCCTTAACAATAATGTTGTTTTAGAATTTATTGACACAAAGCATCAATTGGCAGATATTTTTACAAAAGCCTTAAATGAAGACCAATTTGAATTTATTAGAAGGGAACTAGGCATGTTAAATTATCCCTGAAAATAAGCTTGTTTGAATATATTTTTCGAAAAATGTCTCATCCTTTTCCGTTCTTCTATGGATTTGACTTCATCACTCTCCTTCGATTCAAGATGATATACTGAAGTACAACTCATTATCTTAACCTATCTTGAGTCAAACATCTCAAAAAAAAAAAAAAAAAAAATTTACCGCCAGCGGTGGCACCACCTGAGCACTCGGGCACCAGGCGGTGGCACCGCTCGGTTTGGCGGTGGCACTGCCCGAGACACCCTATAAATCCCAAATGGTTAGGATCAGCGGTGACACCGCCCCCAACCCGTGGAAGCCTTGCTCCAACTCTCCCAAACTCTCTCAATCCCTCATTCTAACCTCTACAAACCATGGAGAGGGATTCTTGTTGGTCAAGCTCTCCATCATCCAAGAAACACTCCATAAGGTAAAATCTTCCCTTCCCTTTCTTCTTGTTTTACCTACTCATTATATTTTTATATTTCTTTTATCATCTTGTCTAAACAATGGCTTCTAAGAGATCAAAAGAGAAAAGGATTGAAGGAGATTCATATGACCACAATCTTTTTAAATCCAAAGAAGAAGCCCTTAGGTTTCCAAATTTTGAAACAAGATATATTCATAAGGGTAAACACGTTGATCTCGATGAACTAGGAGACTTAGAACCCATTAGGTGATTTGCTCATCTAGAGGCCCTACCTCTCTTACAAATAGATGAATCAATTTATCCTAGATTAGTTAGGCTCTTTTATGCAAACCTATGGGTAGATAACGATAGCCTAAGCACTTACATTTTAGGAACACAAATTAGGATTTCTGATAATTCTATTTGTGAACTAATTGGAATCAATAAAAAAGATAAGGGCTGTTATTTTAGAGGAAAATGGGATGTTAATATAATAGGAGCAACTTACACCGAAGCTATCGAAACCAGTTTTGCAAACTCGGACCTTGGAATAATACCAAAGAGTTACGAACACTTACTACCTTTTAACTCTAAGATTCTTCATCATATCATGACAAGCATACTATTCCCTAAGCAATATCATCTTGATGAAATGAGTCTAATAAAGATAAGCACTATGTATTGGATTATGACCGGTCAACATAACTGTTTTGGATACTCAATACGGTAACACATGCAGGATATTACAGCTAAAGATATTATGTTGCCATATGGGGGGTTAATCACTAGATTTCTTCGTGCCTATGACATTTGCATCTCACCCGATGAAGAAACAATTCAAAGTGATAGATATAACATCATCAATAAAAATCTACTAAAGAGACTTAGGTGCACATTTAATAATGGAATATGGGTAAGGCAACCTAGAAGGACTGATCCTATTCCTCCACCAGTAGAACAACCAGAAACACTAATTTTTAGGGGAAATGAATTTCCTCCTCCTAGTCGCTTTGGTGCAGCACCTTTAGCTCATGTTTCATCCTCTGAAGGACTCATTATGGCAGAACTGTCTCAGATCAAATTCCAACAAGACCAACTCAAATCGCAGCAAGAACAAATTCAACTCCAGCAAATTGAAATTTTGAAGGAACTACGACAACTAAATCAAAAAATAGATGTTATGTATCAGCACTATGGATTACCTCCTAAGGATTGATGTATCTTTTTATTCTGTTCTGTTTACTCTTAATCTCAAGTTCCAAGCTGGTCATCTTTTGAACGAAAACTGAACCTTCTTTTTAAATGTATTTTTAAAATTCTGGATATATGCTTCTAGATGAATGCTGATTTTTCCTTTTAAGATGAATACTGGATAAGTATTTTTGGCAAATTTGAATAATTAATCTTAATGTTGTATTCTTTCTCTAATGATTTTATGATATGTTGTGAATCTCGAAATTGATTTTGATGGCTTGATTATGAGTTTCAAGTTGACGAATTGAATTTGAATCGATTTGTATTCGAATTATGATCTTGACTTATTGGAGTTACTACTTGAATTTTTTTTTTTTCATCACTATCTCTTCCTTGTACATCTATAATTTTTGTTATTTATAGAAAGAAGAGATTTGATAAAATGGATGAATGCTGAATTTTCCTTTAAGATGAACTCTGCGTAAATATTTTAGCATACTTAATTTTGAATGATAAAATTTTTATGATCAATGCTGAATTCTTGATGTTATAATCACAAATTATGTGCTTCAAGTCTCATTCCCTTTTTATTGACGACAAAGGGGGAGAAAAGTGAATGTCTTATATGCCTTGCAAAATCTTTGAGAATATCGTAAGATTGATTGATCATATTGAAAGCATGTCTAACATGTATATCATGAAATTCATGTTGAAAATCTTTATCTCCTGTCATAGTAAAAATTGTCTCTTATCATTCGACTTGAAAGTGATTTTCATCGAAGTTTCGCATTTACTTATGCTTAATGAGAATAACGATAAGTTCTACGGTTAGAACTTATCGGTTTATGCTTGGATTCAATGGAATGGAATTCAAGTATTTTTATCTTCTCATAATATGACATATAGATAGGGGGAGTTATGTTTAACTCTATTATCAATTGATTGTCATCATCAAAAAGGGGGAGATTGTTGAATCTCGGATTTTGATGATAAAATCAATTGATGGGTTAATTGATCTAATCCATATTATTGAGTTAAGTGTGCAGGATTAACTACGATAACCAGAAAACACAAAGCAAGAATACTATAGTCAAGTTCGATGGACGTTTAAGAGTCCGAAGAATCGTCGGAGATGCTATTGGAACCAACCGAGAATAAATCGGGAATCTGTCGAAATTTTCGGAAGTTCACCGAAGAGATCGTCGGAGGTTCACGGAGATCACCGAGAAGGCTCGGCTACTCGTTAAAGTCACCACAAGTTCGAGAGCTTGCTGGGAGTCCATCGGAAAGCTCGCCGGAACAAGACTCGACGTTCGCGGTTGAAAA
Source organism: Musa acuminata AAA Group (assembly GCF_036884655.1). NCBI lineage: Eukaryota > Viridiplantae > Streptophyta > Magnoliopsida > Zingiberales > Musaceae > Musa > Musa acuminata. Next base: position 9,516,782 of record NC_088340.1, read on the forward strand.
CTTGCTTAGGATGTTTTTGTGTTATGTAGTTCACTTGTAATTAGGATTAGGATTAAGAGATAATCCTATATCCTGGTTAGGGGCCAACTGGACCCAAAATTAGACTTGGTTTGGGCTAAATTTGAAGCCCAACCAGTGAACCGAAGGGTCTGGCGGTGGCACCGCCCAGCACCCGAGAGCCAGGCGGTGGCACCACCCAGCACCCGAGAGCTGGGCGGTGGCACCGCTCGTCCACTGTCAGTGTCTGACACTGACAGGCGGTGGCACCGCCAGCATCGGGAACCCAAAGAGAATTCAAATTTTGGAGCCCAAATTTGAATCCTCTTGAGGCCTATAAATACCCCTCAAATCTCAGCTGAGATTATAACTTTTTGAGAAGCAATTGATTGAGAGAAAGGTCTTAGAAAAGTCTTTGCTAGTCTTGTTTTCAATTTGCTAGTGTTCACCTCCTTCTTTCTTGCTGAAAATCTGTAAGAGGGGTATTTACCCTTCCCCTTCAAGAGATTTGCTAGTGGAAGGTGGAAGCCTCATCGAAGAGGGGCCTCGCAAGTGGATGTAGGTCATTTGACCGAACCACTGTAAAATCGACGTGATCTCTGGTTTGCATTTACTTATTGTCATTTACATTACTGTAAACCATTTGCACTTTAATGCTCTACTTCTTTGTCTCCGTCTTACTTATCCCTCAAGTTAAAACGCAATCGAAACGGTTTCAAACGAAAACGTTACTTTTATCGTACGAAGTTTTGGAAAGTGTTTAAATCGTCAAAAGTTTATCGCACTTTACCGTTGCACTAATTCACCCCCCCTCTTAGTTCCGCTCCGATCTTAACAATTTGTTGGTGTGTAACAAACAAATTTTCTGTATTTTGATGGAAGAGTGTAGCAATAAAAAAAAATCAGTCTCTAATTGGCCATCAATTTGCCTAATTCAATCAAGATTCTAAGCACAATGAATTATTTGATAAGTTGATATATTTTCAGTCAAATACCAATTCAAATTGATCCAAAATAACTTTAATCAAGACTTTAAAAAATCAATATATATATGATTTTATATTTTTTTTTATAAGTTCGGATGTTATTTTAAGCATTATTTATTTATATTTCATGTCGTTAAATAATCTTTTTTGATATTATCCCTTGTGTGTTTGATGAAATGACAATGGGGGGGATCACAGCGTGTGCAGCTTCCCATTTACTTGTGCACGACGCCGACCAAGACGTCCACGGTCTTAAAAGCAAGACGGCATGGCATGGCATCTCGAGGCGGTTCTGCCATGATAAGCCAGCATCACCGCCCTCTGCTCACTCCGTTCATATTAATTTTAATGGATCCTGATTCAGTAAGGCATCGTCGTTCCACCGTCCCACCGTCGCAGCAGCTTTCTCCTGCTATAAATTCCAGACTCCTCCTTGCTGCACTAATCAAGGAGCCCGAGAGAGGTGAGGAGAGATGGGCGGTGGACTGCTTGCTTTCTTTGGGCTGAGGAGGCAGCAGACGAGGGGGCATGAGAAGGCAGCGGAGTCACGGCAGCGGCGGAAGGGCCATGAACCCGATCGGCGTCGGCCGTGGCAACCCAAAGCAGGTTCGTTCGAGGCGGAAATGGAACCGTGGCAGCGAAAGGTTCGACGCACCGACGAAGACCACGGACGCTGGGTTTCTGGGCTCGACGTCGACAGGAAGGCCGAAGAGTTCATCCACAGAGTCCACCGGCGGATGAACCCTGAGCTGCTGGAAGCACTCGAGCGTTAATCGTTAGCTTTCAGTCCTCGTGCTATAGTAATTGCTATGGAGCACAGCCGAGTTCCATGTTTCAAGACATCTAAGCAGAGCGTGGCATGTGAAGAATGTAGACTATCATCGTGCTATTGCTGTCAATGTAACGATAGTAAATTTAATGACGGCAATGATTCCCTTCATCCTGAATCCACTGTTTTGATTCCGAAATTGATGATTCCGGTTCTTGAATTTTCAGAACCGGAATGAAATCGAATTGGGGTCGGTCTTGAACCAAAATCGAAACCAACAATTCCAGAATTCCCTCCTCACCCGGCGACTGTTCTTCCGGCTGTGCAAGTCCACGATGACTTCACACCCATAGTATATGAGTATATGATTGATCTCCTCGGGTAATGAGTATAATTCAACTCAAAATACGTGTAACGAGATCTAATTCTTTGGTCATGATCTCATGCTCGGTCCATTTTTCTTGCAGCGTGTCGTACGCGACGAGAAGAAACAAAAGACATGGAGACCCACCAATGTGCAGAAAACATTAATCATCGACGGGAGAGCATCGAGTTGGCTTCCAATGATCGGTCATTGCATGAGATGACATCGATAATTGCTTCTGCTACAGTTGACTTTGTCGCGGCGCATATTCTTTCGTAGGATGTGAGCTGCTGCTGTCGTCCTCCTCTCCGTCCGTGCCCACGGTTGCAATTGGATAGCGTCTCGAGTCACAGCAGGCCGGAGCTTTTCTTTACTCCCTTGTGTTTGTATGCGGGAGGATGACAAAGAACGATTCCCTGCACGCCTTCGCCGCCACCACAGGACTGACTTGACAAGCCAACAGTGTATTTGTATATATAATATACAGGGAAATAAAACCCATCATTGGCCTTTTAGAATTGACACTTTAACTAATACAAGTGCTGTGTTGATGCTTATGACAGTAATTATTTTTCCCTTAAAAAAATAGATTTGACAGCGATAGAAATCCTTAAAAGAAAAGTTCTCTGTCGGTGGTGGTATAGTGGTAAACTTAATGGCCGTCTCTCACACACTACGAGTGCATTATTTCTTTCGAATGATTGGGGCATTTGACCGCATATTTTAGACGTCAGAAATGGAACTTTGGCATCACATCGACGACGCTCGCAACCTTAAGCACTCCACCGATCTAATTGGACCGACAGCAGTGATTGATTCGGAATTGGGTTTTGTTTTCGTCACAGCTGTAGTATTTATAAGCAGTTTAGAACGCGTCAATAAGTACGATACGATCATATTTGGCCAGGACACCGCTTTTCCTTAAAAATCGCACTCTCCTTGGGTGCGAATCACGAGGCGCATCGGGCGGCCCGAGATCGAGCAGCGAAGCCCGTTGCTTTCGAGTTCAAGGATGTCTCCTGTGGCCGCTCTTGTGGCGGAGGTCGTGCGACGCGTCGTGATGGGAGTTGTGGTCCACCACCGGTGGCCTCCTGATGGGCACCCCACGTGGGCATTTATCCCCCGCCCCCATCTCGCCCGTCGGCGTCGCGGGGCCCGCCGACCGGTACGGGGCGGTAGCGTCGTCGTCGTCGGAGAGTGAATGAATGGCCGCCCGCACCCTCGCGAGACACCGCCCGCTTACCCGATCCGTTGAGCTACTGGATCACGCGGTCGGAGAGTGAATGAATGGCCGCACGTAGCCTCGCGAGACACCGCCCGATTACCCGATCCGTTGAGCTACTGGATCACGCGGTCTTATCGGATCCATAACAAAACAAATCGTACACCGCGACGCTCCAAGACATGTATGCGCATACGTACACACGAGAGGAGGATTCCTTATCCTACGCGGGGAGGGAGACGAGGGCGGCTGATGGGGGGGTGGGGGGACACCCCGTGACAGCTAATGAGACCAAATAGACTAAAGCAACGCTTGGATATTAATTGGCTTGACTAAGTTGGTGTGCACTGGATTTCATGGACTTTTCCTCTCCCTCCCTTTCCCCCCGATCTTTGCAATGAGAACATGCAACAGGGTGGGGATCTCTTCGAGTTATATGTGGAGGGAGGATTAGTCATCGTCGTGGTGCGGTGGCCCCCTCGCACTAGGCTGGAAACAGCAAGGACGTGAAGCTTTCCTAATGGAGGCGGACCCCACTGCAATAGTCCCACACGTGACAAAAAATGATTGGTTGTTGAGTCCCCGCAGTAGAAATGGAGCGAGCGAGTGACATCGCTCGGTTAAGCTACTGGAGACTGTGGAGGGGTGCTTTCTTTCCGTCTGACACAGGATTACATGGGACCTCTGCGGTGGCGTCCTTTTACGGAAGGAAGAAAGGTGGTCTAGTACTAACCGGGTGGGTGAGCTTTGCTTTAATGTTGGAGAGTGGACGGAAGCGGTGGTGGAATTGGATTTGGATCCCTCCGAGTCCCATCCAACCACCGGATGCATTGCCTTCATCTTCACTGAAGCATATGGTACCTTTGCTGTTTGTCCTCCCTGCGGTGGGAGTAAAACTTTCCCCAAGTCTTCTCCTTGAATTATCAGATATAAAGAGTCGACAGCGACCACATCCTCCTCCTTTAAGCTCAGCACCGAGCCGGCTCTGTGCATTCCCCCCTTGCCCTACCAAATTTCGTTTGCTCTGCCTCCCCGCTGTATCTTCTCCGGCTCTGTGACTCGGCGGCATTGCACCGGGGCTTCACTCTGGATGGGGAGGCACGCTTGCTGCTACAAGCAGAAGCTGAGGAAAGGCTTGTGGTCTCCGGAGGAGGACGAGAAACTCGTGAGGCACATCACCAAGTACGGCCATGGGTGCTGGAGCTCTGTCCCCAAGCTAGCAGGTGAGTCTACTGCCTTGACATGAAAGCTACTGGAAGAAGAATGTGCGAGTGCACGAGATAAAAAGGGCCGCAACTTGGGTGTTTGATTCAGGCCTTCAGAGGTGCGGGAAGAGCTGCAGATTGAGGTGGATAAATTATCTGAGGCCTGATCTGAAGAGGGGCACGTTTTCGCAGCAGGAGGAGGACCTCATCGTCGACCTCCACGCAGCCTTGGGCAACAGGTGCCGACCTCCTTCCGCATGGCCGTTCTGCTAATCCTTCGAGATTTAATGCGGCTCTCGTGTTTTTGACCTACTGTTTCTGGCCTTCAGATGGTCTCAGATCGCGGCCCAGTTGCCGGGAAGAACAGACAACGAGATCAAGAACTACTGGAACTCCTGCATCAAGAAGAAGCTGAGGCAGAGAGGCATCGACCCGAGCACCCACAAGCCACTTGGCGAGACCGACGGAAGGGAAGACCGAGAAACCACGAACAGCGAGAAGACCTCCGGATCCAGAAACCCGCAGCTTCTGGCCCCCGCCTCGGTGGAGGCTGAACCAACTCCGCCATTGATGGGGACGGGAGTGTCCGAAGATCCAGCGATACCCACCAAAGAGTTCTTCGTGGATCAGCTCGTCAGCAGCAGGCACGAGAGCCCCAATTCAACCCGATACGTTCCTCTTCAGCAATCCAATTACGTCGCCTGCTGTGATGCCAATGGCACGAGACCAATCGGGCCACCGATTCAGCCAACTCCGCCGCTCTGGTTCACCCACGACACCAGGCTGCTCAACGCCGACGCTGAATTGTGTCACGACATGCTCCCATCAGTCGTCCCATCGATCTCAACATCGATGCTCTCGTCGTCAGCGGAGCTGAAGCCCATGATCAGTCTCCCGCCAGACAGCAACAACAGCGCCAACAGCACCGACAGCAGCAACGAGCTGGAGCTCCAAAGCAGCGGCACCCTTTTCGACAGCGGCATCTTCCAGTGGCTGGAACTGCTGCCGAACAAGGGTCAGATCCAATTCGATACCGAGCCGGAGGACCTCAAATGGTCGGAGTACCTTAACGGCACCATCGCATCGACGACAACCAATCAAAGCCAAGGCCAGAGCTTGTTCGGTGTCACCAAAGAAGAGAGCCAAGTCTCAGTCAATGGCTTGAATTCTTGGTACGAGGAACAGCAGCTTCATCCTCCTGATCTTTACGGTAAGGATCTCCACCAGAGAATTCCTGCACAGCCTGAACGCATCTAACTTTGGCCACCGGCAACAAGAATCTTTGGTGGGGAGCTTCTGATTCAGAGAATGGAGGCAATTCTTTTGACATGGAACAAGGAAGACTTCTGATAGATCACAGTTGTGTGATTCACAGATTTTTACGTGTAAATAGATGTTTATGATACAAAACTTGTTGGCTCTGTTTGATTATTGCGTGTGTTGCACTTTGTATCACCCAAACAATCAAGTCTTTTGTTTCAGGTTTGATGTCCTTTCAGATTTCCCTTTGCATACGGCTACTAGAATTAGTCTGATTGCTTCGAGGAAAGAATCGTAGCTGCAAATGTCTTGTCTTTCTCATCTCATTGCTACAAAACCACCCAAGCCAGCCATTAGTGGATAGATAGTTGGTGTGGAGAGTCTTTTCCTTTTCTTTCTTGCTGAGAGAGAGAGAGAGAGAGAGAGAGAGAGAGAGAGAGAGAGAGAGAGAGAGTCTTATTGGATGATGAGTCTGTTTCTTCTTGACAACCCTTCCCCCACAATGATCTCTTCAAAGTTCACAACCTATTCCTAATGTGATCTGAATCCTATCACATGATAATGAATTGTTAAACTAAACAAAGTCAGTGCTGTCACCAAAATCAAACCAGAGTTCAAAATAATCTGCTCAAAACATTTCAAAAACAACAATTGTTTTCATCACATCAAAATAATCATAATTAAAACTCATAAAATACTCATCGACCCTTAGTGGCTTTCTTGTTTATGTACCTGCATGATGACATGCAACCTCCGTCATTAGATGGCTTTCTTGTTTTCATTCGCATGGCTAGTGAATGTGGGTGCTGAGTGAAAGGCAGTGACCTACTATGGTTGCCAAACCTTGCCATAGCCAGTAATGCCGTTGCTTTTGACCGACTGTTACACAGCAGACGCTTTGCAATTCACAAAGGCTACGACAATGTCGTTAGCCACAGTCGACATCGACAGGTTGTCGATCGACCGCAGAGGTAGTTCGGGTCGCAACATAATCTTATAAACTGAGGAGAAAGAAAATTAAGAATTAACTATCTTGGAAAGACTCATTCACGTTCATATCTAATTTTTTAAGTTTTACCGTCTTATCAATCATATCAATAATATGATCATAAATCTCTCAAGTGCCATAATACTAAATCGTAATCGGTTCTTTCATTTATATGTTAATCAATGGTTTATTAATAGATTTAAATATATTTTTTGTATAATATTCTTGTGTGTTATAGGCAATAATGATATATCGATGTTATTTATAATTATTATTCTCATAAATATTAGACTGAGTCTATTAGATCTTTTGTAAGAATTTTTTTATTAATTTATTTCATAGTGCTTTGATCGGTAAGTTTACAAACTTTTCAACAAGTAATCCTAGATCACGATATAATATATCCGATATGAACCGCACATGTTACAACCATTATGAATAACTTAAATTAGAAAATGCAAAAACACCATAAGCAAGACAATGTATGGAAAGAAATATCATTATAAAATATCAAATAATAGTAATGCTTTGGGTTTATGATGAACTATTGAAATAATAGTAATTAAACTTTTGGGTGGGACGACTAATATGATTCTTATATAATAGTATTATTACCATTAGATATACACTACTAAACTAAAAGGATATCTAAATAATATTATCCTAACATATTATATAATTATTCGAAGCAGATTCACTTTTAACATATTATCTAATTATTCAAAGTACTATTATGATTTTTTTAATATCATTTATAACTAATTCTTTGATGTAATTTTATAAATTATTATTCTAAGCCACTTTCGTGACTATAAGACTAATAAAATAATATAAACTATAGTTTAAAATATTTTATAATTAATAAAAATTGCTGCTTGCCGCCATCGATGCTTGCTAGCAACCGTCTTCATCACCCTTATTGTTGTTGGTTGAGGCCAAAGCCCAATAACACTACTACCTTTGTTGAGCTGCATCGCTTGTGGCCAAATCCTATTATCATAGGCAATAACAACATCATCCAAGGAATCCGCATCGCACAGTGGCAACCACCACAATTAGTAGTGTCATCGTAGCACTTACACTGTCAAGGTTGCTGCACATAGTAATTGCCCATCTAGTATAGGTAGCCCACTAATCAAATACGGGTAGCATCTCATCACCGGCTCTACTTGCATAAAGCGAGGAATTTTGAATCACCCGTAAGCATATGAAAAGACAAACTAGATATAAAAATATATCGATAAACACAAATGAATCATTCAAGCATCGTATAAACAAGATTAAATATAACATTTTCCAAAGCAAAGTGTGCTTATAAGTAAATCTAATATAAAATAGATCTAATAAGCATAAAAATTAATTTAAAAATATATCTAATATCACCTTTTTATGATATAAGGTATTTGACTTCAAAGTATTAGGTTCTAATACCAATCGTGAATATAAAAATATAATAATTTTAGAATTATATAAAAAAAATTAAAATCAAATAAAAATAGATCAAGATAAAAAATATGCACCTTTTGATATCATTTAAAAAATCTTTATTGATTTTAGAATGTGTTTCACACACATAGTGTGAACTATACAAGTTCTAACAATTCAAAATAATTTGAACCACAGTATAAGGATACGAGAAGAATGAGAATGCATGCAAGGAAGTATCATAATAAAATATAAAATAAATTTAATATTTTTAAAATTTTAAAAATATGATGAAATATTGATATTATTCTTATTTCGCATCTAGGTAAAATATTGATATATATAGTGTTCGCAAAAAAATATTTATGGATAAGTAATACTATCCTTGTGGAATAATATATCTTTGGATATACAATTTAAAATTACCATGATAATCAAAATAGTATCATCATATCATATTATATAATTATTTGAAATAAATTCTCACTTTGGTTTATCTAAATCCCATAATTATGTGTGTCATTATAAATATTATTTTTTATTAATATAATTTAGGGTCAATTCTTTAATATAATTTCATAAATTATTAGTGTAGGATGACTGTAAGACTAATATAATAATTTAAAGTATAATTTAAAATAAAATATTTATTATAATTCATATCACATAAGCCTATCATCTTACACTATTTTGGTAGATACAAGTTAAATAAAACTTAGAGATATAAATTACAAATAATATTTACTAAATATTTTTAATTTGATTTATATAAAAATAACTAAATAATTATAATAAATATTAAATATTAATCAACATAAAAAAACTTATGCGATGAATATAATCATGATAAAACATAAATAATATCTTTAAGCAAAAAAATTATTTCATAATTTTAAACATATACATGTGAATAACTAAATAAATATCCAAAATAATAATTAAAAGTTAAATATCATAAATAATAAAAAAAATATAATATTTCATATGAGAAAATTATAAATTATAATTTTTTAAAATTTTGTATGGAACTCTAAATTAAACTAGTAAACTCTATCTAGTTAGGCTCAAAATTGGATTAAACATCAACCCGATTAGGTTAGTCAAAATTAAAACTAAGTAAAATAAAAAATTAATCAAGATTTAACTGTTTCCAAATTCAGTCAAAATAAAATTGATTGAATCTAAATGTAGTTGAGTAGTCAAAATACAATCATAAATAAGTTCAATAAAAATATTTGATTAAGGTTGATCAAATTAATTTATTCTATAGTTCATGACATAAGTAAAAAATATCTAATTTTTGAAAAAGAAAGCTATAATTTTGTTGGGATATATAGTAAATATCTAATTTTTGAAAGTTAGAACTATAAAGGGATATTGACCAGAAGTAAATGGGTTCAAGAGGATAACAATATTTGAATAATTGAAAAACCTTAATTTGTTTTCTTCTTTTTCTCAATCATAGCCTACATGTCGCATGCGACTGTTGTAGTGTGTGGTTGTCCGTCACCTATGTGCCTCCTATGGTTGTTGAGGAACGTGACCAACCGACGACCCCTACGGTCATCGAGGTGTATGTAACTGTTCTCACACGGCCGATTGACAACATGTTGCCACCACTTGCATTGCCTTTGTTGCGCGCAGTCGTCCGCTGTCTATGCACAATTGCCTTGAACTACCTCTATGGCCAATTGATGACCCATCGATGCCGACCATGGCCAACAATGTCATCGCAGCCTCTGTGAATTGCCACGCATCTAACGTGCGACTGTTGATCAATGACAATGGTATTACTGCTTGTGGCAAGATTGGCAACCATCATACATCATCGCCTTTCGCCCAGTGCCCACCTTCACAAGCCATGTGACCAATAGTAATTGTGTCAACCCAGCTTCGACCCACATCAACGTAGCCCGTTATTGATGATCGCTTTTATTCCTTCCTATCACCACACTTTGTCGCAATAATCCTATCCTACTACGACCCCTTGACTCACAAGTGAACAAAACTAATAATGATATACTGACATTCATTACCGATCATAGTAGGTTGTCACCCTCTATTATGTACAACAAGCTATTCACTACAACCAGTTGATCAAAATCGAGCAATATGCTTATATCCGCAATTCCTCTCATGTGAGTGGAAAACCTTTATCACTAGCAAGTAGATGACCAAGGCGAGCACGATAAAATAAATAGATTTGATCACCACAAATGGGAAAAACACATAATAGATCTAACACAAAGCATATTAGGATAAAATAAATAGAGTTGATCACCCTTCATAGACAAATGGGAAGAATAGATCTAATACAAAACATATTTAATGCTTTTATGATATATGATATTTGATTTTGAAATAAACTTTAAAAATAATTATAAGCATAAAAACTATAATCATGCTACTATGAGATAAAATTTACTAACAGAATCAAAATAGCATATCTTTCGATACTATTCAGAAAATTTTTATTTGATTCAAAAGTACACTATCATCGGATTCGAAAACTATAAACGATGAAATAGAGACAAGACGATTGATAATAAATAGATCTCATATCATTATAGTTCTTAGGAGATGTTATCTATTTATAAACGATAACAAATGATATAGGCATAAAAAATATGAGAGTCACTTATCTTTTCAGAAATCCTATCATAAATAAATTTCTTTTTTGATCATCATAATCAAATTTTAATTAAATTTATAATATATTTTATCTAATTAAATAAAATTTTATTTCAACCACTTCCGTCAGTTTACTTTAACATGAGAGCCATTTGAACAAGAATATTAATAAGATGCAAATACTTTATAAGAAAGTCTGAAAATTAAACCTATGTTGGCCCGAGGTTACCCTCCTCACACGAAAGCAAGATTAAATTCACTTTTCCGACGAACCACGGTCCGCCATTAATGTGCGGCCCATGAACTCTCTCTCTCTCTCATCCGGCCTTCATGTACTCGTGCCATGTGCTTACCTTAATAAGCTCGCTCATGAGGTCGGTGCAGTCGAGGGAGGTGTATAGCAAGGGGAAGGAAGGGCCCAAATGTGACGGAGATTTCGAGTGGAAAGGGCCAAAAGGAGAAGTAGATTTCCAAGGCAAAGGGCCGGATGAAGGCGGCCAAGTCGAGGGAGGAGTATCGCAATCGGTGTTGCCTCCGGACCATTCCATGTTTTCAAGACGCAGATCCAATTGTCTGCTCCAGACGAACATCTGGCGCTCTCGTCCCGCGGCCCCCGCGAGGCAGGCAGGCGGATGTATAGGGTTCATCTTCTTGGTGGCTCTTTGCCCCCCCCCCCCTTCCCCCTCCGAACCCTAAATCGCGTGACCTACTGACGTGGCCGTCGTCGGGAGATCCAGCGGAACTAATGTGCACGATCCTCGGCGCCCTCGTACCTTCAGTGTGCTGGCTCCTGGATCGCCGTCGACGCAGGAGGCGATAGCGGGGAGTCATTCGCCGAGGTGCCGGCCAGAGATGTTGCCACGGTCGACGTCGACGGAGGCGTGGCAATCCGTGTACTATTCCTTTTGTCTCCACCCCCGATCAGGTTTTGGTAAGTGAAACCCGAACTCATCGTAATTGTCAGCAGTCAAACTCAATTCGATGTCGTGCACGCAACAAGTCTGATTCGGAATTGCGTTCTCTTAGCGTAGAGCTGCGGCAACTTCCACTTCCATTATGTGCAGTAATGACCAATTTCGTAAGAAAGAAGAGAGAGAAAACAGAGAATTCTATTACTTTTCTATAAAAGGCTTATAGTATTAATAGGTGCTTTAAATAGGCCTCCAATTAGGAGTTGTGTACACGGCAACAGCTCAAAATGAAGATTCTGAATTTTAATCCCAATCTTATCTAAAGAAAAGTTCTAAATCAATTCTAGAAAGAATTGTTAGCGAGGGAGAGAATCATTAGAAAAAAAATTATAGATTAATAATAAAAAAATAAATTATTTAATATATGAAATCAAAACTTTTCTTATTCATCTCTCATATAAATTTAATTATTTTTTTAAAATTTTCTTTGGAAATATCAAAGATTATCCTTAGAAGCAACGAAAATACATTGATTTTTTTTCTCATTAATATCTTGAGAAGAAATATATATATTTATAGAAATAAATCTTAATTCACTAAGAAGTTTTAATTTAATTAATTTTTTTATCAATTAATTTAAATATTTTAAAAGTAGTTATCAATCCTATCACTTATAAGGTAAGTAAACAGACCTAAATCTAAGGAAAGCATACAAGATGGTGTGAATTTAGGTTGTCGGCCTGAGAAACGACTGGAAACTCCGGCGGACTTGCCGGGAATGAAACCGAGTGGATAAAAGTGACGGAGGAGAAAGAAGAACGGCTAAGTAAATGATGCCGTGGCGAAGCTAACAGTCTTGTTTCTTTTTTTGAGTGGGTGGCAGAGAAGAGAAGGTCGGGAAAGAGAAAGCGACGCCGACGGCGACGGCAACTGATACCGACGCCCCCATATGATATTATAATTCATGTGGGATCACGTCCTCACCAGCTGCGTGGACCAGCCCCTTAGGTCCACGTGGCAAGGCGTATCAAGAAGGGCATGCAGCTACTTGTGGCGTGGCACTGCATGCATGGCTTCTCCGCGGCTTCATGTACTCCGCGTGATGGCCGAGTCAGTTAGTCATATGTCACCGGGACCGACCATGAAATTGTGGTGCGACGCGCCGCTGACGATTCCTGGAAACGCAGAGCTGCAAGCCAGCGGACGAAGCAAAGCCCCCGTTGCCTTCTTAACACCTGTCTTAGTTGTGAAGCATCCAATTAAGTTGGGCGAGCCGTACCAGCACTTCTTTCTTCTTGTTCGCCTTTTGTCACCTACCGTTCCATCTCCACTTTCCCTGCCCTCCCCGCCATTAACTGCAGCTCATCGGGTCCTTCTATAAATCAGAATGGTGCGCCATTGATTTCAATGACGCAACACACACTAAAGCTAGATCTAGTTTCCCCGTGATTGCAGCATCTCTCGCTCTCTCTCTTTCTCTCTCTCTCTCTCTCTCTCTCTTTCTGTGTCTGTCTGTCTGTCTGTCAGATTTATAGTCTTTGTTGTTTGTAATAGAAACTGAGATCATAATAGGATAGCTTTTAGCTCTTGGATTCGTTTCTTGAGCAGAAGGATTTCTCGGGTCCTTCAGAAAGTCCAAATACACGCCACACACAAATAAGAACTCACAGCAACTCACGGTCCTTCAACAGAAATCGTAGGTCTCCCAGATGCACACGGAAGTCCTCGTCTACGGCTTGCTTCTGTGGACACTTTTGGCTTCTCGAGATAGCAGAGCTCACGGTGACACGGGTTTCGTGCGAACCAACATGACTCATTTCCTCGTGAACCGCCGCCCGTTCAGCTTGAACGGATTCAATGCTTACTGGTTGATGTACGTGGCGTCGTTCCCGGAGGAGGGACGGAGCATGGTTTCTTCTGCGTTCCAGGAGGCTTCTACCCATGGGCTCACACTGGCCAGGACTTGGGCTTTCCGGGACGGTGGATACAAACCCCTGCAGCGTTCTCCCGGCGTCTACGACGAGGACATGTTCCAGGTATCCTATGCACGCTTGAAGGGATGGATGCATCAGGCACTCCTACCTGTGAAGATCCGGAAGAAGCAACCTGTGTGTGTATATGTGCATCCTGTTCTATAACAATGTGATCTACATGGATCGCTCACATCGTTGCAGGGTTTGGATTTCGTGATTTCGGAGGCCAAGAAGTATGGGATCTATCTGGTACTGAGTTTGGTCAACAACTTTGAGAGCTTCGGGGGTAGAACGCAGTATATCCAGTGGGCGAGAGACGAGGGGCGTCACCTCAGCTCTGACGATGACTTCTACAGAGACGAAGTCGTCAAGAGTTACTACAAGAACCATGTCAGGGTAACCCTTTTGCCTTCTCTCTACATTCTTCTCTTCTCTCTCCATGGAGGCCTCGGCCTTAGTTACTTGAATGGATCAGGCAATACTAACCAGAGTTAACACCATAACCGGAGTAGCCTATAAGGACGAGGCCGCCATTTTTGCATGGGAACTCGTCAACGAGCCGCGCTGCGAAACCGATCCCTCTGGCCGGACATTGCAGGTAAATAAAACCATGAATCTAATCTGTCCTTTGTCTTATGTTCTCCAAAATAGTCTGGCTTGATTAATATGTACAGGCTTGGATCGAGGAGATGGCTGCTCATGTGAAGTCCATCGACAGCAACCATTTGCTGGAAGTCGGGCTCGAAGGGTTCTACGGGGAGACGATTCCCGAGAGGAAAAAGATCAACCTTGGTTACGAAATGGGTACCGACTTCATAAGCAATAATCAAGTCCAAGGAGTTGACTTTGCCACCATCCACGCCTACCCTGATATGTGGTAAGCCACAGTCTTCTCTCACCGATCTGTCGACGTAGTTGGCTTTGCTGCACGCATGAAGGTTTGTGGACTGCTGCAGGATGCCGGGATCAACCGAGCAGACGCAGTTGGCTTTCCTCCAGTCTTGGATTCAGTCGCACGTCGAGGACGCCGACGCGGTTCTGCGAAAGCCGCTGCTGATATCGGAGTTCGGCAAATCCTCGAGGCTGTCGAACCGCACGGGGGACGTTAAGGCCGCCTTGTACACCACCGTGTACGACGCGATCTACGCGTCGGCCCGCGGCGGAGGCGCCTGCCGAGGCGGGATCTTCTGGAACCTGTTGTTGGGCGTGCAGGAAATGGAGGGGCTAAGAGATGGCTACGAAGTCATCTTCTCCGAGAGCCCTTCTCTGGGGCAGATCATCTCGAATCAGTCCCACCGCATCTCCAACCTCAACGGTGGCAGCGAGACCGAGAAGAAACCGAGACCTGCACTGCCAAGTGGCAATCAGTGGTCTATATCGAAGAGAGATCGTCTTCTTGTTTCATCCATTCGAATTCTTTTGTTCTTATTCCACTTCCTATTAATTTGAATTTTATATTGCACGAATGTGCACGTCACACATTGTTTGTACTTTGTATTTAGTTAATACAAGATTCTAATGCTGGATTTGTTTAATGAGTCATGATACGCTTAGGGTCCACAGTCGCCAGGTAAGGTGCCTTCGGAGGTTTGATCGAGCCCAAGTTCAAGGCCCAATTCATCGAACCCAATCGACAGCATCTAACACGAAAAAGAAAGCAGAAGGTACGACGTCTGTACGGACGCTCGAAACCAAACACACTCGCCAACCAACGGCACTAAAGAGCAATAAACCACGCCTGAGCTCAGGGGTCCACATCCTGTTTTCTCATGCTTGAGCTCGAGGTAGAATTTGGTGGAGGATTATCGGGTTGGTCAAGTAAATAGCGCGAATAAATAACTCAGTCATGTGACCGAAGACCAAGAGGAAATCGTTGGATTAGATTTACATCCTTTGAAACGATTCAAGATGCTTCCATTTGTTGGGTTGGCGCGACTTTTGATGCGATAGGAAGAAGAAGCTGGTGGTGGAAGCTCCTCGGTACCAACGACGTTAGCAGCCGGGCAATATTTCGCACTCCGGTGCAGAGAAGGACATGACTGTAATGTTTGTTCGCATGAGACGATATGGAAAGCAGGTAAAGCATACATAGTAGGTGAAGTCAAAGAACAGTAGATGACAACAAAGCAGCGGCAGCCTCTGCTTCCGCTTCCTGATTGCTGACGTTACTGCTTTCTCCGTGTGTGAACCATGCGGTCACCAGCTGGACCACTCGGCAGAGGAGCCGCTACTGCTGTTGCTGGCGCTGCGTCGAATGGATCACCAGCTGGACCACTCGGCGGAGGAGCCGCTACTGCTGTTGCTGGCGCTGCGTCGGTGTGGCAGCCGCTGGAACTGGACGGAGCCGAGGCGGTGGGAGCGCCGCCTCCTGCGGCCGACGCCGCCGCCGGACAAGACGGCGCGGAGCTTGGCCCAGAGGAGGCGAGGCAGACGGCGGGCGGCGCGGAGGCGGGCCCAGACGAGGCGGCGGACGCGGAGCAGGGTGCGGCGCACCCGCTCACGAGGGCCCTGCCTACGGGAGAAGTGGTAGCTCCGAAGGAAGAGCTGCCGGCGCTCCATGAACTCCCCCTGCTGCTCCCACCAAAACATGTAGTCCGCTCGGAACAACGGCGCCGCCCCGCTGCCCTTCTCCCCTCTTCTCGTCACATACCCCGCTTTTGCCGCCGCCGTCGCCTCTGCTGTTAACGCCATTCCCCTTCCCCTACCGAATACGGATCGATCAGTGGACCAAACCATGCATCTCACCCTGAAATATAGGATGGCGTGAATCTATACAAACACGAGCAGGAGATATATGGAGAGGAACAGTGGATCAAGAATAGAAGGGCAGTTTCAAATGAAGCGAGAGGGAAGGCGATCGAGAATAATACGGGGAAAAGGTGGAAGATTTCCTTCTCTCGCTCGCTCTCTCTCTCTCTCTCTCTCTCGTTCTCAGCCTTTCACCCTTTCTTTGTTTCCACCTCGTCCCTATTAACTCGCCTTTATTATAATCAGCGCGAGTGGACGAAGAGTTAGATGGTATTCTGGTCCGGCGGCTCGTCCGTCACAGCCTCCGCGGATCTCCTGTGACCTTTCCCTCTCTCTTATCGCCACCCATTCCTCCCCCCTTTTACTATTCTCCTGCCTCGGCCTCGTTCTTCGCGTGGCAATGTCTCGACGAAGCCGCAGAATCGTACGGTGTACGGTTCTTAACCTTCAGATGGACGGGCGTGATTCGATCATCTCCTGTACTAATCTCGGTCAACCATCGGTTTAAAGAAAAGAGCCATCCTTCGCATCCAAGAAACTCCACATCGATCAACCGTCCATTCTCCCCATCCTAATACCGCAGCCGTCCGATCAAAGGTGATGTGGGCGGCGCCGAAGGTGTGCATAGGTTGATAAAGTATTCCACCCGACATAAATCTTTTTATCCTTTCCTTTAAGCGACGATTTCTTTTTCTTTTTCCTGCTAAAGCAGACGTCTCAATTCGATTTGCTTACCATCTTCACTCCCCACATCTACGTAACTGTTGTACACTTAACATTCAGGAACCGATTCATATCAGTAACGGTGTGAGGACGCATCACAATCCATCACGATCATCAAGAAATGTCTGATGGGATTACTTCATGTGGGAGATGACAGAGAGATCAGAGCCGAGGAAAAGGAGGCCGGCCAGCCGATGCACCTAATACAAAAGTCAAAGCCATGGCCAACAAGTAACCCTCGTGGGTCAAACGCACGAAACGTGCCACTTCACACCTTAAAAGGTCAAACGATGCACGTCAGATCCTTCGACATCGGTATTTGAATATATATATATATATATATATAATAAAATATGTATTGCGTTAATTATCGCTTCACTCTTTTGCAATGAAGCATATAGAAGCGACAACTAACGATTCTCTAACGGTAATAATAAGAATAATAATAGTAATAGATAAAGACTGTTACTTATTGCGAATTATGATGCTGAGATTAGTGCAGTGGCCATAACAACGCATTAAGGAAATGGCCTAAAGATAATGATGCATTTGCTCATTATTTGGTAATCCAAAGACAGTTACATGGTACGAAAAATAATGTCATTTATTGAGCTCCAATCATTCGACATTTCCAACCCGTATCACTGAAATCACTTTGATTGTGAAAGATATTGAATTTAAATGAGAGGCTAAAAATATGATAAATGAGCGGTCTCAATAAATGGCACGATTAATGGCGTGAACAATCAAAAAAATAAAAATCCCATGGATAAAATTAAAATTAAAGGGCAACAAATATTAGATAAACCTGAGAAATTTACTTCCAAATAATATCAAGAATTTATATTTCTTATTCCTTTTTATCGTGAATCAGCCCACAACTCCCTAAATAATAGGCGTAATTGAGACACATATCTTGATCTTAATATTGTGAATTAATATAATAATGTATAGTTTTATGATTTTAAATGCTATTTTATTTTTATAGATATGTATACATTTTCAGAAAAAAAATATAAATCTCGAAACCATCGAGGCGCTCTGATTGATCCCCACGTGTCACATCACTCACCGTCCATGTCTCTGATGACTTCATGTTATCGATATCCGTGGCCGGTCAGGAATACTCCGATGGTTCCATTTGGAATCGCGACATCTCCATGGCGGATACCGTGCGAGGCAAAGCGACCCGATGGAGGCGAGGGAAGACGAGAGATAGCTTCCTTCGCGTTTACGCGAAGCAAAGGAAAGCACCCTCTTGCCCTCCCTCTCCTCCTCTCTCCCCCACCCGTTCTTCCGTAACCTTAGCCTCACCGCAGGGGGAGAAAGGGAAGCAGCCGTCATGGGGGTTTCTCCAACAGGATCGAGAGGGAGCGGCCTGTTCCCGTCGATCATATATGTTCTTGGAGATGCGGCTACATCTACCTGAATCACGGTCCGTTCCTCCTTTTTTCCTCATTCTCGGTTCGAGAGTTTCGCTGATCTCATAGCCTAGCCCTCTTGAATCGCGCTTTTTTTTAGCAATATCCTAATTTTGGTAGCCATTCTATCAATCGCTCCTTAATTGTGTGCAATTCGTTCAGCTTTCAAGGCCCTAACGTCGTTATAGGTCAATCACCGATGCAACACGTCTTCGCATGTGGATCGTTTTGTAGATTTGCTATCTGTTTACTGTACTGTCTTTTCTACGAGACACATCAATCGTGGAAGGATACTTGGAATTCTTGTAATTAGTGGTTTTAAATGTACTGATTGTCCAACTAGAGTCGATCGACCAGGAGTGAGGAATTAGTGACCACACTAGTGCTATTTGCTCCATTATGCACCACAAGTCGTTTTTGTATCCATGATTTCTTAAATCTGATGTTAAGGTGATTTGCTCACCCAATTTTGTCACTGGGGATATTGAACTTGAGTTGCATGTTGGATTTTGGTTTCGTACTCTCAAGATATTTCTATTTTGGGGACTTCCCATTCAAGTTGATGTACTCATTCCTTCTCTGTGTGATGTCTTGCATTTGCTTCTAGTCTTCCTATTATTATCCGCAGTATGTAATGTTGTTTTAATTCTTACATTTGCATTGCAAAACTTTCCAAGTCTTTTTCTTTGTTAAAGAAGTCCTCCAACACGTCCTCCTGTAGAGAGCACACTCAAATGGAACACATTGTTTAAGAATAAACATGGATGATGATACCTCTGTTGTATTTTTGCTGGTTAAGAAGGAAGTCCAAGAAATTTTGATTGTCATGAATCATTTGTCTTGAGTTGAACTACTAAACAACAATAACATTACTGTTGAACATGGGAAGTGGAGGGGTAGATGAGTTATTCAAGTCTACCAAAACAACAATAACATTATTGTTGAACATCACTACTTTCGTTGTTTTCATTACAATAAAATGAGTTATTCAAGTCTAATTTGTGGCTGTGATTGTCAGACTGTGAGCTATTTAACTAGTTGACTTTCACGTAGTTTTGACATCTCACCTGAAGTCTCATTATCAAAGTCATTAAGAATAATAAAAAAATTATTGGCAATAATGAGATCATCTCTGCAATGAGATCTTTAGAACAAATAAAGATATTAAGCCAAAACTTAATAAAATATAAGTTAAAGGGTCATATGTCTCAAAACATATAGAAAAATCACATTATCAAGTTCCAATTATATTGCGGTTTCATAGGGAACGGTGAGATCTCCATCGTGTGTGGTGGGATTGCATCAGCCACGACTGGCAATATCCTATGAAGCAAATCAAATAAGAGGGAGGCTAGGAAAGAGGGAGAGATGGCTTCCTTCACATTTAAGCTAAGAAAAAATGCGTGTTGTTGTCCCTTTCTTATCTCTTCGCACTTGCTCTTTTGTTGTAATCAATGGATATTTTCTCCCATTTCCTGAATTGGGAATTTTTAATCAGGGATTTACCTTATTCACTTTGATTTGTTTCCTTGGTTAATAATTGAAATCTGCTTCCTTAGTTATCTAAGCTAAGTTAGTAATTTAATTAATTTGTTCGAAACAAAATATCTTTCTTTCTTTGAGGGAAACCCTCCCTCTTCTGAAATATAACGTGCTGGCTAGGAATGCAATTAATTAATATATAATGTATTAGTTAGAAATCTAATTAATTAATAAATTTGAGATAAATTGTCTTTCTTTTTTAAGAGAACCCCTCGAATATAATATTGGTCAAGTCTCTCTAATATTCATCAATACTGTAAAAAGTTGCGGGAACTCTATATTGAAGTAAGTTTTATTCTCTACCTTTTCTTGAATTGTTTTGTTAATATTTTTAAAAAATACGGATGCATGAAATTTGTTAACTTTATTATTATAAAATTGTGAACTATGATCAATAATTCTCAGATATTGAATTAATCTTGCATTTTTTATGTTTTTGTTTTAATTAGTTTAAATATTGAATCATGGTTAATAAATAAAAATTAATGAATTTCATGAAAGTATTGCATGATTCTTTAAATTAAGTTAATCATTGTGGCATGTTAATTTATTTGATTAAATTAATTTGCTTGTTGTTGTTAACTTCATTATATTTGATGTTTAAATTAGATTTTCTTATTTCATTTATCAATTAATTGACAGTTTAATTTATGTTTGACAAAGAGAAGATAATGAATTCCTAATTGAGATTGAGAAGTCCATGGTTGGGCCAGATTAACCCAACCCGAGCCCGTCCATGCAGCCCATGGTCAACCTATCCCGAGTAAACTCAGGCCCCATCTGATCTAAACCAGGGCGCTGAGACAGCAGGCTAATGGCTTGTAGTGTGGGGGTTGGCTTGTGATTGGCATGACCCTAGGTTTGCATGGCTTGGACCCAAGCCTTCGCCTCGTTTTGTAGTGGCCTTGCTCAGTGAGGCCTCACGTGGCTCGGTTGTTTTGACTTGGTATGTGTTGGCACGGCCCAAGTGCAGCCCAGCTTTGCACCCAGCCTATTGCTGTCCGCTTCAGTTCGTGGCACGTGCAGCTCATGTTTTCAGCCCATACTGGGCCATGCTAGCGGCCCATAGGGGCCACAACGCTTATGCCCCATGTGTAGGGCAGCTTGTGGCCTTGGTCTGATCCTTGTATCTTGACCTAACCAAGCCAGATTGACCAATTCAGGGTGATTCTGAACCTATCTTGTCCTTTTCAAGTCGGCTTAGCCCAAATTGTGTGCACTGAAGTCTAACTTTGTTGGTTTAGGGTGATTGTAGACCAATGTTGCATTAATTTGATTCTGGTTCAGTTGGGTCTTAGCTAAAAACTTAGTCAGTTTAAATCAATTATTTTATAATTTAGGCCAATTATGGATTGTAGAGTGATTGACATCTCATGATTTTATGATTTAACAAATTTAGAAGCCTTAATTAAAGTTATATAAAAGAAATTTGAAAATAATCAATGGTTTTTAAGTTTAAATGTTATTTGACACTAACATTATTGATATGATACATACTTTATGTCTGATTGCTATCATGAGGTAAAAATGGCTATGGTGAGTTATCAATGTTAGGAGTACTGTACGAAAAGAACTACAAGTCCATCCTAGTGTGAAGCCTTTAATAGACTGAGCATAGTCTATCATGATATTTTATATTGTTTATTTGATTGCATGCATGAACGAAATGAATAAAAATGAACGGTTATGATAACTAATGATGAGGACTTTGTTTTCTTACTAAGAGCAAGCATGTCAGTATTGGTATGGTAATCTCTTTCAGCATTAGTGGGTCGTTAGAGATGATGGCTAGATGATCCTCCATCCGTTGTGGGAAAGAACATGTATTACTTGGAGTTAGGTTAGGGACATCACTTCATTTGTTATTGGTATTGCAATATGAGTTCTCTCCAACCATTTCTAGGAGTATATGAAAACTATCCATGCAGTGATACATCTTGGTGGAGTGCACCGTCGGTTGTCCGATGTATGCATATGTTATATGTGGATGTCATTTGACAATTGAAATATATTTGTATGAGATTGATGTATGATTTTGTTTATTGCATAAGAATTATTGTTATTAATAATGATTTATAAGTTATTATTCGATATATGGACTTTTTGAAGAAATGATTTACTTTCATTTCATATGAAAGTGTTAGTATATAATGATTGAAAATGTTTTGTGATTATTGAAGTCTTTGGAGTTTCCTACTCAGTGTGGATTGCTGATATATTTTTATTTTATATTTATTTTAAGAGCAATCTATTGACTTGTATTAGACTTGAGACTTGAGTCGAGTAGACTTTTTGATTTTTATGTAGCATTCCCAAAAAGTTATAGGTTTCTCAATTGATAAATTTATTATTGTAACTACAAAAAAATATTATATTTAAGAAAATATTTACTTCTATAATTGTGGATTTTGAAGTGGTGAGTTATGCATGTACAGAGTTAAAAGCATATCGGGCCGTGACATATGGAACCTAGCCTCGCCTCAAGGGGAGATAGAGGAGGCCCCAGCACAGGGGTTTTCTCCAACAGGATCGAGAGGGAGCAGCTGGTTCCCGGCGATCACATCTATTCATGGAGATCCGCCTGCATCTACGCCCATCATGGTCTGCTCCTCTTCTTTCTTCATCCTCGGTCTTTCTTGGTATAGTGTGAGTGGGCATGCCAGGTTCTAGAACTTTGTCAATCGCCTCACCTTGCACTCTTGGATTGCATCTCCTTTACCATTATCCCATCTTGGGAGCCTTCTATTTAAGCTCTTCAAATGTTTGCAATTTGTTTAGATTTCAAAGCCTCAAAATCATTAAAAGGTCAATTGCTAATGCCGATAGATCATTTTATTGACCTGCTCTCTGTTATACTGTTATACTGTATTTCTACCAGCGACATCAAGCATGAACTTTGCCTGTTTAAAATTCATGGAAGCATCCTTGGAATTTTTACCATACTGGTTTCCAAAAGAAAAAAATTTATCCTACATATGATAGTCTTGCTTATCTAGTTTTAGATGTACTGATCGCCCAACTAGAGTCTATCCATCAGTAGTGAAAAATTACTAACCATGCTAGTCCCTCTTTGTACCATTACGCACCACAAGTCATTCTAAAATTCATGATTTTTTTAAACCTAATGTTAAGGTGATTTGGCAGCAGGAATGTTGAACTTGAGTTGCATAATGTTCAAGCTAAATGGTTAGTTCTTGGATTCTGGTTTAGTACTCTCAAGAAATTTCTATTTTCATGTACTCATTCCTGTGTGATGCCTTGCATTTGCTTCCAGTCAAGTTCCTTTTACTATTTGCAGTCTCTACTCATATTTCTCTGCCGTACATTTACATTGAAAGCCTTTCCAAAGCCCTCGAAAACATCCTCCCCTAGAGAGCACATAAATATCGAACACATTGTTCAATAATAAACATGAGTGATGATGCCTCTGATGTATTTTCTCTGGTTAAGAGGAAGGCAAAACACTTTTGTTGATGTCAGAGACCATTTATTGTAAGTTTAACTACCAAACAACTACAAGAGTACTGTTGAACAGGGGAAATAGAGGAAGTGGAGTGATAGATGGTCTGTGAGAGAGTTTGCATAGCGATCGTCCTATTAATTAGATGCTTCACATCAGGTTGTTTTTTCAACCTTTATTTATATGACTCTCTTTTTCCAAGAAGGCTTAGTGCTTTCTGTAACTAAATAATCTGACATGCCCAATTTCTGTGAATATTGTATGTTACTTTCTGTACTAGTCATATATTCTCATGTCTTGTTACAACTATGATAATAACATATGATCACTGGTCTTTTTTATTTTCTAGGGATATATGTGGGGGATGGCATGGTGATTCACTACACAGGGGCAGCAGGACAGGAAATTGGAACAGGAACTTTTGTAAACCGAATTTTCTCCATCTCCTCCTCTCCATGGAGGAATTCCACACCTGTTTGTGAAAGGTGTGGTGTTGATCAGAGCAGACAAAATGGAGTAACCAAATCATGCCTTGACTGCTTTCTTGCTGGATTTAATCTCTGCCTCTTTCGTTACTCCGTAACTCCAGCTTTCTTCATCACTCAAGCTCGTGGGGGAACCTGCACGCTTGCAGTTTCAGATCCCCCCGAAGTCGTCCTCCATCGAGCACGATATCTCCTCGGTAACAATGGATTCGGCACGTATAGCTTGTTCAACAACAACTGTGAGGACTTTGCCATGTATTGCAAAACCGGGCTGCTGGTGGATGCATCTTCCGGTGCCGCCACACGAAGTGGGCAAATATCATCCCTTGCAGCTGCAATGACTCTGGTTGCATCATCACCTCTTGGGTTCTTGGCCACAGGCGGCGGTGGCCTGGTGGTGGCGGGTGCCATGTACAGTATCAGTCGGTATCTATCTGATATCAGCATCAGGTGGGATGTCATTAAGATCCCTGTCGAAACCTTGGTTTCCCGATTGCCCATGAGCAACCCCGGAGCTGCCAGCTAAAGCAGAACACGACCTTTGTTTGTGTTTTGAGAAACCATGGAAGGCGTGTGTTGTTCTAATGATATAAATTTCGGTGTTCTACAATTAGAATTAGAAATTTGGAGTTTTTTTGTTTGTTGTATCATCCATCAAGCAGATACTGCTGGAGTCACAATCAAAATTTCTACTATCGATCCATCACTCCAAATTGAGCTGTCGTACTCTGTCGAGCATTTTGTTGGTCTGCAAGCATTGTAGCATCCGGCCATATGCTGTAGAACATAAAGTTGAGCAAGTGTCTTCTCATAATGCAAGCTTTACTTGCATCGCAGAGCAGATATTGACATGTAATGGAAATCAAAACCATACTGCCATGACATATTTGACACCAGTGATGCTACATCTAACCTGCATGCCTTTCTTTCTGCACACTAAAGATGCGCGGGCACTCACCCACACACTTATAAAGCCTCATTTGATATTTGTTGCAAGGACAAGTGGATCAAATGCTAGATTTGTCTGAGACATCACTCTCTACATGGCATGCCGAACTCAAAGCTTGTGGCTACTGGAAAGCATTTCTCCATGAATCCACGGATCTCATAGTAGGAATTGATGCAATGAAGAGGGGGGGGGGGGGGAGGGAGGGAGGGTGGAAGACAAGAACAGGCCAACGGAAATATTCTTTTCATGGCCCCACCGCATTCAATCGACATGAAATGAATGGAATCGGCTGATGCTTTAGGGAGAGGAGGGGCGGGTCCTTCCTCCTGCTACTCCTTCTCCCTTCTTCCTCCTCATCAGCTCACCTGATCTTTACCGTGGATGTCAAAAAAGGCAATGGCGGAAACTTCATGTCGAGCGAGACTAACGAACCATCATGATAACTCTCCTCCACTTTTATTGTGCTTCAAGCTCCTCCTGCATTTATAATAATTAAGTTGGTGGAAGAAACTTCTGACACGTGTGTTTGATGTTTCCTTCATTTCATTTAGTTGGTGGGAGAAACTTCCTTAACAGATATAGCTGATATCAATCACCACACTGATTGCTTGCAAAAGTTGGCATAAAATTTCAAGCTTCTACTAACCCAAATGTGCATCTCATCTAACCCGTTTCGGTGAGACCTCCTACTGTTCAAATTAGGTAGCCGAGTTAACTTAAATGACAGCATCTGAAAGTGTCACGAAGAATCCACATCACGAGAGGAGCGGCGATGAGAGAGATTGGGTGAACACAATTGATACAGAAAAGGACAAAGAAAAGCAGACGAATGATGGAAGAAGGGAAGGGGAGTGGCGTCTGAGGAACAGCGGATCCCTCGAGATCCGATTCCCACCGCCGGGCCAAATAGTCAAAAAGGAAAGGGGGGCACTGCACTGCACTGCACCACACGGCACTGCACTGCACAGGAGGGTGCGTGAAACACGTTAGCTGAAAGAGAAGCATCACTCGACGGCCTGCACAGTGAACAGGAGGGAGGGAGGGAGGGAGGGAGGGAGATACACGATGCACGCACCATCTCATGTACCGACTCCATAGCTGCCGCGACGACAAATCCTTTCGCCCCTTGCTTCACCTGACACGTGCGGGATGAGCACGATGGCCCCAACCCATGAGAAGGAATACCTGTAACGGAGACGTATCGCTGGAACGGTTGCAGTTGGTAGGTAGCGGGACATCGCCACAAAGCGGAGGGTCGGGGAGGATGAGTGGCTGTGACGTCCGACCTCAATGCGGATACTGGGATGGATGGATGAGTTGAAGGATGAGGAGGAGGAGGTGTCTTTGTTGAGGACAAGGAAGCTCTCTCTGCCTTGATACGTGTAACGGCTAGGTGGGGGACGACGGCCGGTGCCCAAGGAGGAGGGCTTGCCTTTTGGGGAGGACGGAGCAGCTTGCTTCGCAGGTGTCCCATGCTGCAGGTGGTGGTGGTGGTCATCGAACCTCCTGTGCAACGGGCACGGTCGAGGCCGGCTCACGAGGACCACCACCCACACCATGCGCTTTCGATTCTATGCCAATCACGTAGCGACACGTCAAAATATCAATGTCAAATTTTAATTTAAAATATTTTTCTCAAGTATCTCTCATACATAAGTTTATTATTATTATTATTATTATTAATTTGAGCATCGAAAAGTCATTATCGACTCCACTACTCTCCGTATTTGCGTTTGTTGTCTCCAAAGTCGATCGCTCAGCAACACGTAGAAGCAGGTCGACCTCATTCGAGGAGTCAAACTAGAGCTAAACGATTGATAAAAGGAATTAAAATACCGTTAAGGTGGTTATGAGAAGATTGATATTAGGTATTCTAAACTCCGATCTCATTGGGTGTAGTTGTTGTTGTTGTTGACGATGCATACGTTAAGTGGAACAGTCGAGAAACAAATTATTGTAATATTTGGCTGACGTGGCAAACTCTTTTGTTTGATCGTGAATTCAAACAAAGAATTAGTGTTTATTTTTCTATATAATTCGAATCCGACGTGACTCGGTCTGCCTCGATGCAAACTTACATCACGTACGGCTAGGGATTTATCCAGTCCTTTTTTACGTAGCTATGTCGGGGGTTTAGTAACCCTAATTTCCTCTCTCATGTGCATGTATTATTTCTCTTTTGTCTTCTTTACCCTCCAAAGCCTATTGGTGCCACGTTTACAGCCCTGTGGACATGTCCTTGTATGTGGAAGATGATGTAACAGGTGCAGCGTTTCCTTTCCGGTGCTATGCTCCAAACTGACTCGAGTATTATCATTCATCGGAACCCTAGCAAGCATGTATGTACAGTGTGGTGATTGGCATCTAACAGTAGATCTGATGCACATCGAGATCTAACCTTCCATAATCTTTTATTTGGGTTGGGTTCGATGGAAGCTCTTAGGATCGTTAGAAATATAAAGAACAGCGGCAAGAGATGAACCGATCGTTAAATATAAAGAACAAGCTGTGTGAGTGTTTCTCCTTCTCTTTTTCTCTCCCCTACCTTATCGCTTCCTACTTCGGCCTAACGATAGCGCTGCATCTAATCTATCTACCGTGGTTGATGAGTGCTGCACTCGGTGTACGTGAGTGTCTCTGATGCACACAACACACGCAGGTCCACTCGTTTGCATGCATGGTGAAGGCTTGGAATCAGCCAGTCCTCTCATCGGGCCCTCTCCCTCCTCATTAGATCCCATGATGCTTTCGTTTCTGCACTCTTCCTCTCACATGAAGACATAGGCGAGCTGTTTCTGTCATGGCTGCTGGCTATTCCCCCGTAGCTCTTCGAGCTACTCCAAAAGCTCATCACTGATTCCTTTTCTCTCTCTCTCTCTCTCTCTCTGGCTCTCTCTCTCTCTGGCTCTCGCTCTCTGGAAATTATTGCGGGAAACAAGAAAGGAGCCACGGTACGGAGGCTATGCTCGCCCCATGTGCATGACTACCCAACATACGCCAACCTCTCCTTTTCTTCCCATTCGCCGGAGAGGAAAGGGTTGGAGGGACCAAACCCTCCCTCACCTTTCCCTCCACACCTTTTTCTCGCTGTCACGACAAACAAGATGCCCACCGATATCTCTCGACCGATCCAACCAACCAAGGAGATGGTTAGAATCCAGACTCATCATGCGTTCTTCTCTTTGAAAAGGTTAACTCAGGAGGAGCACGTACACCACACCCACGCCCATACTACGCACTCCAAACCTTCTGCTCTTCTCTATCCTAACGGCAACATCGCCACTTACGTACCACCGCATCCCAAATTATACAATAGGACGTTTCCTCTCCTTATTTAATGTATACTGAGTGCTGGGAGCGACAGTGTAGTGTCCGTCCGCATGCCCTGTCGCTCGCTAGTTTGTGTCAGCGGCGGAGTCAATGCCGCCGTTCTCTTACATAGACACGTGGCTGATGCGGTCCGACTGGGACGAAGTCGTCCGCGTCATGCTCCAGAGATCGCCGTCGCCACTGCCGCCGCCGCCGCCGCCATGGTGGTAACCGGCTGACGAGTGGAAGGTGAAGCAGGGGTCGTCGCAGCAGGGCAGCGGCTTCGGCTCCTCGAATGGGCCGTTGAGTTGGGAGGCGAGTAGGCGGTCGAATGCAGCCCAGTCCCCGACGGCTGGATCCGCACAGTAGCCATTGCCCGAGCTCGCGCCCGCGTGCAGCACCGCCGACGAGCCGTAGCTTGTTTGGTTGTCGCAAGAGTGGTCGAGAGGGAAGGTATCGGGGAGCGACGGGACGGTCGGGCTCTGGAGACCCGGCAGCTTCATGAACATCTCCTGCAGGCCGCAAGCGAAGACGGTCTCGATCGGCCTGAGATGCCGGTTGGCGTTGTTCGGGTTCACGTCGTTGATGCTCGTCCCATGGCTTTCCCGCTTGCACGATCTGCCCATGTACTGGAGGATTTGGTCCAATGCGTCGTCGCCGCTGCCCGGGTGGTGCAGCAGCTGGGTCTTGGCGTCGCTGGTGACGGAGCAGGAGTTGTTCGGGCTGCCGATGCTCTTGTGGTGGTTCTTCTTCTTGAACACCCGGCAGACCACCCACCCGTCTTCCTGGTTTGTCGCTTCTCCCATGGCGCTCGAGGTCTAAATCACAGATAACGTACGAGAGAGCATATCTTTAACGGATTCCACTAGTTTGGCATATGCATACGGTGTCGACAAAAAGGCAGTGCAGAGATCTGCCGACAAATACTATCGGTGCATGCGTGTACACGTACGTACGTTGGATTGAGAGAGGAGGTCGGAGTGGTCATCGAGCCGGTACTCGTGCATGATCCAATCCGACTTCTGGCCGTGAGGGGCGCGACCTTTGTAGAACACGAGCGTCTTCCTCATCCCGATACGCTTGACGCTGGAGTAGATGACCTTGTCACGGCCGGTGGCTTTCCAGAACCCAGCGGCCGTGGCTCGGTTGGTTCGAGTCCCCGTCGGGTACTTCTTGTCCTTGTGGCTGAAGAAGTACCAGTCGTTCTGCGGAGTCGAACCGATCCTGCACTTCTCTGCAACGCGCATTAGGGTATGGAAACAGGAAGTAAGTCCATGACACGAGACGCTCGATCAATCGAAGGAGAAGAGATCGAAATGTCACCTTGGATGTCCCAGGGCTCGAGCTTGTTGAGATCGACGTCGCGGATAACGTCCAGGTCGATCTTCTCGGAGGTGACCTTCTTCCGCAGGTAGTAGTTGAGCAGCTCCTCCTCGGTGGGGTGAAAGCGGAAGCCCGGGGGGACGCAGGACTGGCCATTCACAGAGATGCTCATGGCTGAGCACGGCCGATGGGCGAGGTGAAACCAAGCAGGAAGTAGCAGGAAGAGGGAACGGATGAAGAGGAGAGAAGGGAAAGTAAAGAGCAAACAAGTGAGCGTGGGAGGGAGGGGCGGGCGAGGGGGGGAAAGCAGCGGGGGAGCGAGCTTATTTATTTAGCACTGCGCGAGTGAGGCGAATGAAAAGGAAGGTGGTATCATTCAGTGGCCTTCCCCTTCTTACTTCTAGTGGGGTAGTTCCACTGGAATAGAGAAGAGCCACCCACCCCGTGAGAGAAATGTGGAGAAGGATCAACCCGGTGGTCCCTAAAGCGAGAATAGTTGGCCGAGTTGGGTGGATAGAGAGAGAGAGAGAGAGATGGGGGCAACGGGGGAGAAGGCAACATCCAAAAACCATGACACCTGACCTTAAAAATCTTTAGGAAAAGGCACAGGCGAGACAACTACCGCCATCACTAGTATCACTTTGATTGACTCCTCCTCCTCCTCCTCCTCCTCCCCTTCCTCCTCCTCTGTCACCTCCGTAACCACTGCGTAAAAGACTATCGCTGCACCACCAACAGCAACGGTACATCCTCAACAAGATCGACGACGACGACGACAAGGGCAAAACAACGAGCGAGAGAAGAGGCGATGGGTTGGGAGAGAGGGCGCTGTCAAGGGGCCCACCACCCTTCCAAATCACCTACCTAATACAAACCGATGGGACCGACACAAAACAATTTATAACCAACACAGATCTCCTTTACTCCTCCCCCCATTGTTCCCCATCACACGCACGCACATACACATATATTACATTGATTAGTTAACACACACACCCACACCCACATACATGATGGAGGTGCGGCGTCAACATCCCCGAATGACTCGGGACTTCGCCAACGTCATCTCTCTCTCTCTCTCTCTCTAATCAGTATCACCTGACTGAGATACCCGCGGAGTATCGAAGTGATTACAAGTACACAAATTATTATTTGGTGGCTGTGATCACCTCACCGCGACGTATGCCAAAAGTACCCGCGGGGGGGCGGGGGAAGGGTGGGACCCCGGATCTAGTCATCTGGTGCGTCATTGCCTCGTGGGTTTAGCGCGGGGAGGGGACATAATAGGACAAAGTGTCGTCTCGGCGTTATCCGGCTCGGACTTGAGACGCGCTCCCATGTGGCGCCGGACAAGCTTTGGGCTCATCCAACCCGAGCGACTCGGTTTTGTCGGTTAGGTCAGCGTTTGGACGCACGTTCTCGTGCTCCCTTCCGTGCATGCATCCATGCATGTTATACTTAGTCCCGCTTTAAAGACCGTGCTGTTATTGATGTGCATGTTAAAGAAGCTAATAAGATATAACAATCGAGTTCTCGGGTGACCTCCGCGTCTGCCTTGAGAATAAATATACTTTTACATGTCTAAAGTTAGCGCATAATATCTCATATATAATTATCACCGGCGCACTTTCTTCATCGTGCCGTGAAGGTGCCATTGGTGATGCCGCCATTGAGTCAACGAACGCGGCTGACTCGTTGGGGCGTTATGACTGCCGGTGAGTTGACTCAGCAGCCCATCGAACGGGCCTCGTTCATAACTTGTCCAGGCCGAGCGTCAGTAGCTTTCGAGGCTTTCCCTCGGCCTACCCAACCGAGCTCCATTGAGCCTTTTGATCTCGGTCCGATTCGACTCGCTCCAGCTCAATAGCTCTGCCATGGAGGTGTTACAGGGCGGCTTCAAGACACTGTCTATTCATCGAGATCAATGTCTCTATCCCTCGACAGAGTTCATATCTATTGACGAAGTCCACATTCATTATTTAAAATACATAACCTGCAACTGAAGCTGTCTCTTCAGGTGACTTGAGTGTTCCCAATCATTCTTTGGAGGATTCTTTTCTGCATTATTACTTACAACTCATCCTGTTCCGAAAGCAATCCAGGTCATTTAAACTTAGGACAATTGTTATTATGTAAGATGAATGAGTATGAACCTGAAGTAAATCTTATCACCTAGGTAAAGCAATCATAAACCATTATGGACCCAATATTGTTGATACTACGCTCCAGATTTCCTTTCATTAGTTCATGACAATCCACAAGAAAGAATTCTTCCAAAGGAACAGTCCATTATTTCCTCAGATTGAGAACCTCATACGAGTAGGCAGATTTCCTTTCATTAGTTCACCACAATGGTTATCATACTTCCACAAGAAAAGAATCTTCCAAAGGAACAGTCCTCTGTTTCCTCAGATTGAGAACCTCATACAAGTAGGCAGATTTCCTTTCGTCGGTTCACCACAATGGTTATCATATTTCCACAAGAAAAGAATCCTCCAAAGGAAAGTTTATTATTTCCTCAGACTGAGAACTTCATACAAGTAGGCAGATTTCCTTTCATTAGTTCACAACAATTAATCATATTTCCACAAGAAAGGATTCTTCCAAAGGAACAGTTCATTGTTTCCTTAAGACTGAGAACCTCATACTTGTAGGCAGATTTCCTTTCATCAGTTCACAACAATGGTAATCGTATTTCCACAAGAACGGATTCTTCCAAAGGAACAGTTCATTATTTCCTTAAGACTGAGAACCGAATACAAGTAGGCAGGTCTCCTCTGTGCATGTTTGCTTGCTTCCTGCATGGCCCTTTACGAAGAGATAAGAAGGTAGGCAAACCTCCGATTCCATTCAGCCTCCTTGGATCTCAAGGATGGTTGATTGAACCATGGTTTCTGTGAAACCTTGGAGAATTTTGTGAAACATAATACGAGGATACCCAAAGGCCATGTCATTGCTTGAATCTAAACAAGAGGTGGTGTTGTTGAAAGAAATAGAAGACAGAACTTGATTGAGAAAAAAAAAAGAGAATTATTCGATAGATGCACCCTTCATCACAACCTAAGATGCTATATTGCCATTATATAGTAATTCTACTACAATAGCAACACAACCTAAGCATAGACAATTAATACCTTGAAACATGAGGAAAGTTCTATAGCATAAGAAATCATAATTCCACCACATATTATTCTACTCAGTTAAGATTACTGTCAGCCTCTTTCAGGTATGAATCTATCTAATTCAAAAGGAAAGAACTTGCATCAGTATCTCAGTTTCAATTCAAACATGGGTTTGATTCACGCTCTATGTTCTGCAAATTATTCACCATCCAAAAAGAGGAAAAAAATGGAGTCTATCTCTAAAGAAATACGTTGAGAAATGACAGATGTATAAAACCTTTCAACGAGATGATGCTTTTTCAAATCTCTCAAAATGAAATTTGTTCCGCCACGATTCCTTGCTTTAAGAGGGTGCAAATATCTAAATTTCATCCTTTTAGATACTTTTTTAGGCTCATTGTCGATGCAATCACAAATTTGTATCTATTTTTCATGATATTATGCATGGATCAAATATATCATGGCCAATTCTTCAAAAGATTCTTCCACAATGAACTCTGATAACTGAGATTTTGAGGAAGTGTTTACAAAATCTTCGTCTGTTCGAAGAAATGATTCATCGAAATAATGAGTCACCCCTTCCATTGATATGATACATCTGAGATCAACAAATGCTCCTCAAGAGTTTCTCTATTCAATCCTTTTCCTTCTCCTTGTTATTGAATATCTCGTTCATATACATTTTCTCTATATTTCTTGAGGCCTCTAGTGTAGATAAGAAAAGAAAAGGGACGATGATGGCAATCTAACAAGATGCACAATTGTATGCCAATTCAGGAGGCAGTTATAATCACAAAAAGAGAAGCTCATGTCATGGAATTGGTACCTTCACATGAAGTTCAACAATTAAATATTTTAGATGAGATGCTTCCACAACTCAGTATATAATACATAATATTAACACCATAAGAGAGCACTCAGATTCTCCTTTCTGTAGTCAGATTAGAACATCTAAGCCATTCTACTAGCAAGGAAAGACCAAGTTATCCAGCCACCAACACCTCGAGAGTGTCAAGAAAAGAAAACAAACAAATTTCTACTGGCAGAGAAACATGATAGTTATTGGAACACATTAACATTACTAGCATGGATAATTGGGTAGCTGCATGCTATTGTGACGATGCTGATACTAAATAAGAAGACCAGATTTTTTGTGACACCGAATTAGCAAATCCAATTACTGTAAGATAGCAAAGGAAAAGGAAAACGAGTACAAGACAAAGAGTAGATCCAACCTCAATCTTCGAGCTTCCCCAGCAGTTCTGCACACGGTACAACCCATCAAGGAAGTGCATTGGATGATTACCCCTGCAATTTCTGCGTCACAATTCGAACTCGTCATCCAGCCTGAGCGCCTCGGCGGCAGCCTCCTCCTCGTCGTCGTCGTCAATCGCAAGGTAAGGGTTGTGCGCCTCGGGCCTGAACCTGAAGCCGGTGAAGATATAGAAAGCGAGGGTGGCAAGCTCCCCAGCCAGCACGCTGGTCCACAGGTACCGGTAGGAGGTTATGGTGACGAGGGCGTAGACCACCACTCTGGTGAAGTAGATGTAGCAGATGACGACGACGTAGTACTGGCGGAACAGGGTGAGCTTCATGAGGTTGACGGCCGCCTTGCCGTCAGTCCTGGCGGCCTCTCGTAGGTTCTTGATGGACCAGACGATGGGGAAGAGGACGGCGCAGCAGCAGATAACGTCGACGAGTAGGAAGACCTGCTTCCAGGTGATCCAGTCGCGGGCGTAGGGTCCCGATTCGTCGATGGCGACCTGGGCTATGTTGGCGACGACCTGGAGGGGGATGACGGCCATGAGCACCTTTTTCTCGCGGTCCTGGAGGTAGGGCTTGAGGAAGGACCAGCCGGTGCCGATGAGGACGATGAGGGTGAAGAGGGAGATCCCCTTGAGAAAGCTGAAGATGTAGAAGAGGACGTCCCAGCCGTGAGCAGAGCCGGTGCGCTCTATGTAGGACTTGTCCTCGGCCTCGCAGAGGAGGTTGAAGGCCTTGAGGACGACGACAGCGAGCATGAAGTAGTGAATGCCGAAGGTGGCGCGGCGCCTGCGGAGGAGGACGGCGGCCCAGATGGTGGCCAGGGCAGCGTAGGCGAAGAAAAGGAGGGAGTAGACGAGGGGCAGGGCGGCGGCGCCGGCGGAGAGATAGGCGCGACGGGAGGGATCGAAGGGGTCGGGGCGGTTGAACATGGCGGAGCGGACGGACATGGAGACGCGGAGCTGGGGGAGGCAGTTGGCGAAGACAAGGGTGAACTGGCCGGGGCTGTCGGTGAGGTTAAGGGCGAGGCGGAATGTGGAGGCGCGGGCGACGGCAACGCCGGACGGGTTGGGCGGGGGGAGGAGGCGATCGAAGGAATAGACGACGCGGACGAGGTCGGACTGGAGGGCGCAGGTGATGTCGAGGTCCTGCAACTGGCGGAGGACGTGCAGCCAGGCGTCCCGGGTGCAGAGGAAGAATCCAAGCTGCGACAAGTCCATGTCGCCCGCGGCCGCCGCCGTCGATTCCAATGCGGAAGAGAAGGCGATGCCGGTGACATTGAGCTCCAGGCCGCCCCACCGGGTAAACCCGAACTCGTCGAAAGGGATGATGGACCGCGCGTCCGACCACACCTCCATCTCCCGGATCTCAGCCCTCACCGCCCAAATCCACGACAACATGATCATCATCGCCAACACCAATGCTTTCGCCTCCATCGCCATTCTCACCTCCTCTCTCGATTCCTAGATCTCAATTTCTTCTCCTCGCCCCCTGGTCGCCGATGGAGGTCTCGGTATAGGCGAAGAGGAAGAAGGGAAAGGAGCGGAGCGGAGAGGAGAGAGATCCGAAGAACGACTTTCACACGTTGGGAAGGCGTTATTCGACGGCGATGCTTGGCTTTATCAAGGTAGGTGCGGTTGCAACGTTAACGAATCGAATCCGTCGGGGAACGCTGCGAGCAATCAATCCAAATTACCAAACGGGCGCTGTGTCGGTGGAAGGCCGAGTGGTTGCTTCGTGGGCTTTGACCGACCCTCGTTTTGTACTCCCGAGGAGGAATCCACGGAATTGTTTGGATTTTTTTTGACTATTTGATTGAGTTTTACTTGATCGGTAGAATCGAATACCATAAATAATGATAATATTATCTTTGGTTGACATGTTGACTTACCTTTTGATTTAAGCTTCGGCTCATCGATTGCAGTGAGAACGTTGACATCAATCACCACCCACATGTAGGGCTATAAATGATTCCAAGTAAAAGGAGTTAAGATTGACGTATATTCAATCCCATTAAGAGTCCAGATGACTAAATTACGACTTTGACATATCTTATTCAAAATGCGTATGATTCAAAATACTTAAACTTATAATATCGATCGATACAATCTCTCAAACGAAATGTTTGTTTTATTTAAGATGTCTAAAGACATGTTTTCATACAACTCAAAAGCAAGTCACTTCCAAATTGTTCTTTGTGGCACGGTAGCACTACAAATTGGGTTACACGAACATTGTTATGGACTTGTGACTGGTCTCTATGGCCAGAATTCTTGTACATATTTTGTATCAATTAGGAAGATCCTAATAAGAACATATACACAAAGTAATATGCTATCTCATCTCGTCATCTTTGATAACATGGCCTAACTTGGAAAATGTGTTTTTGTGAAACAGATTTCCATATCTTCTGAATAGTAAGTTTCGCTTGCTTTTCCATCTCGTCATCTTCGGAAGAACATCCGACCGCAAGGTATGAAAACAGATATTTGAAGATTAAAACATATGCAGAACAAACTGAATGAACTTGAAAGGTTGATAACGAAAAGCTGACCTATTTAGGCTTCTATGTTCTTCATTGTAGTTTAGGACAGACTGGAGAGTTGGTGTTGGCCACAGAACCTGCAAAAATGCCTCATGTTCAGAATGCTGAATTCAAGTGTTTTCATTTGGTTTGATGATGTATTTGACGTACACATATCAGCGTAGCAAGGCTGCTTTGAAACAGCATCTTCTTCAAAGAGAGGAGGAACCTGACCATACACCATTTCACAGCTCATATCCTCGAAATCTGCAGAAACGTCACAAGTAGAACATTGTCACCTAAGTTAACCGCTGCTAATTACCAAAAATTGCAAAAATGACCATCAGCAATCAAAAAATAAATTACTGATAGGGCATAATGAAGACAAGAAGAGGCCCATTCGTCATGATGCTGCCAATCGATTCACCAAGACAATAACAATGTCACTCAGAGTTCGTAGACACTTATTACGTTCAACCATTTCAACGAACAACTAAGCGAGGATAGAGCTTAAGAAACTGTGGCAACAGGAACTTTAACAAATAATAAGTACCTTAATCAAGTGAAATGTTAAACTGTAGTTCATATATGATTAAAGATTTCTGTATATAATGATATAGGCTGTTTCATGAAGATCATCGAGAACAGAAACTAGCAAATGGAAAGACAGGCTGTATGCAACTAACAAAATATGTGGAGAAGCTTTGCATACTTGGATTCATAGTTAAGGGAAGCCCAAATTCGTTTGTAAAAAAATCTTGAGTTGGCAACTTGCACATGTTCACACACATCCCAACGCATCCACTGTTCTCCAAGTACCTACACAGAAGCATAATGACAACTAAAAAATGTCTTCTTTAACTTATCGGTATGAGTAGATCGCATGTTCTGAGTTCTCATAGCTATTTCTATCATATGGTCTCTAAAGATTGGAATGAACAAACACTAATAAAATCCAATAGAGAAATTATGTTTCAGCTGAGAGAAGCACACCTGCACTTCTTTATTTGTACTCCGCTTCTTTGTTTCACACCGTTGACTTCCACTTCAATAACCTGAGGAAAATACTGAGTGCTCAGTAAAACTACTAGCACATATGCACAACTGCAATAAGAATTTAACTCTGCTCATGTAAATATTTCTAATACCATCATACATTCAACTTCATACACTTGGAAAATGGTAATCAAGATAGCTTGTCATAAGTGAGGGTTTTCAGACCACTGTAGAAGCAGATGTAACAAAGTTATTATGTTACCCAGAGCAGTAGTCATAATTCTAGTAGCATATTCAGTCCCAGATGCATGAATTCGAACAAACTATTAATGCTGATTTCACATGGTGGTTGTTAAGGATCTCACTTATATCGAAAAAATTTTCAAAAACAAGAAGCAATTATATTGACTATTGAACCTCCAAGAAAATGTTCGCAAGAAACATAACATATTCCATATCTAAATTTTTAACAAGAAATCATAAGTACCTCAGATGGTCCAACTAACCAGTGAAAGAATGGCACTGTCAAGGCAGCATTAAATTCAGCTGCCCATCTTGTAGGAGGAAACAATTTTCTGAACTGCAATCAGTCAAATAAACCAATAAGTACTGTTCACCATTCCAACAGAACCAGTGCTAATTCTCTAGCACACTCTCTCTGAAAATAGTTCATGTATTAAAAGCGAGCTTAGGAGAAAGCAACTATCCATATTTTCTGCTAAAACTACTAGAATAACATTTCCTATCCTAAACTTAATTAGCAATCTATGCAAAGAAGGCGGGGTGCCAGTGGAACAACTAAACTCTAGCCTTTTGTCAATCAAAATCATCTTTGGCACCTGAGCTGGAGCACCAGGGGGCAACATGGATAGGAGAACCTCCCTCACCACCTCCTGCTGCTGTTTTCTGGATCTTCCTATCATCACCCTCTTTGAAACATCCACAAATCTTTCGTAGTCCATATCCCAGAGAGCATTTTTTTTCTTCGACACTTCACTGGTGGCGAACTTCTCCATCTTCCGAGCAAAGAGAGACATGAATAATTTCTCAAAGAGCCCATCTTTATACTGTGTCTTCTGTCCCATTGGTGCCGGAACACCTGCTGGCTCGGCTATCCCTGCACAACGAATAGAATAACTGCGTCCGCCACGCCATTTTGTGACAGGAAGCTTGGCAGTGGGCATACACAACAGTTCCATAGCCTATTATCTTGTGAGACTCTCTGTGAGTATGCACCTAGGTGGATCCTTGCAAATCTGATGCAGATGAGTACAGAGGCTCAACTGCAAGTGTTTCTCCAGATGTTCCATGAAACAAAAAAGCCATGAGGTACAGATTTGTGAAGGAATTTCCACCATAGAAAAGTAGGATGAGTTTGGGACATGGACCAAAGTCTAGCTGCTACGATGTGAGATTACTGCCGGTATTTGATGTGAGGCCAGGGAAGGGACAACATGGGCATGTTCCTAACCAATCACTTATGGAATATCCCGGATAGGGAGAGCTATTGCAGCCACAAAGTGAAAATGGTCAGGACTTAATTGGCATGACACACAGTAACAAGCAACAATTATGAAACATTAGAAAGGGGATTGCAAGATTGTATGTCACCTCTGCAGAGAAACTTGTAAATTGTTTATTTCTGTATCATGTTCAGCCTATCTTAGACATTGGGTTTCCAAAGGATTCAAGCCAGATGACACTGAGATTGCTGTTCACAGGATTCAAGTCAGCCTAATTCGATTGCAAATGGTAAAGAGAAAATAATAATATAATGAAATTAACATTCACCATAAACCTACTCAGGTAGCATTTAAGATTGAAATTAGTGGGAAGATCTTCCTCCCAATCCGTTCAAACCATTCTTGCATCTATTTTAGCATATGAGACTGAATAAAACGTAGAAGATTTGTTTCCACTTTGCAAACTTGAAGTAATGGAAATGTAAACATCCAAACCGCATAAGAGGAAGAGAAAGCGATACACAGCACGGCTTAGTGGTACTGCGATCGCAGCTCTTGGACTCGCCTCTCCAACTCATCGATTCGTTGGCCCCAGTCGCTCCTAATCTCTACCGGCCGGACTTGTTGGCCGTGGTCGAAGCCGAAGGCTTCTCCTCCGCCGTCGGTCGCCGCCCTCTTCCTCCTTTTCTTCTTATCACCCAGCTTCCGCGCCTCTCTCTTCGCGACGGCTTTTTGGAGCGCCTGCAGCACGTCCGACCCCCTCAGCGCCCCGGTAGCCCCACCGTAGGTTCCCTCGTCCGCGATGTTCGGAGCGGGAGGAGGATCTCGGTCCTCTGGAACGTGGCCCGATCGAAGAGCGGCGAGCCTCGCCGAGGCAGCAGCCGCCTCCGATGCCCCTACGCCGACCTGCGACCTGACGGCGCGCCGCTCGGGGAGCTTGGCAGCGAAGGCGAGAACGGCGTCGCGGGGACGGCGGTAGTGAGGGAGGGAGAGAGGGAAGGATCGCGTGGGGGCTGTGGTGACGAGCATCGATGCGGATGCAAAGATCAGATTACGGCGCAGTCGAGGCGGCAACAAAGCCCAATTGGTTTTGAGACAAGTGATTTGAGGAAGGCAAGGCCATGGGCTCCACCCGTCACATCATGGCCCACCAATCCAACCCACAGGAAACCATCACCACCGATCAGCCATCTAAGGATGATATCATCGTCTTCCACGATAATATATCAAATTCTTCAAGACAGTAGTACCTCTCATTCATACAACCGAAACAAGTATAGCTACAGAGTTTAGCATCAACTCAACTTGCCATAACATTGCAGCATGATTAACCATACAAGACGAAACGAAGATTGCATTACAAGAGGGTGAAGTTGACACACCATCATCAACTCTGTCGACTAAGCGGCGACCCAAACTATGAACAAAGGTAACAGCAACCGAGCCCTATCAACTATCTATCTACAGGATCATCAAGCCGTGGTCTTCCTCGCTTTCTTGGAAGCCGGGGATCTGATGGACTTGGGCTGCTTCGGTTTCGGAGCAGCGGCCATCTTCGCCTTCTTGACCCCGGTTCTCTTCCCCTTGGAAGAAGGTTTCGTGGCTTTATTTGTAGCATCAGCAGAAGCCCTTGTCCTCCTTGCAGCTTCGTTCGGCTTCTTCGTCTCCTTCACAGGCTTCCTCTCGTCCTTCTTCTGTTTCTTCTTCTCATCCTTCTTTCCGACTTCCGCTAGCTTGAAGGAAGCCTTCACCTTTACAAGCTTCCCCTTTGCTGTAAAATTCCTTAATTGGACGGCCAAGACCTTCTTGTAGTTCGGCGTCAGCACTCCCTTGTGCTTCTCCTCCATGAATTTGGCAATAGCGTAAGCACTCGATCCAGTCTTCTCGTTCAGCGCTAATATGGCCTCCTTGATCATCTAATTACCAGCAGAATATAATCAGAATCTAATTTCGTACACAGGAAACGCTAAATAGATTAAAGGCAGAAAAGTGAGGGTTTTAACCTCGAAATAAGGCGGGTGAGACGGTGTGGAAGGCTTTGAACCCTTAGGCTTCTTCTCCTTGGGGGCTTTCGGGGCCCTCACCTTCTTCTCCTTTCCTGTCTTCTCCTCGACGGGCTTGGAGTCGACGGGGGCCTCCGCCACCGGCTCCTCCTCGACGGCGGGGGCTGCTGCTGCAGCTACGACGACCTCAGCTCCTTCCTCAGCGGACATGGCTACCGACGCTTACGCCGCACCACCTTTCACACACCTGGGTTCTAATCTAATCCGGCGAAGAGTGAGGGGGTTCGGAAGTGGCATCTTATAGTCGGGCAAAAGGGCAGGGGAGGAGGCGATCGAAGGCTGCAATTGGTGCAGAGAGGACGCACACGGATCGGTTCCTTTTCTCCTGCATCCCAACCGTCCAGGTATCCTTTGAGAGCGATCGGGATAGCATTCGCTGTGAGTTTCCAGAACGAGCGATTTGTTTCTTTGGGCGGTGTGTATCTTTGGTCATTTCCTGTCTCACATTGGAAGACTGACCTTTTTTTATATATATTTTTAACAATATATTTGGTAATCTTTAAATAATATATTTGGTAATTTTTATGATCACAAAGATTATGTATGATTGATTATACATGCATCATTGCTCATTATTTCTTTTAACAACGTCCTTATCTTAATTTATATTCTTCAAAAAATACATTTAAATATTTGTTTTAAAAAAATATCTTGAATTCATCATAAAAAAAATTTAAGACAATTATGGTTAGAATCATATTCCAATAAATTTTGAAATATTTGTTAATAAATATCCTAAAATTATCTAAAAAAACATTACTAATTTAAAAATAAATTCAGTATAATTTAATTTAATTTTAAATATAATTTAATGTAAGTTTGAGTGTAACTGAGTCCCCTTCAACTAAACAAACTCAAACTTTCACAAAATTACATAGTCATAATTATAAAATGATTAATATTAACTTTTATATTTTTAAGATTTTATGATATTTAATTATGGAAGTAGAAAATATTTTGGATAGATTTTATGATTTAATTCAATTCTGAGTGTAAATGTGGCAACTTCAACCAAACTAACTTAAACTTTCACTTATC
Source organism: Musa acuminata AAA Group (assembly GCF_036884655.1). NCBI lineage: Eukaryota > Viridiplantae > Streptophyta > Magnoliopsida > Zingiberales > Musaceae > Musa > Musa acuminata. The sequence goes on from NC_088340.1 coordinate 9,558,942, forward strand.
TGTCTTGCTATGTTTATAAAATGATTAATAATATATATTTTTTATTTTTAAAATAATTTTATAATATTTAATTATTAAAATATAAAAATTGAATATATTTTGTTATCATGTGTAACTTATTCTAACTAAGTCAAATTTGACTAAATAAAATAAAATAATTATAAAATCACTAAATCAATTTAATTTTTTTTAAATTAAATTTTATATTTATATTCATGAAATAAAAATGATATCATTCGACAAAAAAGTTAATAATGAGTAATTTATCAAATAATCTTAAATCTTGATAGATTACTGGTGCGCCGTGCCAAAGACCAGCCTATAGATTCGAAATGGGCTACAAGATTAGGCCCTTAGGCCCGTGAACACCTTCTACATCGTTAAATATGAAACGACCGCTCATGTTGTGTACATGCGAAATGGTGTTTGTGCGCTATATAATCGCGAAGGCCATCGTTGACGGCCAGAAGCGCTCGCTGGTATCGCTCGGTAGTCGACTTAGACATGCCTGACCAAGTCTTGAATGGGCCGGAATGTCTCGACGGAGCGGCGGTATCTCATCTCCACCACGTCATGGCTGGTCCGTCTCGCGCGATCCGGGCGGATCTCGGCCGCTCGCAAGCTGTTCGACGATATGCTCGAGAGGGACACGGTCGCGTGGAACGCGATGCTCACCGCCTACTTCCACTCGAGCCGCCCCCTTCAGACGCTTACCCTCTTCTCCCACATGCGATCCTGTGGTCCGCCACCCGACCCCTTCTCCTTCACCGCGGTCGTCGCCGCCGCTGCCGAGCTCCGCGATCTTCGCTGCGGCAGGAAGCTCCATGCCCTCCTGTTCCGCGTCGGCCTTCTCTCCTCCCTGCCCGTCTCCAATTCACTCATCGACATGTACGGCAAGTGCTCGCGCCCGGCGGACGCTGCGCGGGTCTTCGAGGGAATGGAGGAGCGGAACGAGGTCTCCTGGTGCTCGTTCCTTCACGCCTACGTCAACTCCGGGCAAGGAAAAGATGCGCACGAGTTGTTCGTCGCCATGCCGCTTAAGACGACCGTCGCGTGGAATGTGCTGATGGTGAGATATGCTCAGCTGCGCGAAAGCGAGTCGTGTCTCCAGCTCTTTAGGGAGATGCAGATGCGTGGATCCGAGGGCGACGCGACGACATTCGCGAGCCTCATCAACGCATGCTCTGAGATGGCGAGTCCGCGGTTTGGCTGTATGGTTCATGCTGTCACAGTCCGACGAGGATGGAACGATGCGACCGAAGTCAATAATTCGATGCTGAGCTTGTATGCAAATTTCGGCTTTCACGAGGATGCATTGAAGATCTTCGAATGCATGGTTTCTCCAACTGTGATCTCGTGGAATGCAATGATCGACGCTAGCATCAAGATTGGCGACGTGCAAGGGGCTCTTTCGTTGTTCCGAAGGGCACCCGAGACCAACATTGTCTCGTGGACGACAATGATCGCAGGGTTCGCGAGGAGGGGATACGGTGAGGAGGCTCTTGCCTTCTTCGTGGACATGGCGAGGAACTCACTTGGGCCCGACGATTTCACTTACGGAGCTGCGCTGCACGCTTGTGCTGTCATGGCAGTTCTGGGGAATGGAAGGATGGTCCATTGCTGTGCTATCCGAAGCGGCTTTGATGAGTACCTTTATGTGGCCAATGGCCTGGTGAACATGTACGCCAAATGCGGCGACATCGATAGCTCGAGCAAAGTGTTCGACGGCATCCGCGAGAAGGATTTGGTATCCTGGAACGCTATGTTGTTGGGTTATGCATTGCATGGGTGGCCTTCGGGGGCTTTCCAAGTGTTCGACAAAATGTCGGCACATTATGTTAGACCTGACAAGGTTACCTTCATGGGTTTGCTGATGGCATGCAGCCACTCGGGCCTCGTCGAGCAGGGAAGAGCCGTCTTCGAGATGATGGAGTCGGTCCACGGACTGCGACCAGATGCAGAACACGTGACCTGCGTCGTCGACATGGTCGGGAGAGCTGGATGGCTGAAAGAGGCTACTGCGCTGCTCGAGAGCTGCTCGAAGGCTGTTGACGTCGGGATCGCGAGCTCATCCGAGGCTCTACTTAGTGCATGCGCAACTAGAGGAGATGTTAGCGTCGGGAGGAATGTGGGGAAGGATTTGATCGATCTAGCGCCTCAGAAGGAGGCAGGCTACGTGATGCTGTCCAACTTGTACTGTGTCGATGGGCAATGGAAAGAAGCAGAGAAGGTGAGGCGGGCTATGATCGAGCGAGGGGTGAAGAAGTCTCCTGGTTGTAGCTGGATTCAAACGAGGGACATGCTTGCGGTGTTTGTGTCAGGGAGCCAATCTCCCGATGGACTGGCAGATGTGCGTGACACGTTAGAGTTGTTAGGCGCCGAAATGAGAAATCCTACTACCGTTTGGTCGAGCGGTGAATTGTGATGTAACATTACGAATTAAAAGCCGGAGAGATTGTGATGCATGGATTCGATCAGTCCTTTTCTATAATATCAACGCATATGGGTAGGAAATTCCCGTAGGCGTTTCTTTTGGCTATTTTATGAGATTCTCCCGGATGGCTTGCACGATACCTGATTTCCATGTGTGTGCAGCACGAAGAGGCATCACGGAACATATGCTTTGACCATGAGAACCATCCAGAACTTTGCACATGCGTTTGCTTACAGAACCATCTCTCTCTCTCTCTCTCTCTCTCTCTTTTTCTTAAAGATTGGATAGTCCATCAAATTTGTACAGGGGAAGAAGCTTCAGTGGATTGTTTTGCTGGCTGACTGATTCTTCTCGATTGCTCAGTGAGAAAGGGATTTGTAATTCAATCGCACTCCACTTTCTCATTTGAAAGAGTGAACCGGTCATCCTCCGTCTCTGCACGTGGATGGGAGAACCATCACAAAAAGCAATTATTAATATCATTATTATTGTTATTATTATCTTTGTAACGTGGGGTTGCAACGATGATTGACGGGTACGACATGTATGTATGTATGTATGTATAAATAGCACATCCATTATGCTTGAGATGGAATTGTCGGCGAGTGTAGCTACCGAGCTACAAGGAACGAGTCGGCCTAACCCAACATGTCATCATTGCTTCGAATTGGACCGCCAACACGTCAGCATGTTTAAATCGGTGCCGATTCCCGATTCCCCCCATCCGCCCAAATTGAACGCGAAAAGGACCCATCGAGACGCCATAAATCTCCCTTCCCAAACCATCTCTTTCGGCCTCCCCTCCTCCACGTTGCATGCTCCCATCCCTACCCAAACGTCAAGTCCATCCATCACATCCATCAAGTCATATGATTGATTGCTACCCGTACATCCAGGCGCCGACGCCCTCCCAACCCAATCCCCCTTTTCTAACCCACTCACCATTATTCTACATAATCCACGCATTTATATGATGTGTTCGTACTTGTCACATAATTAAACCCCAAACTCCACCTCGCCCTTCCTCACCGGCTGCCACTCACGGGCAGCAGAGGCAATTAATTATATTTGGGGGTGAGATTTGACTCCACTCTTGGAAGTTTCAACGCAATAATTACCGTTGTGGTTTTGACTGCCAATCCAATTAAGAGCTGCTATTGCGGTGTTTCACGCATTTACTGCGTTAATTTATTCCCTCGATACCATCTTCGAAATGCATGGCGGGAATCACGGCGAGAGCGATGCGGTCCGATCGCTGCAGTCAATCGCCTCCACCGTCCGATCGTCACTGCGCGACTCGCGGCCCGGCTCGAGTGCGGGTCACGTCGGGCAACATCAGCCGTCCACGGTATCTGAAGAAAAGCAGACCTGCTCAAGTACCAAAATGCTCCCTCGCTACGTCGCGGTCTATTCTGGACCCGGTTTAATCGGTCCACCGGTTGGATCACTTATCAAGGGCGTAGAGCAAAACAGTGTCCAATTGGGCCCATCAAGCATCGACTTCGGTTCATTGAAGTTGAGCCGGATGAAATCGGACCGGTTTAGCCACGGCGGAAATCGGGCCCATCATGGGCCCCTAGGTTTGGCCAATCACAAGGCAGGTGGACGACAAGTACCAGTTTTGTAGAGTATGAAAGGCCAAATGCCCACAAGAAACCCTTTTGGAAATGTACGCGGAATGAAATGCAACCCCTCTTAAATTCACGCGGATTCCTAAAAGCTGCTGTTCTACTCCACACGGAAGAGGGGATGCGAGTGGATCACTCCGTCTTGCCCTCGCCTTCCCGAAGAAGACAACCGAAGCCAAAGCGAGCGCTGCGTCGACGCCGAACAACTCGTTCGAGCTCCATTTCCGTTCCCTTGTGCCTGCAATCAGTACGACATCGGAAGAAGAGAGAGGAAGATGGGGGAGGCGGAGGCGGCGACCCGCAACGACCTGATGCAGCGCCTCAAGCCCTCGGCCGCAAGCACCTCTTCCTGCTCCGCTGCCGCCCCTCCGAAGTCGCCGAATAGCGCTTCCTTCTTCCGACACTTCGCGCCCAACAGCTTCGGCCCCGAGGCCGCCCGGCGGCCAGGCATCCCACCTATTCCTCCGCCGCCCTCGCCGTCCTCCGCTGCAGCAGCCGTCCGGCCGCCCTCTCCCATCTCCTCTGCCTCCGCCGCTTTCCACTCCCGCTCCCTCTCCCAGCCCCCCGCCTTCTTCTCCCTCGACTCCTTGCCCCCTCCGCTCAGCCCACCCGCGTTCGCCGGCGCCACTTCGGATGCTTCCTTGGCCGACAGGGCGCGACCCGCCTCGGCCGGCCTGCCGCCGCGGAAGGCCCACCGCCGCTCGCAGAGCGATGTCCCGATCGGATTCCTCCAGTCTTTTTCTCCTTCTTCTTCTTCATCGAGTCCCGTGGCGGCGCCGGCAATGACGGCCGGGACTGCCTCTGCCATGCTCTCTCAGCAGCAAGTGAAGCAGGAGGCCGAGTGGGAGAAGGAGACGGAGAGCAGCGCGGAGGGCACCGGCGACCGGAAGGAGGACGCAGGAGACGCCGCAGATGATCTGTTCAACGCTTACATGAACCTGGACAGCTTGGACGCTCTGAATTCTTCTGGAATGGAAGAGCGGCACGAGGATTTTGACAGCAGCAGGTTGAGCGGGGCAAGAATGAGCGCTACCGAAACCAGCGAGAACGAGGCGGAGAGCAGTGTTAACGAGAGCAGTGGCGGTGGGGTGAAGAAGGAAGGGAACAAGAGGAGCGCGGCGGGAGATCTGACCCCGATATCTATGCGACACTGTCGGAGTCTTTCGATGGATAGTTTCATGGGGAAGCTTAATTTTGGGGATGAATCGCCAAAGCTGCTGCCTTCACCGGGAATTCAGATGCCCCATCTTATGCGTAGTGGTTCGATGGATCGTACTGTCAATACGTTGAGCTTGGAGTTCGGAAATGGTGAGTTCAGCAGTGCTGAGATCAAGAAGATCATGGCGAATGAAAAGCTTGCGGAGATGGCAATAACAGATCCGAAAAGAGTCAAGAGGTGCTTTATCATTTACATAAATGTGGTGTCTTTTTGCCTTTTTTTTCCTTTCCTTCTCAAGGTGTTAAGTGGCTACCAAGAATTTGATGCCGCAAAACTGTGTTTGCTAACGTATAAATTGGTGTGGATGTCAAGGATTTTGGCTAACCGGCAATCTGCTGCGCGATCTAAGGAGCGAAAGATGAGGTATATTTCAGAATTGGAACACAAGGTGCAAACTCTGCAGACAGAAGCAACTACATTATCAGCACAATTGACCTTGCTGCAAGTGGGTTACCTGCATCTATTCTTCAAACCACCCTGTAATTGCTTCAATTAGTGTGATTAACTGACTGTTCTATTGTTTCTTTTTGCACAGAGAGATTCAGCTGGACTGACATGTCAGAACAATGAACTAAGGATCCGTCTTCAAGCCATGGAGCAGCAGGCACAACTAAGAGATGGTAAATGTCATGGTTAACTTCTTTTTTGGCATTAGTTTTTTTCTTGAAGTAGCAAATTTAGTTAAAGCTGGCCTATCATGGATGCAACTCATTAAAATCTTTCAAGTTAATGTTGCACAGTGTATTATGCAGATTTGGTCATCCTTTGGTAAAGTTACACTAAAAGAAATTGCTTTCTGCATATGTATCTCAAACGTACAGGTCGTAATGGGAAACAAATAGGTGCAACCATCAAAGTGCATGCTTATTATATGGGATAATAAGATTGGGAAATAAATAGTTACTTAATCTAAATGTTCTAAATTTGACCATAATTAACAATTCGACAATGTCGATGGTGGACCACTAACCTAATTCCAGATTCGGTATAGAGCATGTTATGTGCCGATGTAGATCCTTTAAATTTTGCCTATTGCATATATGTTTCTTGTTTTTAGCTTTAACTGAGCTCCTCCTTGGGCTCTACTCTAGTTTCTATTCTTGCAGCCATCTGGATGTTGGTGATTGTACTGAAGGAGATATATTTGAATATCCACCTCAATATTTTCTGACACTTGTTGAGCATTTAAATTAATTGGGGATAATTGCAACTTGATGCAAGTGATTGGTATATTTTGTACCCTACAACCTTTTTGCATATCTACCTGTTGATATAGTCAAGGATATATGAAGTTTACTTCGAATTAAATTATCCTGAAATAACATCCCATTTTGTTCTATTTAGAATTTGCTTGTGTTGCTCTTAAACATGAAAGAATGTTGACCATGTGTGTTGCAGGCTTACTAGGCGTGATATTATTTGATGGGCATATTGGTGACCGCATGATTTAGGCAACTTAATACAAAAATGTTAATGTAATGCTGACACATCTTCCATTTTTAACTGTTATTAATTTTAGTTTATTAGCATAAAACTTTAAGCTCTAAAGTAGTAGGTTTGAATGACATATATATAGATGTATATATATATGTATACATATGTATATATATATAAATGTGTATATCTACATATATATATATATATGTATATATATATATATGTGTATATATATATACACATATATATATATATACACACATATATATACATACATATATGTATATGTATATGTATGTATATGCATATATATGTATGTATGTATATATGTGTGTGTGTGTGTGTGTGTTGTCATTCCTCAATAGTTCCACTGTGAAAGTGGTTATAAACTGGATTCGTATTAAGTTTAAATGCACCAACTACTTATAAATTGGTACTAAACATTTTCACTTGTGTGTCTTGGGGATATTGGGATGGTAGGCTATTGGCTTTTGAAATATGGTATTGGAGCATTCACCGTTTCTGGTGTGTGGGACATGCTGGATATACCATGCAATCTTGAGATGGCAACAACCTGGTGGCTTTTCGTGCCTTCTTAATCATACATCACCTGCATGGTATTTTGGATCCAAGACTTGTTTTTGACACTATCAAGGCATGAAGATTTAATTAGTGTTACTACAAACTCTATATTGGACTTGAGTACTAATATTGAATAGAAAGTGTGCCTTTACCCATCCCCACCTCTTGGGTACATTGCGGGCAAGACCACATGATTGAAACCATGCTGAGACAAACTCAGAGAGGGTTAGGACCATGGATATCTGATTTAGTGGTTCTAAGTAGCAAATGGCTGCCATTGGGTGATGGGCACGTGATGGCATGATGCTGCTGCTTTCATTGCCTAGTGGATGGATTAGGACCATGGATTTCTAGATTAGTGGTCCAGTATGAACTGTACTGATATGTGACATTTTCTAGATTAGTGGTCCACTTGCTTAGTGTATCTGAGAGTTTCCTCTCATCAAGTAACATTTTGGGCTATATGTGCTATGTTTTGGTCCTCAACTAGTATAAAGATTTTGTGACAACAAATTTTTTTTTATGCTTTGATATTCTCAAATTTGGATGATGGTTAGGGACTGGATTAGTATACGTTTATATGGACCACTACTCAAAATTGAGCTTAAATGTTTCAGGTCATATGTCTAAGACCTTTCAGTTCATGATGCTTTTACACAATTGAATAGAGCAAGCTTAATAGAGATATGCAAGCTTGTCTTTTATTCTTCGACTCTGGAACCTCCTTTAATCAATTGGCCTTTCAACCTTGTCTGATGTCTCTCATTTTATTGCAAAGGCTACTTGGTTCTCTGGCTAGCGCTCAGCACCTATTTATTGTTCTATTATATGTGAGAAACTACCATGTTATATGTCCTGAGAAAAGAAAGAAAAAGTTCTTTAGATCTCTGCTGCATGTTAACTCTTGAATTGTGATCTTACCTAGTTTTTATTGTGCCTCTGTACCATGTTCATCCATGCCAGATGTGGTACCTCAACCTGCTTTGAGATGACAATGACACTTCTAGTGGATGCATGTTATACATATCTTTCACGGTTGTTTTCTTAATTTAGAAATTAACTTCATGGATGAAAACTATTTAAGGTCTAGAGAGGGTCTTGTCGATAGTGTGCTGGCTGATGAAGGTTCTGCCGTTCTGTTGCTTCATTCATCTCATAAAGCAGTTCCTCAATTGGTGGATTTGCTTGTAGTGCCTCTCTTTCTCTCTCTCACATAGGCACCCCAATCCCTGCTTTCTTTTGATTCATGCAGCCATCAATGAAGCACTGACAGCAGAGGTTCAGCGATTGAAACTTGCTACTGGTGAGATCACTGAGGCTCAGCTATCAAAGACCATAAATCAACAACTGGCTACAAGTTCTCAGATGTTTCAACTACATCAGTTGCAATCACAGCAGCAGAATCAACAGTCAACACATGTTCCTCTCTATCAATTTCAGCAACCACAGCAGCAACAGCAGCAGCAGAACAATACTGCATCAGAGGTAGAATCGAAGAACTGAGAATCTGAGTTTGATCATTTCAGTCTAATGTGTTACATGGAATGTCATTATTTTTTTTAAATGCATGCAAGGCATCGTCAAGTGTAGTAGTGGATGGCTTCAGTTGCTTTCATACTCGGTCCAAACTGTATTTCTTATTCGTCATGAATTTATTTTGTTGGGCATTATTGCTTTTGTAATTAAAATGTCTAATCTGTGTTCTAGGATGCATTAATTACTAGATAATATGATGTTCTGTTAGTAAAATGTTTACTCTGTTTTGGGACCAGTTTATATGCATTTCATTCCCCACAAGCTTTGCCTGTCTGCTACTGGGAAAGCTTGTTTGATTTTATTTGCGAATTCACATTCTGATGAGTGCCTGTATTCTCTAAATGACCGTTGCTCTGTTGATTTCTTGGCAGTCATGTTTCATGGCGATAAGGTTTTTCTTCCGCTAGAAAATATGATTTTGTTTTCCTTGTTGGCAGACAAAATCGTATACATTTATGCTGCAAAAGATGTGAAGGTGCACGTCCGGCAAAGCAGCAGATTAATCTAATATTTCATTCAGATTGACCCATTCTAACCACACCATTAGAATCTAAAAAGCTGTCACCAAATTCTGAAACATGGCATGAAATGAATGAACACGTCTAGTGCAAAGGTATCGAAAAGAAGAAACCTATCACAAACTACTACAACTCCAAAAGATGTGCTCTCAAGAAACAATTTTGGATAAACTCTTACAATAATTAGTAGGAGAATGCCCATTCAAGAAGAGCATATCGAGTTGATGACTTCAATCAGAAGAAAGTTTTCTGTAGAAAGTGTGTACATTAAATTGCCATGTTTCTGTGTTGCATCTTGTGAGACGAGAACTTGGATAGCATCTTTAGTGTTGCATCTTGTGAGACGAGAACTTGGATAGCATCTTCAGGACCTGCACTTGGGAAGATTGCCGTGCAGATGCAGCCAATATTATGTATAGTGTATTCTTGAATTCCTTGAAAGAATAAATAGTATAGTCGGTTCAAGTTTTCATTTGAAGCTCATGGATAATTAAGATCGTAGGTATTTGACCACTCACCAAGAGAAATTTAACCGGCAAGAGGATTTGCATGGATGGTCACACGATTAAGCCTGATCTCAGCTAGTGGTCGATCACCTGGTCCTGTTTGTGTCTGGAAAGCAACAGCAGAATGAGTCAGCTCCGTTTAATAGAAGCCCAACAAACAAAAAAGAAAATGCAGACATCGCCTGTTTAAAAGATCAACACTATGTTTGTGGTCTCTCAAAAGTATTCACCTTTTCCATAAGGTCCAGAACTTCAAACCCATGAATGACTTTTCCAAAAATTGTGTAGAGTCCATTTAGATGAGGTTGCTTGGCATAAGTTAAGAAGAACTGGCTTCCGTTTGTGTTTGGGCCACTATTGGCCATTGAGAGCATGCCCCTCGCATTATGCTATAAAAAATTAAAGAAAACTGCATCAGAGCTTATTAATCATATAATTTCAATAACTAACAGAACCTTTGTTGAAATGCAAATAAGTCATAAAACGTCTTGAGGAGACCACTTTACTGGAGAGTATTTCAATAAAAAAGATGAAATATAGTCATGAACAAAAATGCCTTTTTTACAATTAAAATGAATTTTTCGTAGGATGATATGTCTGCAGTAAGGAATGTCCATTCATTTTTCCACCTGACTATAACACCATATATATACCCGGGGACAAGAGATGGCAACAAATTTAGTACAAATACCTTGAGTGACTCCCGGATTTCATCATTGAACTTCTTGCCCCATATGCTGGTTCCTCCCTTACCGGTGCCTGTAGGATCTCCACCTTGGATCATGAAACCCTTGATATTTCTATGAAATATGGTTCCATCATAATAACCACTGGCACAAAGTGCTAAAAAGTTCTGCATCATGGTTGATGAAGAATAAGTTTCTTCCAATATTCTATAGGCTAAAATTTACGAGAGCTATCTTCCATATATGATCTTTCATGGACAGAGGAGTAGATATGGAAGCCAGAAAAAAACTTCAGGAGCTGGCATATGATATCACAATAAAACATTCTCATCTAAAATTTGTTTCAACATAAAGTGGCTGTTCTACAGATTAGCATGCCTGCACTATTCATAGCTAAAGCAACATCACGTCTAACAGTTTGATCACCAAGTCCTTGTACTAAAAAGATGCATCGCTAACCCTGAAGATCCACTGTTTAATGTGCTTTACTTAATTGTGTACAGTATAAAAACCAGGCTGAATCATCTATTATTCTAGACAAACTGTGTTCATATAGTCATCATGTCAAAAGTGTTGAATCTCGTATTTTGATGATGAAACCACTTGATATATGTTTATAATTTAATCGACGTTTTGAATGACGCAGGATGCTTCGATCAGGATGAGACAATTAAAACAGGAAAATCATGTTGTGCCGGAGGAACATGTCAGAAGATTGGACATCGGGCCGGTGGATCGGTCGACGTATCGACAGAAGGCTTCAGGTCGTGGACTCGGGCATCGGGCCAAGAAGAGCGGGTATTGTGCCAAGGATATCGGAGTTGCGGAGTCAACTGGCCGATTGGGCAAGAGAGGACGATGCGCCAAAGAATCGGACGAAGCGTCGAGGGACCAATGACATGCCTGACAACTTGGTTAATTGCTTTGGATTAATTGTCTCGATCGAAGTTTTATTTTACATGTGCGGGATTAATTACGATGGAATTAAGACATGCAGCAGGAGTTGCGCCGGAGTCAAGACTATGATCACGTTGGGAGTTCAAGAGTTCGACGGAAGTCCGGACGGTCGTCGGAGGTTCTGTGGGAACAAATCCGAGAAGTCTAAGAGCTTGCCAAAGAAGCTCGTCGGAACTCGCCAAGTGGATCGTCATAAGTCCAGGAGTTTACCGGAAGTCCGTAGGAGCATCACTGAGGGTTCATCGGATGGTCGACGGAAGTTCGCCGTAAGCTCGCCGAAAGAAGCGATTAACGCACCGAAGCAAGTTGCAGTAAAAGTCTTAAGAAATGTCGTAGTTAGCATGTAGATTAAGTTAGGAATGTGAGGTGATCCCATTAACTTAATTCTGGTCCGAATGGGTTGATCCAAATTGGGCCGAATGGATCAACCCATTCGGACCAGAATTCTTGCCAGGCGGTGGCACCGCCTGGGCTCAGTCTCCGAGCGAGACTGGGCGGTGCAACCGCCCCTGTCAGGCGGTGGCACCGCCCAGAGGCTCAATCTCCGAGTTGTCAGGTGGTTGTACCGCCCCAGTCAGGAGGTGGTACCGCCAAGACCCCGGAAATCCGGGAGATGACATTTTTTAGCTCCAAATTCAAACCAGTTTGGAGCCTATAAATACCCCTCTCATCCCTGGGTAAAACACACAAGCACAAAGAGATTAAAAGAGAGAAAACGTTGCTGCAATCTCTAGAATTTCCCTCCTCTAGCTTAAATGTTAGAATTTTGTTTAAGAGAGAAGAGTAAGTACTTGTAAGGGTTGTCTTCTAAACCCAGTAAAAGGAGAAGAGGGGTGTAAGAAGGAGGTTGATCTTCGCCTAGTAAAGGAAGATCGTTAGTGGATACCGATGGCCTCGACGGAAGAGGAATCAGAGGAGTGGATGTAGGTCACGATTGACCGAACCACTATAAACTCCCGTCTTCTCTGGTTTGCATTTTGTTTCCTGCTATTACCTTACTGCAAACCCCTTCAATAGCTTACTGCCTTCAATACATTTATGTATGCTTTCAAGCTAAGTTTCCAAAATCGATTTTACGTCGGAAACTGTTTTTATCGTACGAGAGATTTGACGAAGTTGACGTTTTTATCCGCTGCACTAATTCACACCCCCCCCCCCCTCTTAATGCTCTTGATCCTAACAAAAAGTATTTTAGAAATCAGGTCCAAAAGCCAGATATCATACAAGATCTTAAGTAATTCAAAATTCACCATTTAAAGAAGAAAGGAACACATCTTTTCATAATTGTGTGTTGCATTATTCGATAGCACTCTAGTTCCTCTTTCATTCTATCATCCCTTGTCTTCCACACTTCACACTATAGAGTTTTTGTCCTGTGGTCACTATCTCTTTGAGATAAAGTTGATCAGCTTCACCCAGCAACATTAGGTCATTTATTGTCACAACCTAGAACCAGAGATATACATCTGATTTGTACAATATTGCCACATAGTTTATTTAGTCTATCATAGTGTATCTTTGGCCAACCCCATTAAATTTAAACAAGCTAAGTGGATCAACTAGATGCAAGTGGCCATATATGTGGAATCCAATTTAGTTTAATGTTTAGATGCATGAGAGAAAAACATAAAAGGAGGAAGAAGGCCAAGATGAGAAAAAAACACAGCATGAAGATTAACATGATATCTGCCTCAGCGAACAACATAGCTAATAAGAACCATGAAATATGCCTCTGTAGCAAGTATATCTCCACAGGTGAGCAATATAAATCAAGGAAATATAAGTCTAACCAAGCACTATGAGGACAATCTACATAAGATTGGCTTCCCATAAGCATGTACTGTCATGTGAAGCAAAATGCTTTCACATGCTTTCTGTGAACAACTACGTAAAGATCAAGTAACAGTCCTTTCCTAGCGGTTAATGAATTTTATCTGGTGTCTAGGGAAAGATAAGCATGTTTTCATTTCTTTTCAGAACTGTGTGTGTATGTACATACATACATGATATATATATATATCATGTTGACATGCCTTAACTATGTGCAGATTAACATGTATATATACATACATATACATATATATATACATACATATACATATATATATCATGTTGACATGCCTTAATCATCTATGTGCAGATTAACATACATACATACATACATACAAATACATATACATATATACATATAACCACCATCAATAAAATTGTGAACATGATTAAGAGGTAATAAAGCTAAATGCTTCTCAACAATAGCAATGTCATAGTTGAAATCATAATTTTGCAACCATATCATGAATGTTTGCGCACCTCCAAAGTTTTTTGACAAGCAACCTAACATAAACCCTATGGAAATAATTCCTAACTGACAGTGTGTAGTTAACCTAATGGCGCACACAACTTGGGCTTTAAGTCCTACAAATTCTACTATCAGCAAGAAGAATTGACATTTCTGGACAAACTGATCCATCCAACAAAAAAAGGACGGGTCAATTTGCTTGCCATTACGAACCAATTCTATCGTTACAAAACCGGGGACCCTTCAGACGGCCGATTAAGCCCTAAGAAGGCGGCTTCCATGATTCATAATACTAAACCTAAACAATATCTTCTAGCAAATCTCTGTAAGCCACGCGATTCCCTTCAGATGCTGAAGACGCTTCTAACCCTACACGAAGCAAAAAAACACGCCAAAAGGGAAGAAGGAAGGAACGATGAAGACATGAGATTAGAGAGAGAGAGAGAGAGCGCGCGCGCGCGCGAACCTCCGCGGTCTTGGGGACTTCGTCGCAGAAGACCTCGCACTTGATGTCGCCGAGATTCGTGTGCAGGGTGACCGACTGCATGAGCACGGCCGACAAGACAACAACAAAAACAAGAAAGGAATTAGGGGATCAACATCATTGCAAGACTTGAAAACACGCAAGGAGGGAGAGAGAGAGAGAGAGAGAGAGAGAGAGAAGGCTCGCTACCATCGGCCCTGGTTGTCTGCGGATGGGGCGAGAGTAGAGGAGATGAGAAGCCGCTGCTGCTGCTTGCACTTTCTGTTGCGGAGTTGGGCTGCGGCGGATGCTTCTAGAGAACGGGGTGGGCTGTGGAGTTCTGTTTTTGTTTTCTTATATATATATATATATATATATAAGAGTCTAGTTTCTAAAGAATTAAGTTTTGTCAAAACAAAATAGATAGGTTAAATGAGGTTGATACTATTTGTAAGAGTAAAACTTCACAAAGTACTCGAAGAAATCAATGATATAAATTTCTGTAAAATGGGTTTGAGCACCATTCAAAGATATGATAAGAACCAATAACAAAAGATATAAGAGTTTAAAATAATCACATAAAGTTCAATTGAGTAAAAAATTTTAGCTGTAACCAAATTTAAAGAGATAAAAATAAGAATAGATAAATTTAAAAATATATTTTTTGGATAGAATCTATAAGACATATTGCAGAAGTTATTTAGATCATGCTTCAATTTATAAAAAAATATTATTTAAAAAAATATGAGTTTACTTTCAAATGAAACAAGTTTTATACAAATTGGAATCATCTCAATATGTTATTAAGAAGACAGAAAATATTATCTCTATTTTACAAAATTTAAATGGTCAAAAGAAACAAACATTTAGATGATCAATCATGAAATCAAACACTTAATCATTAACATTGAATCATTACTACACAATAAATAGCAATAGATTAAAAAAATAAATAAGAGAAAATATAATATTTTTAATCAATTATTATATAAATATAATAGAAATCAAGTATTACAACTAACATCATACATACAAGATAAAAAAAATTATAAAACTACATGAATAATAATAACATATCTTAATCCTATTTTAAAAAAAATATTTATTTTTAAAAAAATAAGAGAACCTACCTCTCCTTCCTCACGGCTAACGAAAAACAAAGAATAAGAATCCCACCTCTTAAATAATAAGAGATGAGCCCTCTACACAAGATAATAAGTTTTTTTTAAAAAAAAATATTTATTTAATCTTTATTTTTTAAATTTATTAATAAAAATAACATCATCCAACTTGAAATATTGAATATTTATTTTATGAATTTTATTAGCAAGAAAAAAAAATCCAATGATCATGGGGGATTTGATTACAGCAACACATTAAGGCAGCAGAGTGACTTGCTATGGGAAGAACAAGGTTTACTAGGAGACCGACAACTTCAACCAATTGCTTGACATGCCACAAATAGTAAAACAAATCAAAAGCTTAGAATAAGCAATATTTTGCTTTAAGAGCTGTTACAACTTGATACACGGGCATAGGTCCTGTTTAGCTGAGACTTAAAGTAGTGGAGAAGATTACAACAAATGTTATAACAAGACCAAAAAAAAATTGCATTTCAGTGGACATCCCCCACTAGTACCAAAAAAAAAGAAAAGAGAGAGAGAGAGAGAGAGAAATCTGAATATACCTCTGCCGCTAGACAACTAGCATCCCAAATTAATTTTAACAGGGAGCAACAGGAATATGGAGGCTCTATATTGTCCTTTAACAAACCAGAGCAAGAAGTGCACCATCAAGCAACCCAAAGGTTAGAAGCCACATCATATGATATCAAGGAGCTTACTCGAGCCTCTCAACCAAAGGGTTCATAACTGTCTTAAAATTTCAACACTAACCTTTCTATCCAGCTCTCAAAGTTTGTTGTGATATAGTCCCAGCTTTCAGTAACAGTGGGAACTCAAAGATCTATGGTGGTCGAATCTTAAACTGAAAATATATATATTTACTATTGAATGCCAATGGGAATTAGTTCTTGCCATCCGACTTTTGGAATGCACTTCTTCAAACAGAGAGCCACATGCATAAGTTATCAAAAAATGCAAGCTGAAGATGGAAATTCTGAAAATTCAACAACTTAGTTGCTCTCAGTAATTCTGTGGATCCTTTCCATAACTATAGGAATATCCTGCTTTGTCAATGTTGTGAAGCAACATCTAAACCATCCAGGTTCAATACAGTGGCATGATGACCCAGGTGTCACATTAATCTTAGCTTCATTCAACAGCTTATCCCACAGCTTAAGCTCCCCTTTCTCATTATATGATTGAATAAACATACTCATGTCTGCCCAACAATAGAACCCACCACTGCTACTAGCACACTTGATACCCAACCGTTTCAGTCCATCAACAAATAAGGCATGCATGTCACATAACTGCTCCTTGTTTACCTTGAGATATTCTGTAATGAATTTTGTATTCGAGAGAATTGAAATAAGTAAACATTGGGTAGGAGTCGAAATGGATGAGAACCTGGCCAGCTTTGACGCAGCAGCCAGGACATTTTCATTGTAAGAGTAGATGACCCCGATCCTAAAGCCTGGAACACAAAGATCTTTTGACAGTCCATATATTATATGAACTCTTCTCCTATCAAAGTTTTCTGAATCTAGAACTTCAGCCACACTTACAAATCTATCATTCCCATATGTTGATCCAGCAAAGACTTCATCTGAAATCAGATGTATGTTTTTCTCCATGACAAAGTCCAGAAGATCATATAGTGTTTCCCGATCTATTAGATTACCAACTGGGTTGGAGGGGTTAGAGACAAGAACAGCACAAACTTTCACACCTCGCTTCTTTGCTTGGTTGTATGCTAGTTCAAGAGCAGCGATACTTATGCTGAAGTTATCGGTGCTTCTGCAAGGAACAGGAATAAGTTCTATCCCAGTTCGCCACTTGATATCCCTATCCCACCTGCATTGGATGCTTCTTAGTTTCGTGTTTACTTGTAATAATGAAAATTTTCTTAGAGGATAAAATAATAATTACCCAGGGTAATAAGGTGATGGAACAAGAAATGCATTTCCAGGGTCAGCCAGACAGAAACTTAGTGTCTCAACTGCAGGAGTAGCACCTGCAGTTAACACAATTTGTGATGGATGGAATGAAACTGATCCCTGCATGACTTGACCCATAAATTCAGCAACAGCCTGTTGAAAAACAATGAACAATCTCAAGATGATGTTAGATTTATATGCCAGATTTTAAAAAGAAAAATCAGATTAACAAAATAATAATATTAACATGAAAAATAATAATAATAATAAAATATCATGGCCAGATATAAAATTGGACATAAGACAATGATCCACTTGCAAACTGGAATAGATATAGAAAACTCTTGGGTAGTGATTTACGAATTTGACATGTATGATCGCTTACCTAAGATAATAACTCAAGCAAATTTCACAAGCAAGAAATCAGCTGTGATATGTATAAAGGCAGTCATACAAAAATATAAAAAATCACATAATGGGCAACGAAATGTACGCATGGCTTGAATATTTTTTTGGCCTATGTTGTAGATATTCTTCATGGGTAGAAAGTTATTTCAGAAAGTAAAATCTGCCATCCAAATCTTAAAGTTATAGCATTCACAACAAGACTAACTCAAAAACATTCACAATTCTCGAAAATAAAATAACAGATTGCAAATGCAGATCGTGCAGGTGTCTAATACACCTATATTTGTTAACATCTATAAATATAAAATTCTAGATGCAGCTTTCTAAGGTTGACACAACTGTGTGAAGTGTGTTAAAGCGGTCTCTGCAACATCTGTCTGTTAACATAAAAAAAATCATCTACATGGATATTGCTTAATAATTCAGTTTGCTCCTACGATTGGCTTTAAGAAGCTTTCAATTCGTGGAAGGATATGGCTGATGAGATATGTTTTGCTTTATAAGACAACATGTTCTCATACGAATCAGATTTCTGAAATTAATTCACAACATTTGTTATGCCATCATCTTTTTACCAGATGTGTATTCATTATACTACTGCAAAGAAAGACATGCACCGACATTGCATAATCATTTGGTTTGCTCCTACAATTGGATTTAAGAAGCTTTCAATTCGTGGAAGGATATGGCTGATGAGATATGTTTTGCTTTATAAGACAACATGTTCTCGTACGAATCAGATTTCTGAAATTAATTCACAACATTTGTTATGCCATGCCATCATCTTTTCACCAGAAGAAGTGTATTCATTATACTTCTACAAAGAAAGACATGCACAGATATTGCCTAATCATTCGGTTTGCTCCTACAATTGGATTTAAGAAGCTTTCAATTCGTGGAAGGATATGGCTGATGAGATACGTTTTGCTTCATAAGGCAACATGTTGTCGTACGAATCAGATTTCTGAAATTAATTCACAACATTTGTTATGCCATCAACTTTTTATCAGAATATGTGTATTCATTATACTACTACAAAGAAAGAAATGCATACAAATTATCTTAACTTTGCATCTAGTTTTACTAAAGAACAAAAAGAGGAATATTTGATGAGGACCAAATTGATGGGCAGCAAAAGGGAGATCGGTGGTCGTCTATTATGTTTCCATGCTCAGTTTCCCATTAGCTTTTACATCATAAACCGTATTGAAAATTTCGCCAAATCTATTAGAAACACAGACTTGAAGAATGTGCACCAATATTAACAAGATTAATGAAATTAATCGACTTAGAAAACGAAAGCAGAGAACTTTTACTCACCATCTTCAAATCCATCAATCCATCATAAGGCTGATACGTCGCCAATCCGTGGATACTCAACTCTCCTTCCTCATCTAACAGCAATGGCTCCTTTACATTACCGACCAACCAATCTCGGATCATATCCAACGACAACTGTACCGAAGACGAGCACCAAACGGTAGGCCAAATCCTTTTATATCGGCCATCCAAATAGTAAAAAACTGAGGGAAGGAAGAACACCCACCCAATTCTCGGCCAACCCGAGCTGCATGAAGCCACGGGGATTGGACGAGTGATGGTAAGGATCCTCGGCGCACCTCTTAAGGCCGACGTAGTAGGGGTTGTCATCATCCCGGGCGACGGAAGCACCGCGCGATGACAGACGCGCGGGCCCGGATGAGCCGCGGGGCGAGAGGAGGCTCCTAGAGAGCGAACGAGGCATGGGAGCGAGCTCGGGCAGGTTGGAGGCGGAGGAGGAGCGGCGGTCGCGGCGGATGTAGAGCTGGAGGAAGTAGAAGAGGGCGCAGGGGATGAGGGAGCCGAGGACGAGGCCACCTCTCCCCTGCACCACAGCCTGGAGCGGGACTATGACGCGCATAGCGTCAGGCGAACCCTACTCCTCCTCCTGGTGTTTCTTCCTCTAGCCGACGGGTGCCTGCGGGGCGGGGCGGGGCGGGCGACGTAATGGGTTAACGGCCGAGGGGGGGAGGAGAGAGGAGGAGCGGTATTGCATCCATGGATGGAGCGAGCGGAGGAAGGCCTCTTTATGAGGATGTTGGGATTGGGGTGGGTTGGGGTTCGGCGAAGATAATTAGGCGAATGTGTGCCGCTAGTTCTGCTGACGAGGGAGCAATTTGAACATTTCTTTGGCTTGTTTGCTAAATCTTCCCCATTTATCAGGCAATATTTCTTATTTTCTGATGAGGGAGCATTGCACCGTCGAACGGAGCTCTAAGTAAGTCTTGGTATCCGTCTAGAAGACGATTGGGTGTATGTCTTCCGATCATCCTCAAGATTGCTCCACAATCAATTCGATTTGAACGAGTCTGACTTAGGCTTCAATTATACCCATTCAAAACCCAGATTAAGCCCACGTGTGACCAACCCCAATAAGATACGAGCCTGACCACACCAACCTCAAACCCAAATACGGGCTTCAATTACAGTCATTAGCGGGCTCCAAATACGATATGAGCATGATCACACCAATCCCAATAAGACTTGGCTCCGACTATGCTTATCCAAGAGTAAAAAAATTATGACATCACAATTATTGAATCATTTTTAGAATCATTAACAAAAAATAACATAAAAATCGATTGAACCATCTTGAAGCACCTTATGCATTTCTAATCGAGCAAAACATCTCTTTATACATTATACATTTACACAATACATACATACGAGGGTTTGATACACTCCAACAAACCAAAATAACATCTCCTCATGTATTATGATGCGTAAAGACAAAAAAGACACCAACGTGTACAGTGCATCCTAATCATAGAAAGCATGTCCTCGCGTGCAATTCATCCTCATAAGACAAAAAATATATAAGGTGTCTCCTAAAGCATGATACATCTTTTTAGATTTAAAAAAAAAAATTAAAGTACTATATAAGGAGAAAAATTAAAACGTCTGACACAACCAAATCATCTACTTTTGCATATACGTTGAACCAACATATATATATATATATATATATATATATATATATATATATATATATATATCAAACATAGTAAATGCGCTGTGAAGGTCAAAAATATTCATTGAATATGAAGTATTCATCCAAGACAAAAAAATATATCATAAACACTCAACTCGGCTGACATGGTTAAAGTGTCTCCTTGGCACTTAACATAACTAAAGCGGTCTCTCATGCTCGATGTATTCATCGATGATAAAAAGAACTATCCGAATCATTTGATGCAACTCTCGATGCCAAAGAATCCTTTGGCACGCAAGAACGTTTGCTTAGGTTAGGAAAAGCATCGCAAATGTTTGATATAGCTGAGGTGTCCACTTGCTTATTATGCATTCACATATGATAAACAATATTTGAAATGCTTAATGCACCATAGCAAACAAAGATATTTTCTATATACGATGCATTTGTCTTCAGCAACGTACATTGTGCATTGAAATGGACAAGTAGCCCTCATCACCCTATGTCCAATTGTCCAATTGTATGTCATGTCAACATGATGAAATCTAAAAGAATATTTGTTTATTAAAACGCTCAACTTTAACACTCAAAAAATGGATCAAATAATTTCACCACATAATATTGGCACATCGAGTTATGGGACCAAAAACCAAACAGGACTCGAGTAAATCACTTCGAGCAATTCTAATACTAATCCAATATCTCATGTGTTCCAACACTCGTAAACGGACACCCTGAAGAACTCATACACATACCTCTTCATTTGGACCGGCAACACTCCGCTTTAAATGGAACATCCCTAACAAAAAGAACACAGGAACTCCCAAAATGACCTAATCTAGCAAGTCCAACTGCAGTCGTTTTAGGTCTTCCATGGGTCTGAACCAAAGGAATACAACTCATTCAAAACCTGTACCATGGAAGAAAGGATACACCACGATTGGGGTTGGATGTACAGACCATGAAAAAGGTCCCATAACCATCTCTTCTTCCATCATAAGTTACCTAAACACTGCCGTCGGATCGTCCTGATTGTGGCATCCCCCCCGCCACACTAGATGATCCTCTACAGCAACACGCCAGTGTCATCGTGATCCCCAATTGTTATTAGAGCACGATACAGATTCCATCGACGAAACACGTGAGGTCAATATCGCTTCGGTCGTCAGTCCCATCTCGAGTCAATGACCGCAACCTTTGAAAGGCGTAGAACACGTCTGGTCCACTTCGGTGCTGACCGGGGAACGGACTACTTCCCTGCCTCCGCCGAGACAGGAAACCCCATCACCGATAACTGCTCACCCTCGGACACGCGTCGTACGGACCCCGGCCAGGCTCCCCACCTACAAAAGCACATGCCGCCTTCCGTCGTCATCTTGGGGCCCACGATACGACCCCACGCCCGGCCTACCCTCGCGGTCCACGGAGCCGCTTTGACCGCCTCCCGCACCACCCAAAACTTCGTTACAGGAGAAAAAGGGGCTTTTAAATAGCTACAATAAAATTAAAATACAATATCCGTCACGTGCCCACGTGCGCACTTCCCTGTTACCCAGAAAGTAAGAGGACAAAAAACATAGCAGTCTTTCATCGCCTTTCCTGATGAACTACACAGCACGACAGGTTAAGAAAAGCTCAGTAGAAGAAAATGAAGTTAGAAAAAGGAAGAGCCTAAAACGAAACCTAATCCTCGGCATCCGACTCCGATGGCGGTTCTTCCTCGGCATCCGAGTCGGATTCCTCCTCCGTCTCCAGCAGTGCATCTCGGCGGCGGCCCCTCGCACCCCCCATCAGCTGTAGCTCTTGCTTCTTTCCGTCTGTGGAAGTAACCGCTTGTTCGTTTGTTCTTGGCTCGCCTCCGCCAGCGGCGGTTGCGACGTTGGGACCCGGCGCCGCGCCCGGGTACACGGCGGTGGCCGCTATGGGATGAGGTCCGCCGAGGTTGATGATCTGTGACGCGGCCGGGAACGTCCATATCTGCGCCTGGCCCGACGGCTCGACCATCGCGGTAGGCTGCGGCAGCATCCACAGCGCCCCTGGCGGTAGCACCCTCGCTCCGTCGGAGGAGGCGCCGCCTCCCACTGCCCACATCGGCACCACCCCTGTCGGAGCGATAGGCGCCAGTCCCGTCGATATGGAGATGGAGCCTCCACCTTGGAGTAAAGGATCTTGAACCGGGTAGAAAGCCGCTACGGCGCTGCCGGCGGAAGCGGAGCCGCTCCCCGCCGCCCGCGTTGGCTGGAGCTTCTTCCGTCTCTTTGTGGCGGACTCGTCCTCGCCGGAGGTGGACGTTAGCCCGGCAGATGAGGAAGAGGGTGCCTCGGTGGGGATCTTGATCGCGCCGTCAACCACGGTGGCGATGGCCGGGACGGTGCCGGTCCCCGTGGCCGCGATGATGGCCGGCTCCGCGTGTTGGAGGAGCCAGCGGATGGTCTCTCCGTCCGATTTATGCCCGAGCTCACGGGTGAGTTGGAAGATCCGCGCGGCGCAAGCCGCAGGCATCCGGATGCGCCGCCCCCGCCCCTCCACCTTAGTGTGCCGGTCCTTGGTCCTCGCGGCGGGTCGCCGCAGTATCGGTAGCGCGCCCATGCCCAGAAACTCCATGGGCTCCGGCTTTGGGGCGATCAACCGGTGGTGGACCGGCACCGCTACGCTTCCGCCGCCACCAACTCCACCTCCCCCGCTGGCTCTCCCCGACCCGGCGTCGTCCTCCTTGGGCGATGACTCCATGTCCGCAACCAAAGCCTTCGCCTTTGTCTCTTTCTTCTTTCCCTCCTATCCAAGTCTCTCCAGTGGGGCTGGGGGGGGGGTGGTGTGTGGGGGAGTAGGAAAGAGGGAACAAACCCCTGTGAGAGAAGCCCATCCTCCTCTTCATTTTTAGGTATCGTGCAGGGCCCCAATACGGAGGATCGGACGGCTGCCAGAAGAGGTAAACCCACCGCCCCCGAAACTTCCCTATGTTGGGCCGTCGGATGCTTGGCGACTCCGCCTTTGATTTCGCTTGATGGTGGGGATCGGACGGTTGGGGACGAGTTGGCGTATTCTCGTCGGATGTGCTGTGGGTCCGAGGGGTAGGTGGCCCGAAGCCCTCGTTCGTTTCTCCGTCGTTTCATCCAATGCTGTGCGGCTTGGGTAGGCTCCTCCTTCGCTGCTTGGGCTAATTGAGGGAACTCAGTTTTACGCTCATCCTTTGGTGCTTAGTATGGGATTTTCCAGTGGGTCCCTGGGTTTATGACCGGTGTGTCGGTCTTCCCTGGCTGCGGAAGACAACTGATGGGAAAAAGCACAGTGATCGACGCGTCCACGTCCAAAAGTTTCGAGTTCAAAGCCGACGTTTCGGAAGCCCATTGGTGGGTATGGTGGACTTGGTGCCGGTTGGCCGTAAGGAGAATAAAGTAGTAAAGATTAGGCGCCTTAGTTTTTCTTTGAAGGAAAACAATTAAAAAAAACAAATATAGTAAGAAAATATAGAAAGGGCAAAGAGGGGAGGTCGCCGTGGCGCTCGGAAATAAGCCAGCTGGAGCCAACACAGTGACCGGGGACCACCGCCCTTAGTTAACGCACGAGTCGGGCCCCCACATCCAGGCGAATCTCCCGTGGTTCGGTTTGTGTACAAACCAAGTTAATTTTATTTTATTTTTTTGGTTTTTGTTCATTATTTAATCAAGAAGATTATCGAGTAATACATACACTTTGTATTATCAAATATGGGGTTTCTATAACCCGATCGAATTTTGGGTTAAGTCCAACTCACTCTAACTCCAACTAAGGAGGTTGCGCCCTACGTTTTTTTATGACTTCAAATAGATAGAAAATGTGACACTGATCGATTCAATGAAGGAGAAGATGAAATGGAGGGCGCAACACTACGCCTCATTCCATTTTAATAAAAATAAAATAAAAATCAGCATCAAGTTATGTTTGCTTGTTTATTTTCGAATATAACCGTTAAAGTCATATCTGATCCCAAATCATGAAATAAATTTTAAAGTTTTTTTTTTTAATTTAACAATAATTGTTTATATAGTCACTATTGAGAGTCTTTGGTCCTGTTTGTATAAGAAACTTAAATATGGAAAAGAGTTGCATGTGGAGGACCGAACCTTGAAAATTAAATTTTATTTTTTTTATTTATAGTTCATATATCTCGATATCTTGGTCACAGTGGAAAAGAGTGCTCATATATTTCTCCCAACAGCTTTTGAAAGATGTGGCAATAAAGATGAGAAATTATTCTCATAGTTTATTTCAGAGGATATATAAAAGAATTTATGCTTGGATTGAGATTAACTCGTAAATTTTTAATCTTATGGGATGGTAAAAAAACTGTAATGGAATAACAATAGATAGAAAAGACATACTATGGTTTTAAAGGATACATTGGTAATTAAAAAAATAAGAATATGACATGATGATATTTGATTTTTATTATATTTATATAATATTTGATTAGGAATGTTATTTTCTCATAATTTTATATACTTTTTTATTTATTATATTTTAATGACTCAATGCTAATGGTTAAATATTTTTATTATAATTTCATTATGTCATATTTCAAATTTGAAAGAATTGATTAGAATTTAAATTGAAATCGACAATAAGGTTAGTCTATAGATCGCAAGCTATAGACTAGGTCTAACTAACATGTCAAGCTCAGCCAATAAGCTAGACCCAACCCACAGGTCAAGCCTCAGCCCATATGATAGATTAACTTAACCCAACATGAGTGTGATACATATGATCAATCCATGGCTATGAGTTGATCCAACCTAATATGATATATGTAGTCATGTGCATTCATATAACTGGGTTGGCTCAATTTAGCCCAGTATCATATAGTATAACTCATTATTATTATTTTTATTTTATTTTGATCCAAAAATTAATTGAATCAAATCATATTTAAATTCGATTCAATATGATTTCAAATAGGTTTGACTTATTTAAATTCGTTTAACCTAAATTAAACTCAATATGATATAAGTTAAACTAAGGATTTGAGATAAGTTCAAATAGGTTATAGTTAAATTGAGTTCAATTTGATTAAGTCAATTGAATACTAATTAATATTATTTGATATTAATAATATTTGAAAGATTAATTGATATATTTTAATAAATTATTTTTGTTAGTCATAAGTGTCGTACAAGCCAATCATGTGAGTGATGACATGCACTCTTTTTATTTATTATATTATTATGATATTCTCTCACTTTATATTGCTTGCTGTATATATGCATATATATATATTGTGATATCCATGGATTTGTGCAATGTAAATCGGATAGTGATGAGATCATGATAATGAGACCGATTCGCCTTTAAATATAGACTATAAATAATCATAGCCATATGTTACTCGAGAGGGACATTGAGATAACCGGACAGACTAGTGTATTGTATACTCATCCATATGATGGAGACGGCTAGTCTCATAGTTGCTCGTATGGAGACACTAAGGATGCACTGCTCATTAGAGAATAAGTTTACTGATTGATCCGCTCATGGAATACTGGATGATTGATGATGTTTTATTGTCAAACAACGATTCTGTAATCACAGTAGTATATATGGTCCTTAGACTTAAGACACTAAGGATGTCCTGTATGAATACTCCACTCTTTGATATTAGACTTATATGTTTGAAAGTTTCAAATCTAGTACAACCAGTAATTGGGAGTGGCAGCTAATCTTACGAGAGCTATTGAGTGTCGATAGAGTATCATCCGCTCTCAGTATCTTGAAAGGAATATCCCGTGTATTCTTGCTCAAACAAATCCTTAGCCAAGGTCATTCAGATTGAGAGAAAAAGAGTTCTCCGGGAGAATCTGATTAGAGCTAGACTCGAGGAGAAACCATATGGGTCTGATAGCAATATGTATGGTATATGATCTTTGGGATATTAGATGGTTGAGAGACTATATGTATATGATAAATGAGGACAGATAGGTCCAAAGGATTGGATTCTCTTGTATCGTTTAGGGACTACGGCGTAGTGGCCTAGTACGTCTGCATCGATGAGTTGAGTGAATTATTATGGAGATAATAATTTAACAAGTCAGAAGGAGTTCTGACAAGTATGACTCACGATTAGGTCAATATTAAGCCTAGAGGGTCACACATATATGGTAGGTGTAGCGACAAGTAGAGGTTCTATGAAATATCCGTTAGAGCCCCTATCTTATTAGATATCCAATAAGCCCTTGATCTTATGGATGAGATCCAATAATAGTTAATAAGAGATTATTGGGTAGAGACCCATTAATCTAAGAGGCTTGGGTAATTAGATGAAGATCCAATACCCAATAGGGCATGATTCATTATAGTTAATTGGGGGCCTCTATAAATAGGAGGGAACTAAAGGCCCATAGGCTGGGGCTTCTAAGTTACCACATTCTATTCTCCTCTCCCCTTCTCCTCAGATAGCAGGCCTGAAGATTTGAGGAGCGTCATTGCAATCATGCTGTGTGGATCACCGTTAGAGAGAGAAAGAGTTCTCCGGGAGAATCCGATTAGAGCGAGACTCGAGTAGAAACCGTATGGGTCTGACAGCACCATGCTCGATATACGGTCTCTGGGATATTAGATGGATGAGGGACTATAGGTACATGGTAATTGAGGACAGACAGGTCCAATGGATTGGATTCCCCTGTATCGTCTGGGGACTACGGCGTAGTGGCTTAGTACGTCCGTAGTCGATGAGTCAAGTGAATTATTACAGAGATAATAATTCACTCAGTCAGAAGGAGTTCTGACAGGTATGACTCACGGCCAGCTCGATATTGGGCCTAGAGGGTCACACACATATGGTAGGCATTGCGATGAGTAGAGGTTCGGATATGAGATATACGACGGAGCCCTTGTCTTATTGGATGCAGATCCAATACCCACTAGGGAAGGACCCATTAGGGTTTGACACGGGATCTCTATAAATAGGAGGGATTCACAGCCTCATAGGCTAGAGTCTTTGCTTGCCTTTCCTATTCTCCTCTCCCTCTCCACCTTAGAGTAGGCCTGGAGTTTTGAGGAGCGTCGTCGCAACCCTGCTGTGTGGATCACCGCTAGAGAGGAGGACGCTTGACCTCCTTCACCCTCTCCTAAGGATCTGCAAGGAACCCTCTCCTAAGGATCTGCAAGGAAACAGGGATATACGATCTCCCTAGGTAACACAATCTCTATACGCAGTTTTGTGTTTTGCGAATTTTTGCGCACCAATCTTCGCACGACGACGAACATCTTTTTGGGAATCGGGGATTTTGTTTTCTTGTTCTTCCGCTGCGCATATGATGTCGCCCCCCAATGATTTCCCAACAGTGGTATCAAAGCCAGGTTGTTCGTGCGAATGATTGGTTTTGAACTGCGTGTATTATGTTTAGGAAGAATTTTGACGTCAAAATCGTTGACGCAAAAGAGGAAGGGCAGCAACAGTTGCTGCCCTCGATCTGCATGCTTGCAGCCACCTGCAGCGGCAGCCGCAGCCGCAGCCAGGCAGCATAGCGCCGGCGCATGCGCAAGCGCTGTGCCTGCAGCAGCCGACCGACGGTCTGCTTGCAGCAGGCTTGCTGCTGGCGGGGCTGGCAGGCCACGGGCAGAGGCGCCGCAGGGCAGCGGCGCCTGTCGCCGCAGGGCAGTGGCGCCTGCCGCCGCTGCTCCCGAGGGCGAAACCCCCCCCACAGGGGCGGCCGCCCGGCGGGACAGCACCGCCTGCGGAGGCAGCGACGCCCGAAGGGGGCGCCCACCCGCAGCGGCATCGCCGCCAGCGGGCGTGCCGCCTGCAGGCGAGGGCAGTGCCCTCGCCCCGCCGCCGGCAGGGTGGCGGCGGCGGCAGCAGCGAAAGGGGGAAAGGGCATTAGGGTTTTCTGGGAAAAAGATAGTTTTGCCCCTCGAAAATTGAGAAATTCCAGTTTTTATCTTTTGTCCAAATTACGAAAAATACCCTTAGGAATTGAGAAATTCCCTACATGTCCCTGATTTCAGAAAAATATTAATTAATTAAAAGGTTTAGTTGATTATTATTTTTATTATTATCTAGTAGTCCTACATGATGATGATTATTTATACATGTGATGTATGATGTGTGGACGGATGATCATGGACCGTGTGATGTGTGTACTTGTGATTATTATTATTGAGGTATGCGAACCTCCATTATATTTCTCGTTTATTGTCGGGCCTGCGTGCCTATGATTAAGTTGTAATCATATGAGGAGGCGTAGCGGGAGCGTGGATGCGATAGCGGGACCCACGAGACGGACGATCGTGATGCATGGAGATGCATCAAGATGTCGACGGAACCGATGAGAACGAGATGGACGATCACAGGGCATGGAGATGCACCGTTGCACACATAGATCTTGATGTGAGTGATTAGGCCTACTGGCTCGGGCCTAATCATATTAGGTTGTGGTCCATGATCATCTGGTGTGATTGCTTATACACATACTAGATATGTATATATATTTGCATGCGATGTAGATATATATTAAATATGTATATGTGTGACATGTCATATTAGGAGACCAAATCATAGAAACATCTCTCGATAATATTAAGTCGGTAAACGTGAGGCAATTAGATTGACCCACGTGGCCTTCCATCGTTATGAGTAGGAACCGATTCCCGGTGTAGGTTGAGTTGGTCGAGTCCCTCGAGACTCACCTATATCGCAATTCGCTATCTTGCTTACGACATAGAGATGTCACCGGTGACCTGAGGGCATGGTATGCTTGGTCGAGTCCCTCGAGGGTATATCATCAAATCAGACTCATCTTGTAACGAAGGTGTTGACTTAACCGAGCATCATGGTTGGTCGAATCCCTCGAGGCCATGGTGATTCGGAAGCCGAACAGGACGGGAATCACAAGGAGTTGTGATCGGCAAGAGTTGCCTACCTTTTAGGCTTAGTGTGATTGGTCGAGTCCCTCGAGGTTACACTAAGACGCTGATTGGATCCTGATCCCCACTAGAAGTCTGCCGGAGACTTCCGTTTCACATGCTGAGGGTGTCGCGTGACTCGTTAGTAAAATAGTGGGAGTATATTAAGATAGAAGTCCATATCTTGATAGTTTATTTCTTACAAAATCTGCATGTTATTCATTTTTGCTACATCTTTATTTTCAGAAAATGTCGCTTTCAAATCCCTTACGTGGCATACTTGATGTCAACCGCCTCACTAGTCCAAATTATACGGATTGGCTCCGTAACTTGAGAATTGTTCTCACAGCGGAGAAAATCGTGTACGTCCTTGATACAGTGATGCCTACGCCCGAAAGAAGGGGCAAGCGAGGATGAGATCGCTCGCTACGTGAAGTACATTGATGACTCCACTCTTGCTCAGTGCTATATGTTGGGCTCTATGACTCCAGAGTTACAGAGACAACATGAAAAGATGGATGCCAGATCCATTCTCTTACATGTCCGCAAATTGTTTGAGGAACAGGGAAGGACTCAACGATATGAGATATCCAAGAGCCTTTTTCGCGCTAGGATGACTGAGGGGACACCGGTTCAGAACCATGTCCTAAAGATGATTGAGTGGATAGAGAAACTCACAGGTCTAGGAATGGTCCTAGAGGATAACTTACGTGTGGACATTGTGCTTCAATCCCTACCAGATTCCTTTTCACAGTTCATAATGAATTTTAATATGAACAAGCTTGAGGTGACTCTCCCAGAGCTCCTCAATATGTTGAGGGAGGCAGAGAGTACTATTAAGAAAGAGAAGCCAGTTCTCTACACTGGTGAGACCAGAAAGAAAAGGAAAGCAGAAAGGTCCCTTAAGAAGGGAAATGACAAGGGCAAACAAGGTAAAGCAAAGGTTGCTAAGAAAGACCCAGCAAAGGACAAAGGCCAGTGCTTCCACTGTGGTAAAGATGGGCATTGGAAGAGAAACTGCAAAGAGTACCTTGCAGAAAGGGTGAAACAAAAGCTTGATGAAGCTTCAGGTACATTTATGATCAGTCTCCATTTGTCAGACTCTTATGATAACACATGGGTATTGGATACCGGTAGTTCTTATCATATATGCAATTCGTTGCAGGTTCTGGCAAGGCCTAGGAGACTAGAGAGAGGAGAGATGGACCTCAAGATGGGTAATGGAGCAAAAGTTGCTGTATTAGCTGTTGGCGAGGTCGCCCTACATCTGCCTAGTGGAGCTTTTATTGCATTAGATGCATGTTATTTTGTTCCTTCTATTATCAAAAACATTATCTCCATTTCATGTTTAACAGTTAGTGGATATAAATTTGTTTTTGAGAACAATGGTTGTTCGATATTATTAGATGATAAGATCATCACGAAAGGAACATTGCATAATGGTTTATTTATGTTAGACACCACTCCACATATCATGAATGTAAATGTGTCCAAAAGGAAACGAGATGAGTTGAACAGTGCATACCTGTGGCATTGTAGGCTAGGTCACATCCATGAAAGAAGGATTCAAAAGTTGCTAAATGATGGATATCTAGATCCATTCGACTATGTGTCATATGCAACTTGTGAGCCTTGCATTCGTGGAAAACTGACCAAATCTCCATTTAGTAGAACTGGAGAGAGAGCCACTGAGTTGTTGGAACTCATACATAGTGATGTATGTGGACCCATGTCAACTCATGTCATTGGAGGTTACTCCTACTTCATTACATTTACTGATGATTTCTCAAGGTATGGATATGTGTACTTAATGAAGTACAAGTCCGAGGCCTTTGAGAAATTCAGAGAGTATAAGAATGAGGTGGAGAACCAGACTGGAAAGAGTATCAAAACTCTTCGATCAGATCGAGGAGGTGAGTACTTAAGTACAGAGTTTACTCAGTTCCTCAAGGACCATGAGATATTATCCCAATGGACACCTCCTTACACACCTCAGCTCAATGGTGTCTCTGAAAGGAGAAATCATACTTTATTAGATATGGTACGGTCCATGATGAGTTTCGCTGACCTACCCATCTCATTCTGGGGATATGCCCTAGAAACCGCAGCTTACCTTCTGAACAGAGTTCCAACTAAGTCGGTAGTGTCTACACCATATGAGATATAGAAAGGGAAGAAGCCTGATCTTAAGGTTGTTAAGATTTGGGGCTGCCCAGCCCACGTTAAAAGACACAACCCCGATAAGTTAGAATCAAGGACAGAGCGATGCATATTTGTGGGATACCCCAAGGAAACTTGTGGGTATTATTTCTATCATCTCGAGGACCAAAAGGTCTTTGTAGCTAAGAGAGCAGTGTTCCTTGAGAAGGAACACATTCTTGGCAGAGACAGTGGGAGAATGATAGAGTTGAGCGAAGTTAGAGAACCAAGCTCAAGCACCACTCTACAGCCCGAGTCTGTTCAGGTACCTAATACACAAGTTTCAACTTTACGCAGGTCTGATAGAGTATCTCATCCTCCTGAGAGATATGTGGGACATATTAGAGGAGAGGATGCTGAGGATATTGATCCTCAGACCTACGAGGAGGCTATTATGAGTATAGACTCCGGGAAGTGGCAAGAAGCCATGAATTCTGAGATGGATTATATGTACTCCAATAAGGTTTGGAACCTAGTTGATGCGCCCGAAGGTATTGTGCCCATCGGTTGCAAATAGATCTTTAAGAAAAAGATCGGAGTAGATGGAAAGGTAGAGACCTATAAAGCAAGGCTAGTGGCTAAAGGGTATCGTCAAAGGCAAGGTGTTGACTACGACGAAACCTTCTCACCTGTAGCAATGCTAAAATCCATCAGAATTCTATTGGCTATTGCAGTACACTATGATTATGAGATCTAGTAGATGGATGTGAAAACCGCATTCCTCAACGGGAACCTCGAGGAGGAGGTGTATATGATGCAACCTGAGGGATTCGTGTCCAAGAACTGCCCAGATAAAGTGTGTAGGTTGCTTAAATCCATTTATGGACTAAAGCAAGCTTCCCGAAGTTGGAACATAAGATTTGATGAGTCAATCAGATCTTATGACTTCGTTAAGAACGAAGATGAGCCTTGTGTGTACAGGAAGGTAAGTGGGAGCGCTATCACCATATGTGGATGACATCCTCATCATTGGGAATGACGTAGGAATGCTATCCACAGTAAAGACTTGGTTATCTAGACACTTCTCCATAAAGGACTTAGGGGAAGCATCCTATATCTTGGGGATTAGAATCTATAGAGATAGATCCAAGAGGATGCTTGGCTTGTCCTAGTCCAGGTATATAGAAACTATTGTCAAAAGGTTTGGCATGGAAAAATTCCAAGAGATGTCTCATACCGATGAGACATGGGATATCGCTTTCTATGAGTATGTCCCCAAAGACTCCAGAAGAAATGGCGAACATGGATATGATACCTTATGCCTCAGCAATAGGGTCTATCATGTATGCCATGCTATGTACTAGGCCTGATATAGCGCATGCTCTGAGTGTCACGAGCAGGTATCAGGCGGATCCAGGCTTGGAGCACTAGAAAGCAGTAAAGTGTATCCTTAAGTACTTGAGAAGGACTAAGGATCTTTTACTAGTATATGGAGGTAATAGCCTTAAGGTTGAAGGCTTCACTGACTCAAGTTTTCAGTCTGATATCGATGATAGCAAGTCAAATTCAGGGTATGTGTACACCTTGAATGGAGGAGCAGTGTGCTGGAAGAGTTCCAAAGCAAGATACAACTGCTGACTCGACCACAGAGGCGGAGTACATTGCTGCATTAGATGCAGCAAAAGAGGGAGTCTGGGTAAAGAAGTTCATCACAGATTTGGGAGTCGATACAGATAGCGACAAGTCGACTTCCTTATATTGCGACAACTATGGGGTGATTACTCAAATAAGGGAACCCGGGTCTCATCAGAAGTGTTCTGAGGAGGTTCCAGCTTATAAGAGAGATCGTAACCCGAGGAGATGTAGTAGTGGAAAGAGTTCCATCCGAAGATAACATTGCAGATCCACTGACAAAGCCGTTGTCTCAGATTGTCTATGAGCGTCACAGGAGTCTGATGGGGATCAGACACATAGGTGATTGGCTTTAGGTCAAGTGGGAGATTGCTAGTCATAGGTGCCCAGCAAGCCAATCACGTGAGTGATGGCACGTGTGACTTGATACATAATCTTTTTGCTTATTATATTTTGGCGTATATCACTTTATAACTATTGCATAAATGCATATATATATATATATTGTGATGTCCTTGGATTTGTGCAATGGGAATCGGATCGTGATGAGATCACGATAATGAGATCGATTCACCTTTAAACACATATCCTAAATAATCCCGGTCATAGGTTACTCGAGAGGGACATCGTGATAACCGGATAGACTGGTGTGCTGTATACCCGTCCATATGATGGATGCAGCTGGTCTCATAGCTGCTCGTGTAGGGACACTAGGGATACAGTACAGGTGCTCATTGGAGAATGAGTTCACTGATTGATCCGCTTACGGAATGCTGGATGGTTGATGATGCCTTATTGTCAGAC
Organism: Musa acuminata AAA Group; assembly: GCF_036884655.1. NCBI lineage: Eukaryota > Viridiplantae > Streptophyta > Magnoliopsida > Zingiberales > Musaceae > Musa > Musa acuminata. The sequence goes on from NC_088340.1 coordinate 9,593,099, forward strand.
AGCGATTCCGTAGTCCTAGTGGTGTATCTGGTCCTTAGACTTGAGACACCAAGGATGTCCTGTATGAGTGCTCCACTCTTTGATATCAGACTTATAGGTTTGGCTGTCCCCAGATCTAGTACAGCTGGTCATTGGGAGTGGTAGTCGACCTTACGAGGGCTATTGAGTGTCAATAGAGGATCATCCACTCTCGGCGTCATGAGAGGAATATCCTATGTGTTCTTGCTCAGACAAATCCCTGGCTAGGGTCATTCGGGTTGAGAGAGAAAGAGTTCTCCGGGAGAATCCGATTAGAGCGAGACTCGAGTAGAAACCATATGGGTCTGACAACACCATGCTCGATATACGGTCTCTGGGATATTAGATGGATGAGGGACTATAGGTACATGGTAATTGAGGACAGACAGGTCCAATGGATTGGATTCCCCTGTATCGTTGGGGACTACGGCGTAGTGGCCTAGTACGTCCGTAGTCGATGAGTCAAGTGAATTATTACATAGATAATAATTCACTTAGTCAGAAGGAGTTCTGACAGGTATGACTCACGACCAGCTCGATATTGGGCCTAGAGGGTCACACACATATGGTAGGCATTGCGATGAGTAGAGGTTCGGATATGAGATATCCGACGGAGCCCTTGTCTTATTGGATGCAGATCCAATACCCACTAGGGAAGGACCCATTAGGGTTTGACACCGGATCTCTATAAATAGGAGGGATTCACAGCCTCATAGGCTAGAGTCTTTGCTTGCCTTTCCTATTCTCCTCTCCCTCTCCACCTTAGAGTAGGCCTGGAGTTTTGAGGAGTGTCGTCGCAACCCTGCTGTGTGGATCACCGCTAGAGAGGAGGACGCTTGACCTCCTTCACCCTCTCCTAAGGATCTGCAAGGAAACAAGGATATACGATCTTCCTAGGTAACACAATCTCTATACGCAGTTTTGTGTTTTGCGGATTTTTGCGCATCAATCTTCGCACGACGACGAACATCTTTTTGGGAATCGGGGATTTTGTTTTCTTGTTCTTCCGCTGCGCATATGATGTCGCCCCCCAATGATTTCCCAACATATATATGTATGTATATATATTCATATATACATACATATATATACATATATATATTTATATACATATATATACATATATATATATATATACATATATATATAGTTAAAGTAACTATTTCTTAAGTGAATTCCTATAAAAAAATCTAAACTTTTGATTAATATTTAATGAATAAATAAATTATAATAAATATTTTATCATTTATATATTAAAAATATTTATTTATTTAATTCTTGATGCACCGACAGAAAGATATTATAATCCAATGAAAAAATAATTTCATAATGTGACGTTGATAGGACCAATAATTTTCATATGTCAATACGAAATCGAGTAATTTACAGTTGTTTACGTATGGGGTAATCACAGTACTCACATTGTCATCTATTTTTCACCGATCGGATTGGATATGAAATGAATACGGGTTAGATTCCATATCTAAAATGTGCATGTGGATGTGAAAGTTGTAGGTATTTAATTTGAGGTTGATGTCAATTTAATTGACATATCTCAAAAGTTATGTGTAGCCTTTCCAAGCAGTGAAGCCATAAGTATATGATGATAATAGGGCACAATAGCTGCTAACGCAAGAGACGATGTAGATTCGAGCAGGTAGCAAGTGATTCCTTCCCATCTAGATGATGTAATGTACAGTGCCTCGGTCATGGTAGCTATTAGTCATGAGAGTTCTATAAGGTAATTACATGAGTAATGTAATATGATACATACTCTTCTTGCTTATTATTTATTTGGTATTTTTGTCACTTTATATTATCTATTACATATATTATGATATCCATAGATATATGTAATAAGAATTAGATCGTGATGTGATCACAATAATGAGACTGATTTACCTTTAGATACAAACCCTGAGTAATCCCGGTCATAAGTTACTCGATAGGGACATATGTTAGCAATAGGTGCCCTGTAAGCCAATCACGTGATTGATGATACATGTGATATAACACATAGTATTTTTGCTTATTATTATTATGATATTTTCTCACTTTATATATATATATATATATATATATATATATATATATATATATATATATATATATATATATATATATATATATATATATATCAATGGATCTGTGCAATGAGAATCATATCGTGATGAGATTACGATAATGAGACTGATTCACTTTTAAACGCAGACCCTAAATAATTCTGGTTATAAGTTACTCGAGAGGAACATCGATATAATCGGATAGACTGACGTGCTATATATTCATCCATATGATGAAGATGATTGGTCTCATGGCTGCTTGTGTGAGGATACTAGAGCTACAATACAAGTAATCATTGGAGAATGAGTTCATTGATTGATCCGCTCATAGAATGTTGGAAGGTTGATGATACTTTATTGTTAGATAACGATACCATTGTTGGTATTACCAACACGTATATAGAGATATAGGGTAACTATAAGAGAAGAGGGGGTGGCTGACATTATTTGTCATCCAACTTGCGATGGCATAGGTGGTTAAAGAAGAGGAGGACAACAAATAACAAGACCGATCTATATACGAAGGAGCAAATGATCAAGGGGGGATGATGATTGACATTGCTTACCAATCCCAAGGGAACAAAAGGGGGCAGCTTGTGCACGAAGACACATGCGTCTATTCGAGTAGAGAGGGGAAGACACATGCGTCTATTCGAGTAGAGAGGGGTGGTCGATAAGAGCGTGGAGAGGGGTGGTCGATGAGAGCTATGATCGACCATAACGAGTAAGATTGTCATGTGTACATTTACCAGGCGTGGGACGATCATCGATAAAGATAAAATATATTTAAAAAAAATTGATATGAAAAGTTTTAAACTTGCGATGGGCAAAATCAAACTTGCTTCGGTCTCCTACATGGACATCAATATCAAAATTGTTATAGGAGGCGCGCCATCGGTGTTACTTCCCCCTTCCTCGTTGATGGCGGCGGCCCCCTTCCCTCACTCGCGATCTTCGTCGTAACAGAGCCGCGCTGCCACAGCTCCAACCGAAATCGCCGACGCAGCAGCGGCGTTGGTTCGGACATCGCCCTCTGATTTCTCCCACCCCTCACCTATCGTCGCTAGACCCTGAGATTTTGGCAGCGGTCCAAACTTTTCTTCCTTTCCTCTATCTCTATCTCCGTCGACCTAGAATTTTTTTCTACTTAGTTACTTCACCTCCTCCATCTCCATCGACGTAGGAATTTTTTTCGCTGCCCTGGGTGGAATTGCAGGTCGCCAGCTGCATCATTCGTCCAATTTCTTGTCGCTGCCGCACCTCTTCTCGCCGCTCGTCAGGACCAATGGGAACAGGGCGTACGTCATCGATACTTTGGCCTTCGTACGCCGCACTTGTTATTTGATGTTGGCTGGCTTACGAGAAACATTGACGATAAGGGTTTCGAGTTGCGCTATAGGTGTTTGTGTTTATGTAGGTGAGGAGGTTGGAGGCGCAACAGGTGCCCTCCAAGGGGAGGCTATCACGTCAGTCATCACGATAGTTTGGAGAATGTTGCCCAGTCCTAGCCTCGAAGCCGAAGATGCAGAAGGTTTGGGTTTTGACGGACGTAGATGTTTATTCAGCTGTCTTTGGTTCGAGTGTGCTGACATTGTTGTCTTGATGTTCTTGACAGAGCTGCGAGGTGTTGACGAGGTACACCTTAGTTGCGTTGGTCTTGAGAGCTATGAAGAGAGGTGCCACAGAAGTGAGAAATTGGACTAAGTGTCACGAACGGTCGTCACGCACCTGTAACAACTTTCTTCAACGAACCATTCGTCGTTTATGTTTACATGTACAGCTGTGTGGCAGCATGTTTTGGCTTGGTTTTATGTCATTTTATTTGTAAAAATGTAAGTTCGAATAAGTTGTAGCGTTATAGTGCGACCACTCATCGAACCAAGCAAAATAGCCCAAAACAGCTTCATTTTCTCGTGCCACGAGTTGCTCTCTGCAGCCCGTTGCTGCACGCGAAACGTCAGCCATCTTAGCACCTTGGAACCACCCGGGTGGCACCATGGGGGATGTGACTTCGGTATAGTGTCGGGCGTTGAACAATCTTTCTCAAGTTCGCACGTTACCTTGACGGGAACTTGTTGTCGTGCCCGGCACCCGGTGAGCAGTTGTTAGTGGACTTGTAGTTGTTCGTTCAACCTTCTAAAGTCCTTGTTTTCCTCCTCTCCCTCTTTTCTCTTATGCACGCAAGGTGCTCGCTGAATTGCTTATAAAGCTTCCTCTATCGCGAGACTTCGGGACTTGTCTGTTGCTCGTTCTTTAAACTAATCAACTTTCTCTTTTACAGGTCCTTCGGGACCTGAGTGAGGTTGCAACTTGACTGACTCTTTCGGACGCATATCGCAAGGGCGCTTCACGACTTGGCAATCCAAGCTAAGTTCGCGTCTTGGCCGCAAGGGTGCATCATGGCTTAGGTAATTCTAGCTAAGCCCGTGACATTGTGGTATTAGAGCGGGCAAGCAATTCGAGCGAGCAGCGAAGGAACTTCGTAATTTCGTCATGACAAAGAATCGTGGCGAATCAAGCAAGACGGGGCAAGCCGGACCCTTGCCCCAAGCAGTCCCAGGTGGGCTGCAAGTGCATACTCACTCTCATGCTGTTGGAGTCGCTCAGGAGGAGCGCGACAGCGAACATGATGAGCGAGAAGTTGGCTACTCTCCGCGAGCGGAGGAGGCGCAATCTGGAGCACCAACCGGGAGGAGGAGCCATAATGAGAGACTCACAATGGCGGAAACCCGCTTGGATGTTCTTGAAGCTAGCTTGGAGGAACTCTACCATGGCCAATGAAGGCTTGTTGGGGTAGAGAGCTCGCAAGAAGAAGCGGAGTTCCAGATCGATAAGGTGGAGGCCCTAATCGACCGATTGTCAAATGACACCAAAGACTCCGTACTACACCTGCAGGAAGTCGTGGCAGAACTCACTTCCAAGGTGACCATGCTCACGAGGGCACTAAATGCGGGAGGAAGCAACACCCGCGTTGCACCGGCACAAAACTTGAGAGCACCCGAGCCGCATTGTTATAGAGATACCCGAGATGCCAAAGAGCTCGAGAATTTCCTGTTCGACATGAAACAATACTTTCGAGCTATGAGGTCTGATTCTGAAGAAACCAAAGTTTCTATAGCAACCATGTATCTGAACGGAGATGCAAAACTTTGGTGGCCAACCTGTTGGGAGGAGATCCGAAAAGGTTGGTGTCGAGTTGACACATGGGAGAACTTGAAGCGGGAGTTGAGAACTCAGTTCCTACCGGAGAACACAGAGTTCGTCCCAAGAAGGAAGTTGAGACAACTCCGCCAAAATACTTCCATTCGAGACTACGTGAAGCAATTTTCTACGCTAATGTTGGACATACAGAACATGTCCGAGAAGGATAAGCTGTTCAACTTCCTCGATGGTTTGAAGCCATGGGCTTAACAAGAACTACATCGAAGGAATGTTGTCGATGTGATTAGGGCAATTACTGTCGCAGAAAGGCTCACCGACTTTGTTTCCTTTGAAGACCTCCAAAATATTCTCGAGGGAAGGAGCTCGAGGGCGAACAAAGGAAGAAGAGTTCCCACAAAGGGCCAAGCCCTGAAACCTGGCGGATGCTTCTTGTGCGGAGGGCCGTACATAGTGAGAGAGTGCCCACAAAAACAGGCACTCAATGCTTTAACAGTTTCCATCCATCCCCCCCGATTGGACAAGGACAAAGCTGTCGCTCTTAGTTCGAGTAGTTATGAATCCAGCAGCGACGGTGAGGAGTCGCAAGGACCCCAGATGGGAGCAATGCGTTTGTTGAACGCCATGCGGGGTCAAGGGGGGGAGAACACGAAGACAAGGCTACAAAAAGCAGGAAGTTGCGAGCTGATGTACGTAGACATAAAGCTCAATGGCCAAACGACCCGTGCAGTGGTGGACACGGGCACTACCCACAACTTTATCACCGATCGAGAAGCAAAGCGACTTGGGCTAATCTTTGAGAAGAGCCCAAGTCGAATGAAGGCGGTGAACTCGGAGGCCAAGGGAATCTCCGGGTTGGTAAAGGTAGTTCCCATCAAGATCGGAACATGGAGCGGGAGCACAAATATGATAGCGGTGCCATTGGATGACTTCTAAGTGATTCTTGAAATGGAATTCATGCACGCGGCGAAGTTGGTGCCAATGCCGTTCCTAAACTCCCTATGTATGATGGGAGGGGACGACCCCTATGTGGTTCCCGTCTCTCGGAAAGGAACCAGGGAACCTCAACATATATCGGCATTACAACTGAAGAAAGGGGTACGAAAAGGCGAACTAACATTCGTGGCTGCTATGAAGCTAGAGCCACTCGACGGGAAGGCCATTCATGAACCTACTATGGTGGCGAACGTCCCGAAGGAGTTCATGGATATTATGCCACCCGAGTTACCGAAGACTCTACCGCCACGCAGAGGCGTGGATCACCACATCGAGCTGGAGTCAGGAGTGAAGCCTCTAGCGAGACCACCATACCGCATGCCCCCTCCAGAGTTGGCAGAGCTCAGAAAGCAGTTAGGTGAACTGTGAAGCGGTGGTCTCATCCGCAGTTCTAAAGTACTATTTAGAGCTCCAGTTCTCTTCCAGAAGAAACAAGATAGGCCGAGCCCTCAATAAAGTGACGGTGAAGAACAAGTATCCCATCCTGTTCATCACGGACTGGTCGACCAATTGGGCAAAGCCAAGTATTTCTCAAAACTCGACCTTCGGTCGGGGTATTGGCAGGTGCGCATTGCTGAAGGCGACGAAGCGAAGACTACCTATGTGCCCAGGTATGGAGCGTTTAAGTTCTTAGTGATGCCTTTCGGCTTAACCAACGCTCCGGCCACGTTCTGCACTCTCATGAACCAGCTATTCAAAGAGTATTTGGATAAGTTCGTGGTCGTCTACTTGGACGATATCGTCGTCTACAGTCAAAAGCTCGAGGAGCATGTCAAGCACCTTCGGACAATTTTCAAGGTTCTTAGGGAGAACACTTTGTTCGTGAAAAGGGAGAAATGCTATTTTGCTCAAACGAAGATCTCATTCTTGGGGTATTGAATTGGTGATGGCTCCATTCAGATGGACAAATCGAAGGTGCAAGCGGTTGCGGAATGGCGAACCCCAAAGAAGGTGCCAGAGTTGAGATCCTTCCTTGGTTTTGTCAACTACTATCGATGCTTCAGAGCGGGGTATTCGAAGCGTACAACTCCACTAACAGAATTGCTGAAGGAGCAGCCTTGTAGGTGGTCTGATAAATGTGAAATTGCATTCCAAGATCTGAAGGCTGCTGTGTTGGAAGAACCAGTGCTCAAATTGCCGGACTATGGGGAGCCCTTCGAAGTCCATACAAATGTTTCCGACTTCGCTCTTGGGGGAGTACTCATGCAGGAGGGTCATCCAATGGCCTACGAGAGTCGCAAACTCAATGAGACCGAGCGACGGTATCCGGTGCACGAGAAGGAGATGACAGCGGTGATCCACTATCTACGAGTTTGGCAACACTACCTTCTTGGATCGCGATTTGTGCTAAGGATAGATAACATCGCTTTGAGCTATTTCCAAACTCAAAGGAAACTCTCCCCAAAGCAAGCACGATGGTAGGACTTCCTAGTTGAGTTTGATATGATAATGGAGTACAAACCCGGAAAGGCAAATGTCGTGGCCGATGCATTGAGTCGGAAAGTGGAGCGTGTGAATGCCGTACAATTAGAGGGCAAAGGCCAAGTAAGTCAGTTATACTCCAACTTCCTTTCTAGGATCAGGGATGGTCTATACAGTGATCTCCAGGCAATAACCCTGATGCAGCTCATTAAAGAAGGCAATACACGACGGTTTTGGGTCCAGGAGGGACTCGTTTACACCAAAGAGAATATGGTTTATGTTTCTTGAGTGGACAATCTAAGGCGTGAACTCTTAAGAGAGTGTCACGATTCCCTTTGGGCGGGACACCCAGGCATTCACGGAACCTTGGCTCTCGTGGAGAGGGTCTTCTATTGGCCGAAGATGGAGACTGATGTGGAGGAATATGTTCGAACGTGCCTCACTTGCCAACAAGACAAGGTGGAGTAGCGGAAGCCGGTGGGACTTTTGGAGCCGTTGCCCGTACCAGAAGGCCGTGAGAGAGCATTTCCTTAGATTTCATATCAAGCTTGCCAGCAGTAGGGAGACTCAGATCGATACTCGTGGTGGTCGATCGATTTTCAAAGTATGCAACTTTCATTGCTGCTCCCCTACACTGTTCAACAGAGGAGGCGACCAAGCGGATGATGAAAGATGTGGTGAAGTATTGGGGAGTCCTGCACAATATTATCAGTGATCGAGACGCTCGGTTCCTGGGACGATTCTGGACTGAGCTATTTAAATTGTTGGGGTCGAAGTTATACTTCTCCACAACCCTCCACCCATAGACGGATGGCCAGACAGAAAGGATAAACTCGCTCTTAGAGCAATATCTTCGGCACTACGTGAGTGCCAACCAACGAGATTGGGTGAAGTTGTTGGACATTGCCCAATTCTCCTACAACTTGCAGCGAAGCTCTGCGTCCAACAAGAGCCCCTTCAAGATCATTACAGGGCAACAACCGTCAACTCCTCACACCATGGTAATCGGGTATACTAGGAGTAGTCCGTCAGCCTACCACTTCGCAAAGGAGTGGCACTGAAATGCAGATATTGCGCGGGCTTACTTGGAGAAGGCGACAAAAAGAATGAAAAAAGTGGGCAGACTTGAGAATGCGACCGCAAAAGTTCAAGGTCGATGATTTGGTGTTGGTCAAGCTCCAGCCAACATCACTCCAATTCTTTAGGAACAAAGTACACAAAGGATTGGTGCGCAAGTATAAAGGGTCCTTCCCAATTATCAGCAGGGTGGGTAATGTCTCTGACAAGTTGCAGCTGCCGGCGTGGTTCAAAATTTATAATGTTCTTCATTCCAGCAACTTGAAAGCCTACCACTCGGATCTGCAAGTTGCTTCCCGAAGTGTTCCAACTTGGCTACCCCCTACCAGAGCCTCCTACGAGAAGCGAGTTGAAACCATTTTAGCGGACCGCAAAATAAAGCTACCCATTGGATCTGAGCAGACCGAGTACTTGGTGAAGTGGCAAAAGCTTCCCCAAACTGAAGCTAGCTGGGAGCCCGAAGATGCCCTACGACATAAAGAAGCAATCATCAACTACCAACAAGCATCGACGAGGGCGTCGACAGTTTGAGTGGGGGAGAATGTCACGAACGGTCATCGAGCACCCGCAACAACTCTGTTCAACGAACCGTTCATCGTTTGTGTTTACATGTACAGCTGCGTGGCAGCATGTTTTGGCTTGGTTTTATGTCATTTTGCTTGTAAAAATGTAAGTTCGAACAAGTTGAAGCGCTACAGTACGACCGCGCACCGAGCAAAACAGCCCAAAACAGTTCCGTTTTCGTATGCCACTGGCTATTTTCTGCAGCCCGCTGCTGCACGCGAAATGTCAGCCATCTTAGCACCCTGGAACCACCTGGGTGACACCATGGGGGATGGGGCTTCGGTATAGTGTCGGGCGTTGAACAATCTTTCGCAAGTTCGCACGTTACCTTGACGGGAACTTGTTGTCGCGCTCGGCACCCGGTGAGCAGCTGTTTGTAGACTTGCAGCTGTTCGTTCAACCTTCTATAGTCCTTGTTTTCCTCCTCTCCCTCTTTTCTATTATGCATGCAAGGTGTTCACTGAATTGCTTGTAAAGCTTCCCCTTTCGTGAGACTTTGGGACTTGTTCGTTGCTCGTTCTTTGAACTAATCAACTTTCTCTTTTACTGGTCCTTCGGGACCTGAGTGAGGTTGCAACTTGGCTGACTCTTGTGGACGCATAACGCAAGGCCGCTTCGCGACTTAGACAATCCAAGTTAAGTTCGCGTCTTGACCGCAAGGGTGCATCACGACTTAGGCAATTCTAGCTAAGCCCATGACAGAAGGGCGGCCACACAAGTGGATGACAAGAAATTGTGCCTGTCACCGACCGCCCCTACTGATGTGGCTGGCGACTTGCAGTGCCACCTCAGGGCAACGCCTCTCCTCCTGCAAGCGTTGGCCTCGGTAGACATCTGAATCGGAGAAATGGGAGAGGGGAAATGAAAGGTGGAAGCAATAACAAAGAATCTATAGATGAAGGAGGGGGAGGACGGGGAAGAAAGGGTTGAGCTGCACCCATTGGTGAGGGTGGGACAAGTCAAGAGGTGATGTCCGAACGCCACTGTTGTGCTGGCGATGTCGGTTGGCGTGGCTCTGTTATGACAAATTGTCGACATCAACGAGGAAAGGGGGAAGCAACAGGGATCATGCACCGAATCATGTTTGTAATAAATTATAAGGGTTAGATTCTTCCAACATCATTTTACTTGGCTTAGAAATTTGACCATTTGCAGTCATCTTTCTTCTTTTTGGCATATGGCATTCTCTATTATCTTAGTCAATTAAAAAATTTCACATTTTCTCATAGCACCTGCTTGGTAGGTGCACTTCTTAGTAGCTTTGACCTTTTAAAACTACTGAGAGACGGTCTTTCTTTCTGGTTCACGGTTCATCCCTCTCACTTATCTCTCTAGCAACTATTTTGAATTAAAGAAAACTACTTGATAGGTGTTTTCACTGTTTCCCCATTTCAGTAATCTTAATTATATATGTGGAAGAAAAGTGCTACAACAGCAACAAAAGCAACAGAACAATATCTTTATGATTGGGGGTCAACTGTATTAATATTTTCCCCATTGTTGTCTGCTGAAAGCAATGTCACTGGTCAAACTAGGACCTATCAAAAGTCTCCTTAATTGCTCCTAATGATTTCAGTAGTATAAGAATAATTGCTAATGTTATGTGTTTGTAGTCTTTTGGTGCATATTACAATTGCTTTTAGATCGAAGCACTTATGAAAATTTATATTGTTGTGTGAAATTCTCTGTGCACCAAAGTGTAAGTAAGAAATCATAGATTTATTCCATTCAAAATCATAAATAGGCAATGGGAAACTGTTATATGTGTTTGGCTTAGCATAGTACCCCCATTTCCCATAAAAATAAATAAATAAATAAAATATTTTAGCTCTACCCTTTTTGAAGTTCATGGGGTGAAATCAGCAGATTATGTAAAGGTACTTGTACATTAGAAATTGTTAAATAATTATCATTCCTGATCTAGAACTAGCAAAAAAAAAAAAAAAAAAGTTTTTTTACTATTTCTTATGACAAGCTTGGGTGTCAATCTATTGGACCAAAATCATTCGTTAAAGGTCTTCTGTAGCCTTTTAGTTGTATACATGTTATCATAGTTAGTATGAAGCTAGTTTGGTTTTAAGTTGCTGTCTTTCTTATGATATGTTTATTAACAACCAATTTTTCTGTTTCTTTAAACTGTCCCACAACAATGCTTTGTGAGGCCAATCAACTGGTTAGTCGGCAATTTTTATCGGGCACCCTTTTCAAATTCTGTTTGCATATAAGAGTATTTTATTTATCTTCTTGAAACTTATTTCATATTGGTTGCAGGAGCATCATTTTGCACTGTTACAACGAGAATGAAATGTTTCGGGTCGATATCGAGAAAATGTGTAGCGAATTGAGGGCACAGTTGGAGGCAACAAAATATGATATTATAAAGTATTGCATCGGTACTCTTGTTACGAAATTTGCCATTGGCCTTGCAATTCTGTGCATTCTGATGTAAACCATTGTTTTCTTTGCCCAAACAAAAAAAAAAGCACCATGTACCAAACGGTTGTAACGCATAGCTGAAGTTTGTCAACTTTCTTATAGATGGTGACTCAAATGAGGTAAATTGAGAATTGGTTTAAAATCCTTGTTCAATCAATGGTTTCTGTTCTGATTATTGTTCGTTGTTTATGGAGGATTTTGCAGATACAAATTTTACTTATGAATTAGTTGTTCAACTGTAAAAAGGAATGTTCTCTTTGATGAAGATGTTTGGTCTAACCAAGACCTAATTTTCCCCTAGGTTTATGCTGAAGGGCCAGCTCGGCCAACTGGGGGTGATGCTGCTATTGCAATGTTGATTGGACCAAATTCTCCAATTTCTTTAGAGAGTCTATACGGGGGAACTCACATGGCTCATGTTTGTGACTTTTGCAAGCCAAACCTTGCAAGCGAATACCTGGTTTGCTTCCTTTCCTTCCTGATGCCATTTTGCACCTCGGTCCTGCTGACAGAAGTGCAATTTGAATGTTTCTGCTCTTCATTCTTCAAGATTTTGCTTTATTTTTGTTCAATCTTATGTTTTTTGTAGTGAATCATGTAATAATTTTCAGGCACAAATGTTCTTTTGTTCTTGTTGAGGCGATTGTGGTTTCATCAAGAACAACTTTTCTGCCTGATCCCCAATCGGATGCCATTTTTTCTTTCTTTTTACTGTTGCATGTTCTCTTTCTATTTACTGCTGCATATATTGTTTCTATGGTTCTTCTCCGAGAGATGTTTGGCATCAGCAAGTGCCAGAAATTTTACTAGAGAAATTTCACTTTTATAATATTTCTTCTTTTGCTGATAATTTCAGGTATAAATTTTTCTTGTTGCATGGTGTCTCTCATCCTATTTTTCACCGAATAATTATGGATTGCTTAAGCTTGGTTTCGATTACCAAAACTGCTCATCCATTGCATAATCAATGTAAACATCATACAAACCAATTATAATCAATTGACTTCTTTATACAGATGTAGTGCAAGGTTACATGGCTTGAATTGTAGGACAATCTTTTAAAAGTACATCATAATAATTAATATACAATATTCAAAAGGACAAGAAGCTAACAGTGTTGCTTTGGTAGTAGTAACTGGACCTTGTCTAGTTCTTTAATTCCTTGTATTTACAACCTTAACTGAGTGTATTTAAGTAGAAAAGGGTGAACACAGTTCACAAAGCTCCTACAAGACCTAGGAAGGTTCAACGCAATAATCCCTTTTAAATGGTTTTTTGTCCACTTTTATAATAAAACGAAGTACACCCTTTTAGATATTGATTTCTTGGGCATGCAATATATTTGTCTCGGAATAAATTATTTCCTTAATGTGTTGATCCGACAGGTTACTTTTGAGTTAAATCACCAGAGAACATGTTCACCATTAATCACACAAGTTTTTGAAACCTTTCTATGCAGAACACACTTTTAAGTCTCAATCGAATCCATATCTGCATTAGTTTTATAGGTCTAAAGATTTTATTTGTTGTAGCCTTAGTTTTAATGATGACATACAGTCATCTGGCTGTCTGATGGAGACCATGAACTTTGATGGTAGTAATCTAGCTGATTATTTACTTTGATGGTAGCTTTTGAGATGATTTTTGAAGCAAAAAAAAAAATGCAAAATGATTTTCTTCAAAGAATAGTAAGTTTTCCCTTTTCAGAGTTCTTTTGAAGTATTCAAACTTTTCACAGTTGTAAAATTATTCATAGGATTTGGTTCAGATGATGCCAACTAAACCTTTTTTAAGTGTATGTGTTTGACTAGCATTTGTTAATTCTGAGAAGTCTCAAAAACTATAGCTGACCATTGAGGCTAGTACTGGGTAGTGTGTTAAAGAGTTTATATCGTACAAACTTATTAGGTATTTTTCTTGATGGTGGTGATGTGTTTAATTTGAATGGAATAGTTCCTCAGTGACAAATTTGTAGAGAACATTTTGATCAAGTGCATGGGTTCTTTTTTTTGTTTTCTTTTTTTTTTTACGGTGTGTAAATACTCCCAACAGTGGAATGATAAATTTACTTGATTGTTTCTCGAGTGTTATATCACTTCAGCTTGTTGATTTGCAGCTCTTTGTCGGTCACTCACTGTATTGCCTATGCAGGTGTTGTTGATGGGAAAGTATCACAAACATGCTATCTCATGGGACTTTGATTTATGCTACAAACGTTGCTGCAGCAAATGAGTTCGAATATATATATTGTCTATATTCGGAGGAGGGTCTTCTTTTAGTCGGGAGTTTGAAAAGGTATGCATGTATCCTTTTGCATTTCTTTTAGTCCTCGTGGCCATCGTCGTTATTTCCTCTCATGTATGCTCATTCTTACTCTCGTTAAACTGTTCGGGCTTCTCACCATCTTGGTATGATGCAAAAGTCCAACCATCATCTACTTCGTTGTTAATATGTACACAGCGTGTCTTTATGCCACATTCGCGTCTGTGATTCATAACAAACATAGCACTCCGGGTGATTTTGCTGTTTCCTTTCCTTCACTCAACTGCGTTGTTATCAAAATATTGGTTTCACGTTTCTTTCGACTTGGCTTTGGCTTTCACGTGCAGAGCGGCAAACGGGTTGTGACGTTCTCATATGGCAGCGACTTAATTTCAGGTTTTTATTTATTTATAGAGCACCCCTAATTGAGTAAAAAAAATTATTTTACCCATATAACTTTAAAGAATATCCGTCACAGTTTGTAATCCTAATCGTGCTTCCACCTATACTTGTTGCTTGGCCCGTTCTGTCACGGACTTAGCTGGTTTTGCCTAAGTAGTACGACACCCTTGCGTGTCCGTCTACAAAGGTCACTCTCCCTGAAGCCTCTCATGTCCCTTAGGATCAACAAAAGAGAGAATGAGTTAGAGAGAACACCTCAATCGAGATCCATAAGCAAATATCTCTGAAAAACACTTCATAGACAATGCAAATTACAAACAGACTTTACAAGCTCTGAACAGTTGCACAACAAAGGGGTAAAATGATTCATTATAGACTGAAAATCTCTCACACGTGTCCATATGACATAACCTTTATTTACAAGCCTAAAGCGGCCACCAACCTAACTGAAATAGGATTATTAAGCCTTCGGTCGTCCCTCTACATACTGTACAAAGCATGAACATACCAAAAGACACGAATATACATAAGTATTACATCAAACATCCTGTTTAGAAGTTAGTCCGTGACATTCTCCCCCATTTATTCCTTCGACGTCCTTGTTGAAGCCTTTGTCGACACTGCAACTCCTCGCCTTTGCTGAGTCTTCAATCTTCTGCTCCAGCTATAATGCGCCTCTTGCCTCCTAGCTGCTCTCTGCTGCTGTTTTTGAGTAGTCGATCGTTTGGTCCGCCATGCTACTTCAACTCACCAATGACTCTGACTCTGGTGTGGGGTTGGCTGAGTTGTGTTGATCCTTATTGATTCCTGCGGATCCTCCAAATGAAGGAAAAGACCATCCTTACTACGTCAGTCTCTCAAATGCCTCATGCTGTTTGAATTGGGTGGATGCTTGTTGGAGCTTTTAACGAGCATCGTCTCGTAAACTTCTGAAGTTTTGGGTCCTTCCTCCACAAAATTTGCTCATTGACTCTTCTTTCACTTAGTTGTCACATCCAAGTAGGTTCACATCACTTCCGCTTTCGATTGACATTTTGTTGGGAAATGAAGCGGACAATCTACTCTCAGTAACACTGATCACCGTTGGTGAGGATTTGATAACTATTGTTTTCCATTATTTTCGAAGGGTCCTTGAACTTGTGCAGAGCTCCTCTACTAGATAGATAAGAGAATTGGTGTACTCGGTTTCGCCCATTCTCTCAAGAATTGAGAAGGCAAAGGTTACTTGACTTCGCCCGTCTCTTCAAGGTTGTACTCCATGCATCGAGCTGGTTACTGGCATTCGCCTGCTTTTTGCTCACACTTCTGAAGCACTTGAAGTGTTTGCACTCCTTGCGTTGAGTTAGCTATTGTGATTCACCTTCTCAATGCCATCGAACTTCTGGAATATACGAAGTTTTCACCCCAACTTGGAGTAATTCTCTAATAGATTTGGTCGCCTCTGGGATTGTACCGTCTTCTCCATCAACCCTGCAGCCTACTCCCCTGAGTAGCGAAGGTATAGCACCGTGTACTACCTGCTTCGTTCCTTGGTCGTGCACTCTTGCCTGACCCAAAGTCCTTCACTTTCGGCTATCTTGAGGAGAAACTCATTGACACCGGCTTTACGAAGTTCCTTGGCCTCTGCCCTTCAGCCTTGTCTCGGTACTTGGAGATTGCCTCTGCATGCTCCACCTCCTCGGCCCCTTTCACGACCAAGCGCTCTCCCTCCATGAGAGCAAGGGATCAATGACTTTCATGGAAGTCCCACCTGTGCGGTACCATGGCGCTGCCATGCCCATGACCCTACTATCCGTCGCCTCGCATCTGCATCCCTTTTCTTCACAATCAGTAGATATGTCTCCGTGGCACTCCTCTGAGTCCACCTCCATTCTAACTGATGCTTGATTTTGGGTAGCTAAGTCCCTCTGGACTCGTCGTCGCTTCCTCGCCCCTTTCGACCCCCTGCTTCAACACCTCTGTGTTCTCCAAGCAGTACGTTTGGTCGATGGAAAGACAAACTGCAACTCCCATGTATGGCCTCTGCCATCACGTTGTAGGGTTTGCACCGATTCTGTTCTCCTTAGCTTTCTTGATAGCAACGTTCGCTTACTCGACCTTGTCCTCTGACTTGTCGGGCTCCCTTAAGCGAATATGCGCTCTGGAACAGTCCAACTCTCCAGTTGCTTCAATCATACCTCTGTATGATCAAGTCCCTTCAATGGGACTCACTGGTACTTGCATTCGAACTTTTCCCTTGGTGGAACACAGGTCCTATATGCTGATGACCAAGACTTTCATCCGATGCAAAATTCGATGCACGCACGGAAGACCCGCCTCTGCGGTACCATGGCCTTCACTCCTTGAATCCATAGCCCTTCTTACCGTCATGTTGTTTATCGAAGTGGAGTTTCCAGTAGCTCCCGATCATACCTCCGTATGATCTAGTCCCTCACGGGACTAGATTGTGTGTATCGCATTGTCACGAACTGTTCCACCACGATCCGCTGCACCATGTTGCCTCCTGGTGACATCTCTATTGCATTCTGATCCTTGTGGGATGAACTCGAATTGTGAACCCTTCATGTGTGGCCTCTGCCAATACATCGCAGGGTCTCTTCCACCTTCGATTTTGTTTGCTCCTTTGGCAATCGACCTTCATCCACCCACTCTTGGATCACACCTAAATGAAGCACCGCTCTAGGACAGTTCGTCGCCTAGTAGCTCCCGAAGTCCACCGACTTCACTGTAATTTGTGCACCATTGTTTGGATCCTAGGTCTCTGCCCCTACCAACACAATCTCCGTTGCGCACCGCTTCCTTCATGACAACTTGAATGGCAACACAGTGACATATTCTTCAAGAGTACCCACCTCTGAGTCCTCTTGCCCTGTACTAAGGCCTTCTGAACCCAATTTCGCCTCCGCAAATTGAGTCGCCTTAGTTCCTCCATCAAATGCTTCTCCGAGATAAGGTGCATGTGCCCAGAAGCTCCTTTCGTCTTTGGCACCATGCAAGATGAGTCCACTATGTCAGAATGAAGGACCCATGGAACAACATGATTCTACTCTCGCCTTTGCAAGAGTTCATGTCCTTGACCTCTGTCTAAGGAAAGCATTGTGCCTCCGCTCTATGTTCCAACTTCTATGCTGGCTTCCTTCATGCGGCTTGGGTACTTCGCCAAGTTACACCCAAGTTGCTCCGCTCCTCGTTTTTGCATTGAGTTGATGGTGGCCCTCACGCCCACCATTCCACGGGTCAGCCCTCCCTTGAGTCCGATCTCCATATCGACTCCAAGTGTGCCTTCACTTGAGTTGCTTTGGGTCGCTCCCCCACTTGATCTCGCAATGCATCCACCAATGCATTCTCTCGAGCGAGATCATGCGACGACTCCTCGTCGCTTGCTCGGTCCATTGAGCTTCGTGGAGTTGTTGTTTGTTGAGGTACTCCTCCTTAACATATGCAGTCCGTCCCACATGACTCTCCCTCTGGAGAGTTGGGACTTATCCCTCCTAGATAATCGTCCCATTGGAGCAACATCTCTCTCCGTTTCGGAAACCACCATCCCCTTGGACAACTCCGATTTGCTGAACAAACTGTGCATTGTTCTGCCTCCTACAAACACACTTGTTAGATTGCGACTCCACGTCAATACAGCCCCCGCTGCACCACTCAAGGCCTAGCAACATGCTGAACTCGTTGCACACTTCAGCCTCCTACGGACGTATCCTTCACATGCCGAACATAAAGTTTCAATGCTCCATGGCGCCGAGTTTCGGTTGCCTTGGGATGGCCGCGAACATTCCATCGTCCGCATACAAGCCCATGCATGAGTACCGAATTCTTCGAGTTAGCAATTCCTCTCACCTCTGTGAGCTTTGCACAACTCTTTCAGTCACTGAGCAACTCATTCCACCTTACATGGTCTCATCCTTTACCAAGCGCCTCTCTTGTCTTGAGCACCATCAAGTATAGTTGTTAACGTTGAGCCGTAGCTCAAACTCAACCATCCCAACCTTTGTGCGCTCCGCATTCTTCCAAGCTTGCCTGTTCTCGTGGTGCCTCTTACGCGAAGGGTTGGCCATTCATCTGAATGCCAATGTCAGATGCCCGCTCCTCCGAGCGACTCCTTTTCCCTACATCTCCATGCCCGTTTCCCCAAACGATCGCGCGTGTACTGACTGCCCTCAACGCAGCCCCGCTAGGTCCCCCACATTTGCATGCTAAATGTTTCTACGAGTGCTTGTCCCGCTCTGATACCATCTGTCACGGACTTAGCTGGTTTTGCCTAAGTCGTGCGGCACTCTCGCGTGTCCGTCCATAAAGGTCAGCCTCCCCGAAGCCTCTCATGTCCCTTAGGACCAACAAAAGAGAGAACAGGTTAGAGAGAACGCCTCAATCGGGATCCACAAGCAAACATCTCTGAAAAACACTTCATAGACAATGCAAATTACAAACAGACTTTACAAGCTCTGAACAGTTGCACAACAAAGGGGTAAAATGGTCCATTACAGACCGAAAATCTCTTATACGTGTCCACATGACACAACCTTTATTTACAAGCCTAAAGCGGCCGCCAACCAAACTGAAATGGGACTATTAAGCCTTCGATCGTCCCTCTACATGCTGTACAAAGCATGAACATACCAAAAGACACGGACATATATAAGCATTACATCAAACAACCTGTTTAGAAGTTTGTCCGTGACAGTTCGCCCTCACACACTCATCGGGGGCCGTCGACAAGACCGGTGCGGGCGTGGAAGGGCCATCGATGTTGCCTGTCAGCCGATGCATGAAATTGCATGCAACTAGGGGAGGGGATGGGGGCGGCAAAGGTGTGGCTGGTTGCGGGCGGGAAGGCCATGATCAACAAAGATAAAAAAGCACCCCTTTTGAAAAAAGGGGCGGGACAAGGGTGAGATATGGGGGGGGCGGCCACACAAGCGGATGACAAGAAGTCGTGCCCGTCGCCGGTCGCCGGCCGCCCACGTTGATGCGGCTGGCGACCTGCCACCCCAGGGCAGCGCCTCCCCTCCTGCAAGCGAGGGAATCTGAGAAATGGGGAAGGAGAAACGTTAAGGGAAGAATCCATGAAACAACGACGAGGTCGATGGAGACGAAGGAGGAGGTCGGGGAAGAAAGGGTTGGGCTGCACCCGTTGGTGAGGGTTGCCGCCGCCGCTGCATTGGCATTGTCGATTGGCGTGGCTCTGTTACGACGAACCGCCGACACATCGACGGCGAAAGGGCGAAGGAGCACTGATCGTGCACCGAAGCATGTTAGTAATAAATTGAAAGCGTTAGACGGTTCCAACATCACTTTCCTTAGCTTAAAACTATGGGACATTTTTCTTGTTTTTGGCATATGGCATTCTCTATTATCTTCGTCAATTTCATTTTCTCGTAGCACCAACTTGATAGGTGAGCTTCTTGGTAGCCTTGATCTTTTAAAACTACTGAGAGATTACACCTTCAGTTTGAAGATTATTTGTAGGCAGATTATTTGAAGATTAACCTAATTGAAAGGAGCACCAGTAAGGGGAAAGAAGAGCTCAAATGTGTAATGTGTGATTTGCCAAGAAACCTTGGTACAAATTATGGCGGAATGCCAGAGAGGAGCACCTTTCCTCGTTGTTGAATCCTCGAGATTGGACCAAGGTAAGTTTTAAGTCGAGGGAAACGTCAACTCCACAAAAGGGGAGGGACTTTGCTTATAATTTTTAGCCAGCAAATCAACGTTAACAAACTCCAGTGCAATAATTCTCATGAGAAGCAACCGTTAAGAATTTTTTACTGTAGATAAGTTATCTGTTTAATTTGCTATAATCTGTACATATGGATCTTGCTGTTATAATCTGTTCATATGGATCTCTTTGGATAAAGTTACGGTTGTTTTAAGATACTTTTTTTCATGACTAAAATATGTATTAAAGAAATTAGTTACTTGTCGTAAAACATTTAATTTCAAAATTTTCTGAAGGGTTGTTTCATACACTAATACTTAGTTTGGCGTTAGACATAATTTTAGAAACTGATGATATTGACATAAGCTCTTTTGGAGTATTTTCTTAAATTTTATATACCTTAGATGTATTCTTGAGTAGTGAGTCTTTTGTTTTTAGTTTTGTATTCTTGTTTATTATCCGTGATGATCTTTCTGTATCTCTTTATGATTTTAAACTTGGTGGTAAACTTTTTTCGATCTTTTTTTGATCTTATTAAAATTTTATCGTGAGTTTATTCCTTTTCTATCATCGGCTTTCTTTCGAAATCCATTTTGCATTACCTTCGGTATCATTTTAAATCGTCAATGTTGATTGGACCAAGATAAGTCTTAAATTGAGAAAAACCTTAACCCCATGGAAGCATAGAGATTTGCTTATAATTTTTAGCCAACAAATCAACATCGACAAACTTAAGTAAATAATTCTTATCAGAAGTAACCATCGAAAGAATCCTTTTTGCTACTAAAGAATCTTAAGGCACTCCCTATCGATGTTCATCACACTTGTTTTTTTCCGACTACATACTTTGAAGTAAGATAAAAAAATATCAAGTCTGGAATCACAGCATGCGTATGTACACCTCGTTTTGTATCAATACAATATATATATATATATATATATATATATATATATATATATATATATATATATATATATATATATATATATATATATATATATATATTAGGAAAAATATATTATAACGAAATAATATTTTTTCCTTTTTATGTATCAAAATGGGTTTCTCATCAAAATACTAACTTGATATCAAAAGCACATATTAACCAGAACAATATAAACAATAGAACAATGAATCAATCACAAAGTGAGACTAAATTTTAACGTAAAAAATCCAATGCGTGAAAAATCATAGGACCGTAGTCCACTTCAAACTTCCACTATCACTAATAATGATAACATGTTCACAATAAGTCTTCTATAAAAAAAACAAGAAGATCATAATAACATCAAGGCCATATATCTTGACTTAAGAATAGCATATCATCATCGCATGAATGGATCTCATCGTTAAAATTGTAGAGTTTGTTGTAAGGATTCTTCATATATAATTTGGGTCAAAACTAATAACGTTTGACCGTTGAACGTCAAAAAATCTCAAAATCCTAATTTTCTCTCTCCTCTTTCTCTATTTGTTTCATCGCACACCAAACAACCTTCGCTGTCCTCAATCGAGTATATCTATATTTTTTTTTCTTTTTTTTAATTTTATTTTTAATTATTGATTTGGGCTCAAAGATCTAATTGTCGGATCAAGCCCACATATGGGTTGGACCCAATAATTCTCCCCCTCCAACTCATATGGTGGGATATACTAAGCCCACTCTTTGCTTACATGCTTTAAGCTTTTCCTTAGGCAAAGATTTTGTCAATATATTTGATCCATTCTTATTGGTATGCACCCCCTGCAAATGTCATCAAGAATCCTGAAGTGGGCTTCTTGGAATTAGTATCACCTGCCATGTTTGTATCTGTGTACCCTTCTAGCACAGGTTAATCATTGTCAAAACATAAATACAACCTGGAAGTACCTCTTAGATATTTTAATATTCATTTCACTGCTGTCTAATGTTCCTTACTAGGATTAGAGAGAAATCGATTAACAACTCCAACTGAATGAGCTATATCTGATATAGTACAAATCGTAGCATACATCAAACTGCTTACTGCAGATGAGTAAGACACTCTGGACATTTCTTCTTTTCTTTCTCATTTGTAGGATATTATTTCGAACTAAACTTGAAATGACCTACAAGTGGAGAATAAACTGCTTTGGTTTTACTCGTGTTTTTCAAGAACATTTTCAATGTAAGTCTCCTGAGATAGCCAAATCTTTATTTTCTTCCTATCACGAAGAATCTTCATGCTAAGTATTTATTTTATCGATCCCAAGTCTTTCATAACAAAAGACTTTAACTCTTTTTTAAGTTTTTTTAATTTTACCAGCATTATGGCCAACAATCAGCATGTCATCAACATATAGTAGGAGAATAATGAAATCATCATCTAGAAATTTTTTCATAAACACACAATGATCAGATGTGATTCTATTGTATCCTTGGCTCATCATAAAGGAATCAAACTTCTTATACCACTATCTAGGTGCTTGTTTGAGTTCATGTAAGATTTTCTTAATCTTGTAAACTAGATTTTCTTTTTCCTTGATTTTGAAACCTTCTAGTTGTTCCATGTAAATTTTTTCTTCTAAGTCACCATGAAAAAATATTATTTTCATATCAAGTTGTTCAACTTCTAAATTCAAGCGGGCAACCAAACCAAGAACAACTTGGATAGAAGTCATTTTCACCATATGAGAAAATATCTCTTCAAAGTCAATACCTTTCTTTTGACTAAGTCAATACCTTTCTTTTGACTGAATTCTTTCACAACTAGTCGTGTATTGTATCTTTGTTATGAGCTATTATTTTCAGTCTTGAATTTGTAAACTCGTTTATTCTTGAGAGCTTTCTTTTCTTTAGGTAATTTTACCAAGTCATATGTGTGGTTCTCAAGCAAGGATCTCATTTCTTATTACATGGCTTTAACCCACTCATTCTTATTCTCATGTAGAATAGTTTCTTAGTAAGTTTTCAGCTCTCTCCCCGTTAGTAAGCATAACATACTCATATGGAGGATATCTGGTAGATAGTTGTCTCAATAGAATCTCAATTAGTGGTGGAGGTGCTTATTCAGTTGATTCAACATCATCAACTGTAGGAGTATCATCACTAGCATTCTCACCACAATCTTTTGTTCATCTCCCCTATGATTATCATGAACTATAGGTGAAAGAACTAGACTCAAACTCCAAGGAATATAAACAAAGGTTTTTAGCTTCTCAACATTATCACCATCATCAAACAACTGGTCTTCAAGAAACACAAAATCTCTGCTTCTAATAATCTTCTTGTTTATTGGATCTCATTATCTATACTCAAACTCTTCATGACCATATCCCAAGAAGATATATGCTTTTGTCTTATTATCAAGTTTGGACATCTCATCTTTGGGAATATGAACAAATGCTTTACACTAAAAGACTCTCAAAGTGATTATAAGATATATCTTTTCATTTCTATATTCTCTTTGGAATATCACCTTTCAGAGGAACTAATGGAGAAAGATTTATCAGGTCAATTATAGTTCTCATAGCCTCCCCCAAAATGACTTAGATAACTTTGGCATGGGAAAATATACACATAATCCTTTCTTCAATAGTTTTGTTCATCCTTTCTGCCACACCGTTCTGTTGAGGAGTTTTAAGAACTATTTTCTCAAGCCTGATGTCATGGATCCTGCAATAATTCTCAAAAGGACCCTTATACTCGTCACCATTATCTGCTCGAACACACTTTAGCTTTCTGCCAGTTTCTCTTTCAACATTGACATGAAATTTTTTGAAAACATCGAGTACATAGTCTTTAGATTTCAAAGCAAAAGTCCACACTTTTCTAGAATGGTCATCAATGAAAGCAACAAAATAAAGAGCACATCCAAGAGTTCTAGTTTGCATAGTATATACATCATTATGAATCAAATCAATAACATCTGATCTTCTAGATGATGGATATGTATGAAAGACAACTCTATGTGTTTTTCTAACTAAGCAATAGCAATGATCACAAGATTTAAGAGAAGTATCTTACAACTCTAGTAAGAACTGTTTTCTAGCAAAAGTTTAAAGTCCCTTCTCGTTGATATGACCAAGCCTCTTGTGCCAAAGATCTATACTTTCACTCTTTTGAATTATATTAATCTCTCTTTTGTGTAGCTTAGCTTCCATGACATAAAAAGAGTTAAACTTCTTTCCTCTCGCCACAATTAGAGAACCTTTAGTGAGTTTCCATTTGCTTTTATCAAAATAGTGCGTAAATCTCTCATCATCAAGTCTACTTGTAGATATCAAGTTAAGATGAATATTTGAAATATGTCTGACATATTTGAGCATCAATTTGCTCCAAATACTGGTCTCAAAGCAAATATCTCCAATATCCATAATTTTAGATGTACCATTGTTTCTTATTCTAGCATTACCACCAACAATGTAAGATTTGAAGAAATCACCATGAGAAGTAACATGAAATGAAGCACCAGAGTCAATTACTCAGTTACTGTCCTGGGTTGCAAGACTGACACAACCGTCATCACAAACAATAATGATATCACTTTCAGTAGCAACTGTATTAGTTTCTTTCTCATTTTTCATCCTTTTATTCTATTCTCGCTTTCAAAACCTACACTATTTTTTTATGTGACCTGGCCTATTACAGTGAAAATATTTGATATCTCTTTTAGACTTGATCTTCCTCTATAAACATGTGGATTTCTACTATGACTTCTTCCACGTCTTTCTTGTTTTTCAGTAACAAATGCACCAGAAGAAGATTCTTCTTGTTCTTTCCTTCTTGTATCTTTATTTAGCAAAATGTCTTTAACCATATCTATAGTTAGAGTCGCCTCTAGCGTGGAGTTACAAATTGTCACCACATTTGTTTCCCAACTTTCTAGTAAAGAGCTGAGAAGTAATAATCCTTGCATCTCATCATCTATATTCATTTTCATAGCAACCAGCTTGTTTGCAAGACTCTGAAATAGGCTTATGTGCTCAATAATATTTCCACCATCTCTATACTTCAAATTTATAAGTCTTATGAGGAGAGAAATTCTATTTCTCATTATCTTTTTCGTAAAGAGGTTTTCTAACCTTTGCCATCAGCTCTAGTTTCATCAGAAATATACTCATGCAAATTTATAGTCATTCATCTTCTAATATAAGCAATAGGTTTTCTATGTTGAATCTCTCATTCCTCATCATCCATAGTAGAAGGTTTATCTTTAACATTGATGAGCTTATACAAATCTTTGCAATAGAGCAAATCTTCCATCATACGCCTCCAAGTGGAATAATTTGATGAGTTCAATTTAATCATACCATCTGACTGTTTCATTTCAATCACACAAGAAAAGCTACCATCAAACAACATGTTGCTTTGATACCACTTGTTAGGAAAAACCTATTATAGCGAAATAATTCTTTTTCCTTCTTTGTATATCAAAATGGATTCCTCATCAAAATACCAATTTAATATCAAAATTACATATTAACCATAACAACATAAACATCAGAATAATGAATCAATCACAAAGTGAGACCAAATTTTAACGTGAAAAATCTAATGCGAAAAAAATCACGAGATCGTAGTCTACTTCAAACTTTCACTATCACTAATAATAATAATAAATTCACAACAAGTCTTCTCTAAAATAATATAATAGAGGATCATAATACTATCAATACCACATATCTTGGCTCAAGAACAGTATATCATCATCACATGGATACATCACATCAAAAGAAAATTTTATGTATCACAAAGTGGGTATAGTAAGAAAGTATTAGAGAGGATAAACTACATATCGATATGATTAAGATTATAGAGCTTACTACAGTGATTCTGCACATAAAATTTGAAGAAAAATGAATAAAATTTAGCCGCTCGATCGCCCATGATATCCATAGCCCGAGTTCCTTTGGACCTATGCTTATGCCACGGCTATTTGCTTCTTTCTCGAGGGACCTTTTGCTATTCCATCTGAATTCTTTTCATCGATTGTTGTTGCATTTCCTGTTCACTCAATGGGTCGGCCATATTTTGCTTTAAAGCGGCTAAAACTTCATCCTTTCTAGAGCTTGTCAGATGGATTAGCAGACTGAGAATGCATGCGACAGATCAACTGCATGCTCCAAATTCCACATTTGCCAAGGGAGCAGTACTAAACGAAGCTTCACTAATTATATATACTTGGACCCACAGAAGTTACGTTTCATGCTTGTTTGAAAGCCAAGAGTCAGCTAAATAGGTTGGTAGTGACATCAAATGGCAGAATATTTTGATTCCAATGTTGCATCTATAACTCAAGTACCTCCAAGCCATCCGTTTGCATCAAAGTCACTCTCGTCTCATTGTTAAGTCTGCTATACAACAACATCTTGAGCAATTAAGATATTAGAGGGTGGTATATGTTACAACTGATACCTTTCGTCCATTTTGATATCAAGATAAATGAGTTCATCCATTAGTACCATCCAACAGCCTAAGTACGTAAGAAACATAACAAAGAATTAACGCAGGAGGAGTCCATCTCGAGTACTCTTCTTTGCTCACAAGTCGACAAGCCGAGGGCCGCCGTGGCCCTGGCCGCTTGCAGCTTGCTCCTTTTCCTAGGTTGAAGATAACCTCTGCTTGGCTTACACACCATGTTCGACTACTGTGGTGGGTGATACAACCACAAGCGACATAAATTCACTTGCATGCAAAGATTAATATAAACGTATTTGTGACAATATATCTGTCCTTTTTTCCTCTGCATATCAACCATTTACATGAGACTAAGGGATAACCATTGCTCCTCATTTCTATTTGCATTGTGTGTTCCCATTAAAGATGAGGTTTCCTTGTCCCAAGGGTAGCAACAGTGTGTATGATTATAATAACTTCCTAAATTATAGGAGCATGATAGAGGTGTGATTTGCCATTTTGTATAGTCTTTGTCCTATGTCTTTTGTATTATTAGGTTAGTCATTGATCTATCAACTTTGTTCCACTCGCTTGATCTCCTACTTACTGTTTCTTTTTGTTTCTTATGCCTCGGTCGTTCATACTCTTTTAATGTCGCGCTGTATCGTTATCTTCCAATATATGCGATCCATGGAAGTTGGGAGTAAACTATTTCGGTAGAATTTTTTTTTTATTTTTTTCAAAATTTTTTATTATTTTCAAAATTTTGTTAGGAACAAGTTGGCACTAAGAGGGGGGAGAGGGGTTAATTAGCGTAGTGGTAAAAACATCGATTTCAAAAAATTTTCGTTCAATTAAAATCGATCTCGGAAGATGTTAATTTGAAAATGTATGAGAGCGAGAGTAAGAAATTAGTTTGTAATGTAAAGTAGATTGCAATAAAGATAAATAGTAAAATAGAAATATAAATCGATTTATAGTGGTTCGATCGTCATGACCTACATCCACTCCTGATTCCTCTTTCGTCGAGGCCACCGGTATCCACTAATGGTCTTCCTTCAATAGATGAAGACTAACTACCTTTTTACACATCTCTTCTCATTTTCATATGTTTAGGAGACAACCTTTTACAAGCACTTATTCCTTTCTAAACAGTAAACAGAATTCTAAACTTAGAATTAGAGGAGGGGATCTCTCTAAGTGATTACTATAGCATTTTGTTACTTTTAAATTCTCTGTGCTTATGTGTGTTAACCAGGGATGAGAGAGGTATTTATAGGCTTCAAGTGGATTCAAACTTGGAGCCTAAAAGTATGTCATCCCGGGTTTCTCGGGTCCTGGCGATACCACCGCTTGTGTTGGGTGGTACCATCGCCTAACACATTGCCACTGGGTGGTACCACCGCCTGACATAGTCTCGGAGACTGTGCCACGATGGTTCCACCTATTGGGTTACTATTTGGGCCTTTCACTTGGCCCAACATAACCCAAACTTAGGCCCAATTGGCCTATAATTAAGTTGGCTTAATTCCAACTCTATTGTGTGCTAACTACGAAATTTAAGGTATACACTAAGCTAAATAAGTCCGTAAGTCTAGGTTTCTTCCGGCGAGCTTTCGACAATCTCCTAGCGAACTTCCGACGATCTCTCAGCAATGTTCCGATGGACTCTCGGGAAGCTCTTGGACTTCATAACGATCTTCTTGGCGAGTTCCGACAAGCTTCTTTGGCAAGCTCCTGAACTTCTCGGTCAATTCCGATAGAACTTCCGACGAGCTCTCGAACTCCCAACGAAATCTCGTTCTTGACTCCAGGACTTCATTTTGCTTTATGCCTTGATAGCTATCATAGTTAATCATGCACACTTAAAACCTATTTTGATCTAGACAATTATTATAAAGCTTAAATCAAATATTGTCCGGCATGTCATTGGTTCATCGACGCTTTGTCAGATTCTTTGACGCATCATCCTCTCTTGTGACCTATTGTCCAATCGACCAGTTGACCTCTGCAACTCCGATTTCGTTGGCACAATTTCTACTCTTCTTAGCTCGATGCCCGAATCCATGGCTTGAAGCCTTCTGTCGACACGTCGACCGATCCTCCGACTCGACGGTCAATCTTCTAACATGTTTCTCTCTGCCCAACATGATTCTTCCTGCTTTAATTATCTCTCCCTGATCAAAGCTTTATATGTCACTCAAAATGCAAATCAAATCATAAACACTATCAATTCATTTCATCATCAAAATCCGAGATTCAATAAAATTTTCATCAATTTTTTCATCAGTTTAACCGTTATATTATTTGAACTTGACTCAATTACTATATTTTTTAATAACATTTATAATATTTTTATTGAGTTACATTATAAATAATATTATATTTTGTGTTTTTAGTTGTCATTGATAAAAAATTATTATGATATCATATTGTTAGACTTGTAATTGACATGATTAAGGTCAAGAGTCCATTTGAATCATTAGTAAGGTCAAGTATATGTTACAGTGTTTTTATTGTTGTTGCCAAAAGCACTGTAACAAACTAATTTTTATTTTTATTTAGGTGTGATATTATTCTTGAACTATTATAAATATTTATTTTAATCATAGTATGGTAAATGGTTATTGGTGTGTTTTAATTCTATTTGACTGACTTATATTGTTTTCCAATAGTGTTATGATGTTTTTTAAAATATTAAAAATACTATAAAATTATTAAGATAAACCATAAGTGACATCATATTGTGTGTTTTTTTTTTTGTCAATGCTCAAACATCATTATAGTATCAAAATTTTAAGTCTGACATTGGTTTGATTTGTTAAGAATCAAAGAGCTTCGAAGGTGATGGACATCAAGAAATCATTAAAGTGAGTATCGGAAGAGAACAGCAAAAAAAACTTTCAAAGTTAAAAAGCTCTTAGTAAGCTTGAATACTTGAATTAGAACATAAGCTAAGAGATAAACTAAAATCTCTCCTCTTAATAAAAGTATTAAATGAATTCTTTATAAATATTTACAAAGCGATAAACTCAAAATTTTGACTTCAACTATGATAAAGACATCCATTATGATTATGACTCTAAACTAAAATCCTATCTAATTATAAAATTTAATTTATATCACTTAGTTAATGTTATGAGTCAATTTATATCATTTAAAATATTTTTAATTAAATTTTATAATATTATTATTGTGATAATCAAATACTATAATAGATTAAAATATTATAATGGATGAAAATAATACAATCAACTTTTTGAGAGTCAATTTACGTATATTAAAATTAAGGGATACTGTATTGAAAAAGAAAATCTCAAACTCAAAATGGAGTCTTTTCTTTTTTCTAAGAAAATAGTCCTAAAATCCACTTTTTAAGTGGACACACATTAAATTACCGGAATAAATGGTATTGTGACAACCATCGTAAATACGTGATAAACTAGATTGTCTACATCCATGGCAACATGACGATCGAGGTGCAAATATATAGCTTCCCCGCAACACGACGAACTAAGCACCAGACAAAAGGGATCGAGAGGGAAAAGGACCAAGTTGCATCTTCCCTAATTCCTTACTTGCGTTCTCGTTGCTATATAGAGCTGATGATGGAAGTCCCGAGGCCATTATCCAACCTCTCAAGTTTTCGACTGAACTCACAAGAATGTCAGGACATGGCATCTTGAACGACAGCCGAAACCAGCAAACCAAGTCGAGCGCCGCCGCCCGCCGCTTCGTCGGAGTTCGACAGCGGCCGTCGGGAAGATGGGTTGCTGAGATCAAGGACTCGTCCCAGCACGTGCGACTGTGGCTCGGTACCTTCGACACCCCCGAGGAGGCCGCCCGAGCTTACGACGAAGCTGCGCGTGCTCTGCGTGGAGAGAATGCACGTACAAACTTCACCATGAACCCCAACTCCCCGCCGGGCGATTCTTCCTCCGGCGATCGCGGCTTCCTGGTGAGTTCTGATGCCGCCCGCGGAGGAGGCGGTGCGTTGGCTTCATCGAGAGAGAGGTTGAGCAAGAGCCTCCAAGGTATCATGGCGAGGACGGCTGACGGCAGGTCGTCCAAGACGAGGGTGAGCGACCACTCCACCTTCGCAAGCGTCTTCCATCGCAACAGTGACAGCTTCCATGGGAGCCTTGTCGACGCGAGGAGCATCGAGAAAGCGGTGGTGCAACCGAGCTTCATCGTACCTTCGCAACCGAGCGAAGAGCCATTCACATCGGGCTCCGACCAGTTCACCGGCACCAGGCAGCTTGCGACCAACTCAAGGAAAGGAACGACTGATCCGATGGAGGAGATAACTCTGTGGAGATTTGATCACGACGAGGTTGTGAGAGAGAAGGAAAGAGAGATGAGAGGCAGCAAAAGGGTCAAGGTGTCTTCTTCCATCATCGTTCCCCCCACGTTCAGTGCATCTGAGCCTTTTGGCGATGGCCAATTAAATTGTACGAGTCTCTAATGCTGTGAGCGGAGAGGCTGGCATCCTTCCAAAGGAAGAGAAGTGCTGAGACAAAGACAACGGGATTTATCTGAGCATGTAATTACTTCGTCCTTCGTGCAGAAAAACACGTCTTCTTCTTCTTCTTCATCATCATCATCATCATCATCCATACTCTCCGAATAATGCCTATCACGAGTACCAGTAAACCTCAGCTTCATGCCAAAGAAAGAGAAATTCCAATGAAAATTATTAAAACAAATCAAGAAATAAAAGCCACAGATATCGAGTCACCACAGAGTTTAGAACGAGAAGAAGGATTAAACTGGATGGAGCTGTTCTAACACGAACGTTTGTCCTATATCAATGTCATGCCAGTTAATTCCTTTCATCATTATCTACGTAATTAGCTTTCGAATGTAAACAGCAATATTCTAATTTCTAAGCGAGAAATTGAGGTTTACTTTATTATTGGATTTGTACGTATATTATGCCCCTATGCATAAATAGTATTACAAATAATTAAATATGTCCTATTATTATTTGTACGTGTATTATGCCCCTATGCATAAATAATATTACGAATCATTAAATATGTGGTATTATAACGCCGTCGGTCTATCAGTGCGGCATCAATGACCGGTTCCAGATCCCCGCGGTGTCATTGTGGTCTATCTACGTGGGAGTTAGCAATTGGCATACGTAAATATCTTCTGCGGTCGTCCGTCTCCTGTGTCTCTAATGCCCGCAAAGACCATATAAATGCGCATCCCACTGGCCTATAGGGAGAACAAAGGCCCGTTTCTTTTCTTCCGCCGGCGCAGCGAGATTTAGGGTTTCTCCCTCGGATCAACAAAGCGAGAAGGTTATTGATCCGATCCAATCTCTTTCCAGATCTCCAATTCGCGATGCCAAATTCTACGACGCTCTTCATTTTTGTCATTCTGTTTATCGTTTTTATATGATGGACGAAGAAATTGCCCCGTGATCTGAACTCGTATCAATTTTTTTCAATTCCAGATCTGGTTTCTTCATATCATCGTGTTCTTGTGGTAGGAATTATGATATAGGAGGGCAGATCTGGGCCAGATCTGTTATGAAGAACAGTAGAAACAACGGATTCGAACTGGTTATTATGTTTTCTTCCCTTTTCATAACCTTTTTCTCTGCTTCCGCTTAAAGCATCGATTGACAACGGATTGATGGTACCGCAGATAGTGCCTGTAACATCAAATGCGTACTTGGAAATGGTTTTTCCTTTTGGGTTCAGTAAGATGTGCCTTCCCTTGGTTAGCGTTATAAATACATAGTCGACTTCGGCAGATTACCTTTCCAAGCAAATTAGCTTTTCCGTACTTAAAGTTTGGGTCATGTGCTAAGGCAAGGTTCAATTTGTCCTCGTGGTTTATATTTGTCTGAGTTAGTGGTTCTGGGACTTAGTATTCGATGGATCGTGTATTAGTGACCGGGGAATAATTATTGAAGCATTACTATAAGGAATGATGTATTAGATGCACAACTTCGACTTTCTCTTTTGTGTGACATTAGTGTAAATTATAACTTATATAACAGTGTTTTCTTCCAAAGCATTTGAGGAGACTTGATTTGATGCATCTAATTCATTCTCAAGTCTTGACATGTCCCCTTTTTCTAGTGAAATTATGACAATAAGTTGTCTGTTAGTCCAGTTATTTGCATGTCCTCACAGGAAACATCTCTTGTTTTTTCCTTTAGCTCTACTTGTGTCAACTGCATGAACTGCGAACACTGCTTGTCTTTTATCCAATTGTGCAAGCAGTAGTGCATATTGTATTATTCGTTTTTAATTTTTGTTGAGTGTTTTCGCTGTGGTATTGTGTGATAGTGCAACTGTGGGGACTCCTCACTTGTTAGCTATTGTTAGTTCTCCTACATTTCAACATTATTCTGTCGTCTCAGGCCTGTTATCTTTCGGAAGTCTGTTCCAAATGATTTAATGATGTCTTGCTTGCAGATACGTGTGGATTTAGCTTTTACTTGTTCATACAAAATGAGGCCCATTTTCTGTGGGAACTTCGAATATGATGCTCGCCAATCTGAATTGGAACGGCTTTTCAGCAGATATGGGAAGGTTGACAGGGTAGATATGAAATCAGGCAAGTCCATCTATCGCTAAGTGGTGCTGCTACCCCCATTGTCGAGTAATTCTCTATACCTTGCTAGTGGTATAGGTCCTTGTTTTAATTGGATGATTTGACTTTGGAAGTTGGAAACAGTTTTTCATGAAGTTGTGCATAAACACCTTGGGGTTTACATTGATATGTAGTTGCATAAGCAAGTTTGTTCTCCTATGGTATCATCTTTCAGTATTGCTTTTATATTGACATGCAGCTGCCTACTTGCTGGTTCTCTTGATGCTGTTTGGACCCAGATAGTAAAGGACAATAACTTGTTTCATTCTTTGTTATTTGTCGCTTGGTGTTTGTCCCCTTTTCTAAGCACTGGAACATCAAGTTCTTTATATAAAATTACTTATACAAGTGATGTCACATCCCCACAAACTAATTCAAGGTAGCGGATGAGTTCTAATATCAACCTATCGTTCACTTGTGCTAATGTTCATGCGATAATTTAATATCATTATTAGTTTGGTGGCTACATAAATGCCTTACGATAGATGATGAGTTAAGTGCACCAAATTATGTCAGAGTTATAAAAATGTGAGCATATGTGGCTCATTCCTTTGTCGATGCCACTTCTCAAGCGGAAGAGTCCTCTCGTTTTCAAGGTGACATGTTTAAACTGCATCAGCTCATTTATTCATGTGTTGTGCAAAAGTTTCCAGACGGTACAACATCACCATGGATGTTCTTTGGTTGAGTTCTATGAAGAATTGGAAATCAGGATAAGTTTAGCAAATGAGAATATTTTACTCTTAAGGTAAGCCCCCATACTCAACAATTTCTTTGGCGCAGGAATATTCTGGAGCACCCATTTTCTTCCTTGCTGATGGGGTGCCATCACCTCTCCTGCCTGAGTCCGTGCCTCATCTCTTTGTGTAGCTCCAGGAGCTGATATGATCCACCATACTCTGTGGCACTGTCCACCTGACATTTCCCCACGAGACCATTGCCTTTCACTTTCCATGAACCTTGCCCATCCTCCCAATCTGCTCATGTTCTCCATGCCGTTCTCACTGCCAGGCTGGAGAATAGATGGCGAAGGTGGCACTC
Source organism: Musa acuminata AAA Group (assembly GCF_036884655.1). Lineage (NCBI taxonomy): Eukaryota > Viridiplantae > Streptophyta > Magnoliopsida > Zingiberales > Musaceae > Musa > Musa acuminata. The sequence goes on from NC_088340.1 coordinate 9,627,178, forward strand.
ATTGGCCAATCACAAGAGACCCACTTTTGCCTTATTCTACCATGACATCGATTAGTCCCTACTTCTGCACATGAGGTCTGTTCTTGATTTTTTGCATCTGTCAATAAATTTGTAGCTTTGACAGAAACGGGATGTTCTACTTATTTCCGAGTAGCTTGTGGAGTTTAACTGGACCAACCAGACTCGTAGCTGTCGTCAAGGAGCTTGTGAAACTAAGCTTTATTTTTTAGACAGTTCTTTATGCAAGCTTACTATTGTTCGTTTTACAATTAATTATGTGCAGGATTTGCTTTCATTTACATGGATGATGAAAGAGATGCAGAGGATGCAATTCGGGCCCTTGACAGAACTGAGTTTGGCAGACAGGGGCGACGGCTTCGTGTTGAGTGGACAAAGGTACATAACTTCATAAGTTTTTTACTTATGGCTTATTATTTTAGTTTAATATTATTTTAAGCTTAATGACAGCAAGAGCGTGGTGGTAGATCTGCCAGTTCAAGAAGGTCTCCTTCTAACATGAGGCCCACAAAGACTTTGTTTGTCATAAACTTTGATCCAATCAATACCAGAATGAGAGACTTGGAGAGGCACTTTGAACCGTATGGAAAAATCTCAAATGTTAGGATCAGAAGAAACTTTGCATTTATTCACTTTGAGTTGCAGGAGGATGCCACTAAAGCATTGGAGGCAACAAATATGAGGTGCTTTCTTTCTTTTCCAAGTTCAGCTTTTTGGTGTAGCATGAATTGTCAGCAATATACAAAGTCATTTCCTGCAATAAGGTTGGCTGTTTCTGCGAATCAACTTTATCATGATGGACATGACTTTGTTGTTTGTCCAGCAGTTTTCTTTTCATAAGACCAGAGATTCAATGATCCACACGAGTATCTCTTGTGGCATTTGATGGTTTTGATTATCCTTCACTATATCTTGATTAGTTTTCACATCATTGCCAATGAAGCAACGATGTTGATGAAATTTTGTAGCGTATTTTTTGCTGGCCCCAGATCACCTGCTCTGGTATTTCTAAGTTGAAGTATGAAATAACTTCTTTATTGTTTCTTTCAATGATAAGGTTGAAACAGAATGTTTCTCCTATGCGATTTAGGTGTTTTGGGTTGAAGTCACAGAAATATCCTCTCTCTCTCTCTCTCTATATATATATATATACATACGTAAGGTCGCCTACAGTAATCTTTCCACACCCACATTGGTAGGAGTGTTCTGCACTGAGTTCTTGCTTTTTATTTTTTCTTTCTTTCAACGCTTGCACTATTAGTCGCATGGGAATAGTTATCAAGAGTTCTGGAATTTTTTGGTATTGACATTTTCCAGTAGTTAGTTTTCAGGCCATACATTAAATAAATGTTTACATTTGCTAAGGGCACTGAGTAGTTGAGAGAGGCTTGTGGTCCTTGCAAATTTTTTAGTTTTTTTCTTAAGAGATGATGATCTCTGTCAATTATCTGTCAATAGTTTTAGCGCATAGCTTATGAGGTGCTTTACAAGAAAGTCTAGGTTGGAGTTCTTTAGATTGGCATACAATATGTAAAATTTGCATATGTATATTTTTTCAAACAGATTTCTCTGACAATAAGGATACCGGGAAACTTGTGTCACTTGTCTTCATGTTTAGGTTACAGCAACGTAACCTTGCTCTGTATTCATGTGGTTATTTTCATGCAACACAACGAAACGGATAACTCAAAATGTGCCTTGCTCTGTATTCATCTTGTCTTTCTCTTGAGTTTGTAGCAAATTAATGGATCGGGTCATTTCGGTGGAGTATGCACTTCGTGACGATGATGACAAAAGAAATGGGTACAGCCCTGACAGGAGAGGCAGGGAGAGATCCCTGGAAAGGAGAGGCCGTGACACACGGCGTTCTCCAAGCCCATATGGCAGAGGCAGGGAGAGGGACAGTCCTGATTATGGGCGTGGTCCGAGTCCATATAACAAACCCGAGCAAAGGGGTAGTCCTAATTACGGAAGAGATGGAAGTCCAGGGTATGAGAGGTACCCCAGGTTTGTATCATTCTGAGATTGCCATCATGTATTGCTTGGACCCTCATCTGTTATGTTGTGCTAATTAGTTGTTCATCTGTTATGCAGTCAATCTCCAAGGCAGGAAGAACAATGAGGACTATTCTTTGTTCTGAGCAAGTTTGCCGCACAATTTGTGCTTATTGAACAATTGCTGTAATATCACATTTAGAAAAATAGTGTGTGCCAAGTACTATTGGACTACTGCAATGTCCGCTCTAGAGATACTATTGGTATGCAATGATAGTATCAGTGGTCGGAGGTTGACTTGTGTTCTTTTTGAGATCAGACTCTGAGGTGCCCATCATGTCGATTAGTTTTTTTAATGCAGCATTTGTGATATCTCTTAGACTAAACATAACTTTTTAGCTGTCTCTACTTTGTTTAATTTACATGTTCATCGATTTTTTGGTGAATTCGAGATAGTAAACTATAGATCGTCATCAAGAAGTTCAAATTTGCATTCCTCCAAGTAAGTAGTTGAATTACATAACAGTGTGATGTTAATTTTAGGTGTGGATCGTAATATTTCGTTTCTCCAACCCAATCATCTCCTAATTTTCTCCGCTTTTGTTAATTCTTTATCGATGATTTCTCTAAAAACAATTGTTTCCCTCGACGCCTCGAACTCATTTTAACATTCAAAGACTGCAGGGGGAAGGTTGATGGTACAAATCGCATGTGGGTGGCCATGTACGTCCCACCAATCCAAGCAAGCATCACATGTCCCGAGCTGTTCGAGTTTGGATTCCTTCGACACGAGGAATTCGCTGAACAGAATATGTTCGGCCAGATCAATGGCTTCAACATGAAGGAGAGAGTAGTAGCAGAACAGGATCAACAGTCCTAAACCAAGCCATCTACATCCACCATGGACATCTGCAAAAGCGTTCCAGCTTAAAGACGTCCTTTGATGGAGCAAGTCGCCTAAAGAAAGGAAAAGGAAAAGCTAGATGCTCTGCTCGCTTGGCTCTACAAACATGAACTGTTTTTGACGTAGCCTCGAATCCATGAAGCAAACAAGGTTCGCCCAATTTCTTTCTCTCTCTCTTTTTTTTTTTCCAAAATAAAGGTAATTTATTAAATTAAGGTCCTAATACAATAAGTGCTTATAGCATCAACACTCCAAAAAGACGACAGCAGATCCATCCACGGAAAAATAGATCTGGTTGAATAAGTATACCTTGTCAACCAGCAACGATTTTTCTCGCCAAAAGTATGAGAAATAAAAAAAAAATCAGAAAATGTGGTAAGCAGATCAAAAATACATCTAGTTATATTATTAATAACATCCAATGGAGGCTCCTTGGTTTTTAGGAGAATATCAACAATGATTTCATCATCCATATGGACCTTTGTAATGTCGGAAATACGCAAAGCTTGTCAAAGCCCATGTTTGATTGCCTTTATAGCTGAAAAAGATGGATATTCTATCCTTGCAAGCAATCTGTCTACACATAAATAAGCACCAGTACCAGTCCATTTCATTCTTCCAAATTCCTCATTCTAATGGTAAGAACCATCAGTGTCCAACTTCTCTCTCACAAGCCCTCAGTTATAACACATATATTACTTACGGGTGCAATATATATATATATATATATATATATATATATATATATATATATATATATATATAGGACAAGACAAGTAAACCTCCTCATAAGGATGAACATGAAGAACACCTACTACAAAATAAAATACTGTGTAGCTGGGCAGCATTGTAGATTCTGCAAAAGCCAAGGGAGATGGTGGGATGGTCCTTTGTTTGTCCTCACTAATGTTGTCATAAGCCATTGGGACAAGATGGGGGGTCAAAAACATTTAAGAATGATAGCACATGCAAACTAATACAAGTGCTCATCAACTAGCAGAGAAGGGAAGTGGAAGGATACTGGCCTTCAACTTACAAATGAAGGATCATGTGAAGTTCATTGATTAGTCAGCCTCAAGGCACATGCTGCAAAACCAAACAAGTTCATCAGTAAGTTCTTGAGTGTATTCTGGTTCCTACTTAGTTAAATGAGATCAATTCAACAGCTCAACTAAGCACCGGTGTCATGACAAAGAGATGAAGATCCACTTGGCATACACAATAAAAGAAACCATAAAGATGGTGGTTGATTACAAGTAGGTAGTAGGTCAAGACCTTATTTCCATCAATTCACTAGTACTAAATGAAGTGGGTCAAAATGAAATAGTCTGCCTGGCTCAAAAAATATATCTTCAACAATTATGATGATACTTGGGTTTTGTTGTCGCAAATTTCTTTAGGCCGGCAAATTATTGCAGCCAGCCATCCTATTAAATTTTGTCTCAACAAAAAAAAGTCAGGCATCCCAAATGACACAAAAAAGTTATGGTAAAGAGACATTGTAGTGTGTTTTTTAAGATCAGATAACAATTGAAATTTGCCTAATTCTGACACTAGTTAGTTTTACGCTACTCTCTGCCAAAAGATGAATGAAACTTGAAGAGCGAAGCATACCTATGTCAAAAATAAATCAGAAGATCACATATATAAATTTCCAGAAATGAAAGAGCAAGAGTTACTGTGCTGCACAAGGAGAAGACCTATTGAGATTCACATAAGCCAAGAGGGACCAGTTTCAGGAACATGCTGCACAATGAACTAGCATATGAATGAATAAATGCATGACAGGACTATCATTGTTACCCCCATGGATATGATTAATCTTTAGAAGACATTAGAGAATACTGACTATTTTAACCCGTTGAAAATGATAGAAGATGTACCTGATGTAAATGAGTGGGCAAGCCAAGATTCCCTCAATATACATAATCATTGAGGTACTGGCAGGCAACACGGAGACTTGTTACCTTTACCAAATTATATCTTCTGTTTCCCTACAATAGCAGCCCATCGCCGCGACATGGATAGCCTAAAAGTTAAATCCTTCACAACAAAAAGGAACAAACATGTACTGGATGAACTAGAAGTCCTTTCTTACCTCAATTTATCACTTCAGAAAAATAAATTTGAAGGAGTAGAGTTCACATATAACATGCAGATCCGGTGGTCAGTTTGATTACAAACCTGTCAATTAGCCAGAGAAAACAGAGAAGGATATATGTTCTATTGGAGCAGCCAAACCAGGTAAACAGATTAGGAGAACAATTTCAACTCACACAACAACAATGCAGGATAATTAGAAACCGAAGAGAAATATGAGCTTCTTGAACATTTACAAGAAATAGCTGAGTCTGGATTGCAGTTTATATAGTTCTGAAAAGGCCAGAGTTAGATTAGAGTATACATCCTCCTTTCTCACTGGTTTATGTTTCAAGGAGTCAGCGAGACATGGAGCTCGTAAGTTCAAAAGCAGGGAGAACTTCAATCTATTTCCTGCTGAACAAGTTCCGCAACCTCCGTTGTTCCAATCGCTCGAGCAACTTCTTCGAACCGGGAACATTCATATCTGACAGCTTCTTGAGATAACCAATTGCACCATATGAAATCATCATTTTCTTGCATTTTTTGCTCGACGACAGAATTAGAAGGCAAGACACAGCATACTTCTTCGCTGTATTCTGAGGGCTGGGATCGAGCAACTGAACCAGATTTGGCACGCTCTTCCCATCCTTCTTAACTTCGCTACCGTTATGTGGATGGGTCATCAAGCTAGCAATCGCCTGTGCAGCAGCCTCCCTTCCACTGCTACTCTTGGCCTCGAGCATCCTTACCAGCAAGGGTATGCAACCAAACTCTCCAACAATTCTCTTGGACTCCGCCGAGCTGGAAATCTTACAAATGGCAGCTGCAGCAGCCTGCTGCGCGCCCAAAGATCCATCTTTCAACACATGCACCAGGCGAGGAAGCAGACCAAGCGAGAGGAGACTATCCATAGAAACAGATCCTACCAGATTTTTCAATGCACAAACTGCAGATTCCTGTTGTAATGGTCCATCAAGGTATGCCAGAAGGCTCCGAATTCCTCCCTCCGACACAACCAATGCCCTTAGGCTCTCGTTGCTGGAAGTCAAGTGCTGCAAACACTCAGCAGCATACTCCTTCGATCCCAACACGATTCCACGATCAAGCAGATTGATCATGACACGAACGACTCCCTCATCCACGAGACTCTGCCTGGATTCGGGCACTGCAGAGAGGTTGTTCAGCGCACCGGCAGCGGCTGACTGAGAAATGGAGTCCCCAATCAGACAGACTTCGATTAGAGGGCGAATTCCCCCATGGCGAGCGATCAAACGGGCGGTGTTGGCGGACATGGACAGCCTCTGAAGCGAGATCACCGCTTTTTCTCGGGCTACCAAGCTCCCAGATTCCAGAAGCCGGATCAGCGACGGCAGCACTCCCTCGGAGACCAGCAAACTCTCGCAATTTCCCGACTCAGTGAGCAAGCACACCGCAGTTGCGGCCTTCTCCCTGACCATGGGCGAGGTGGTCGTCAATAGTAGTATCAGGGCGGAGACATTGCTTCGGCCCAAGGCCGCCACCACGCTCTTCTCGTCCTCCCTCATGGCCTCCAACAACCCATCCAAGGCCCGCAGCTTCGCCTCGGAGTGGCCGAACTGAAGGCGGGCGAGCAGCTCGCCGAGATTCGAGCTGGCGAGCTCCGCCTCGCCGGGCCGTGCGGCGCCGGCCGGAGGGAGCGCCGCCTCACCTAGGACGCCAGTCTTGACCAGAAGCCCGCAGTCACGGAGATTGAGGTCGAGCTTGCCTGACAGGGCATCGAGGTCGCTCTGCATCCGGAGCTTGCCGAGGGAGCGCCCGTCCCCATCGCAGCCGCATCGGTCGGCCAATTCGACGGCTTCGGAGAGAGTGGTGACGATGGACTGGAGCAGCTCGCGGCAGAGGGCGTGGCGGGCGAAGCAGGGGTGGCTGGAGAGGTCGGAGAGGCAGGGGGGCAGGCTCTGGAGCTTGTCGGCGATAGATTTCCACCGCCCAGCGAAGCCCTTGGCGGACCTGGCCTTCTCAATGGCGATGGGGACGATCAGGAGGGTGCGGGAGAGCCAGTGCTCCGCGGATCCGTCGGTACCACTGTCACCGGAGTCAGCGACTAGCTCGGCCTCTTCCACCATGGCTCGGAAACGCTGCCGATCCCACTGATCCAAGCGAAGAGCAGAGAGAGAGAGAGAGAGAGAAACTATGCCTCTTCTTTTGTTCCCAAATGGAGGAAGGAAGACGAAGACATCGGCTATCGTTAAAAACAGGGGAGAAAGTGGGATTTGGTGATGGGGATCAGCTAACAACAGGAGGTAGCAACAGAGGCAGCTCCTACTACCACTACAAGTGGAGAAGGAATGAATCACAGGACCGGGTTTCCGGCCGGGCCGAGTCGGTCCACTCACTGCCGTCGACAGTTACACCGAAATCGGTAATTCCTCGCCGCAGCAGTTGTCTCCAACGCACGTGCGCCGGCGTGGCGTCGTTCTTGCTTTTGAGGTAAGTGAGAGGGGCAATGTGGTCTTTTCGACCTGGTGGGCCTGGACGACGTCGACATCAGGGAAAGCGACGATTCGAATATAGAATGACGATAATGCCCCGATAAAGCCGGAAAGGTTCCCAAACTGCTCCGCTAAATCGAGGGTGATGTCGACTTTAGAGCGCTGCCATCACGGGAGCGAACCGGAATGAGTTGGTCCGGCGGCAGACTAACCCGACCGGAATCATCGATGGCAGACGTCTGCCTTTGAGGTGGACGGCGAGAGAGAGCAAGAGGAACAGGGGGATGTCACCTCGTATGGGTTGGGACCTCCGGACCTCGACGGGGTAAGGAAGAAACGGGGAGGTTTAATCCGCCTCGTTACCCCTCCCCCCCCCCATCTGACGGGGGTGGTACGGTGCGATCGGTGGATGTGTCGGCATCTGGAGATGTGTAGACGGTAGGCGAGGTTTCTGCCGACGGGGCGCTGTAGCAGCAGCTGTTGGTGCATCGCACACCTGAAAAAGAGGACGATCGCTAGCAAACGAACTCCTAAGCTTTGGTTGGCCGAGAGATGATGTGTCGTCGTCGTCGTCGTCGTCGTCGTCGTCGTCTACTGCGTGCATATGCGCGTGCTGAAGCATTGGCAGTGTCGTGGAAAAGACAGATGGAGTTCAAATCCCCGTATGGCGATTTAAGATCAAATTTACATTTTACCTTAAAAAAAAGATATTTTCGTTATCTTAAGATAAAAATTAATTAGGAGATATCATTAGATAAAAGTCTAATAATAAAAAAAATATATAAAATACTCCTAAAATTATATTAGCTCTAGTGGATCAATTTTTTTTTGTTTTCAATATATAAATCTGATTTATGTTTTGAATGTTTAAATTTATTTCGTCTCTTAAATCGGATCGATACAAATTCAATAATCGTCTATATATGACTAGAGGTGATAGGTAAATAAATACTAGAGAGACATATAATATCATTATAACAATAACAAAATCATAAGCTCTAATTATCATGAGTAGATTATATAGAAATTTTTACCACCATAGATCGTAAAAAAAAAATTATATATTTAGTTAACTTTAAAATATTTAAAAATTTTATTTATAGTTTTTACAAAATCTACCATTCAATTGGCACAAGAATTCAAAATACCACATCAATTAATGGTCCTGCTGATTTGCTTCAGATGTTGCTGCTCTCCAACTAAAGATGAGGTCTCCCACCCCAGTTTATTTAGGTGACTTAATTAGGTGGTAGAATTAGGTCAACCGATAGTGTCATCGTAATACATTCATTCACCTCACCACCAGCTGACGCTGCCGACCACCATTTCCATGACCTGAAGAAGGGTATTAGGTAGGCCATAAATACAGGTAGGTAGGTATTTGACCTATCTTCTTAAGCACAATCCACCTCGGAGTGAATGAACCTAAAAGGACAACCGGACAACAATACCACCACAACAAATAGAATTCTGCAGACCATTAATTCTGTCGTCCGATTCAAGACAGCAGCATTTCAAGCATACCAAATTCCTTCCGGCGATGGTCTAATTTGAAGCATTCGACGACATATTACCTGCTCTCGCTCCGCACGGCACCCTCGGTATGACCCAACACATGTCCTTCGCAATCAATCCAGCCGTGGAGATTGGTGGTCGAACCACTCACGCATTATGTCACAAGCTACTACACGCCGACAAGTCTCAACGAATGTGGGCACGGCGAGGCCCCCATCGGAGCCCAGCACACGGCAGCCACCACGAACACAGCGAAGCCTGCGTGTGGTTCATCAAAGTTAGCAGCAACTGTGTTTGATCGCACTGTCTCACTGGCCTCGACTTGTTTTTGGAGGCACAAGAAACAAAAAGAATCGTAAGCTCCCACTGAGATCCACTAACATCGAAGCAGAATTGGTCCTCAACCTCGCCAAGTCCCACTGTCCATGATTGGTCTTTGTTGCCAAACTCATCCCCCTAAAAAGGCGCACACACACACTGATGGTTGAAGAAAGAGATCTCGATCGCACTTGACATCATTTACCATCTCAATCTTGTTTCTTTGGAACTGGGCTCGTGATGAGTCCCATTTATTTCTCATGGAGCTGAATTAGATAGACCCCCTTGCAAGAGTAGATAGACAGTGGCTGGATATACACACAAAAAGAATAGTAATAGAGCACGAGAAAAGTGGCCTTCAGGAGGGATCTCATCAGAGCTGGAAACGGCAACTGGACACTATCACACATACTCCTGGCCGCAAGGCAATTCGTCGAACACTCAAAATGGCTCCCAGTCGAACCTTGCATGTGGAGCGGACGAGGCGGCCGCGGTGGACGTGGAGGTGGATGGCACGAACAGGAGGGAATCGAATGTTTCCCACTTCGTCGTCACCACCACCTGTGGCTGCTCAAGGTTCTGTTGTTGATAGGGCCTCCGTGTTGGCTGCGAATCCCTCTTTTGCTGCTGAATTGGATGTCGCTGTTGATTCTGAGGCTGAGTCGGATGTTGCTGCGGCTGCTCTTTGCTAGGTTGGACCTTCGCTCTTGGCATCGCGTTCTTGATCTTGACCGCGTCCAAGGTTTCGACATACTTCTGCACTCTCTTGATCTGTTCTCAGCACAGGATCAATCAGCAACCAATCAAAAATGAGCAAACAAACAAAGAGAACGATGGATTTGACCTGCATTCTCCTCTGCAGCTTCACATCCCCGTCGGCAACGACGGCGTCCAACTTGATCAGCTCGTTCATCAAAGACTCGATGAGATTGGTCACATCATGCTCCACCACCCTCCCACCTCTGTTCACGATGGCCTCCAGCGCCGACACCTGATCCAGCCAATGCCCGCGCGGAGCAGCGATCATGTAGAGATTGCTCTTGAGATCAGGACAAGGGAAGGCTGGCCAATTGTGGTGGTGGGTGGGAGATTACCTTGGAGGCGAGGCGATCGACCTCGAGGCTGATGGCGGCGATGGACTTGGTGGCCTTCTCCATCTTGTCGGTCTTGCGCATCTCGAGCAGGCGTTTCGCCTGCGCCGTGGGGTCTTCCTCCAACACCACCTTGGACTTGTCCTTCACGCCGGCGGTGTCGAGGAACGCCGTCGACTCCCTCTCCTTGTCCTTGTACAGCAGCTTCATGTCCAAGGGGTGCAGCCCCGTCTTGGCAGACAACGCCTTCTTCAGCTCCCCTATGAGCCACCGCCGCCGCACAACCACTCGATCAATTCGCCGACCATCTTGGTGTGGAACAAATGAAAACGACGCCCAAGGATCAGTCGGAGTTCTTACCGAAGGTGGCCTGCGAGCTGACGTAGATCTCGTGGTACACGGAGCCGTGCTTGACCTTGACGCGGATGGTGGGCACGGGAGCGGCCGTGGCGTCGGCGTCGGCGCCGCGCTTCTGGACGAGCATCCCGCACGGCCTGACCTCCCACCCCGCTGCCTTCTCTTCAGCCGCCGGCGACTCCTTTATGGGGCTGAACGCCACCGTCCTGCCGCCTGTCTTCGACCGCATTTTCCTCCTTAGATCTTCGGAATCCAGAGGATCTACAAGAGAAGCAAGCAAAGCCACGCCACTGGATTTCACCCCCCAAGCTAGATTTCTTCCAAGACCCGCAAAGGGAAGAAGTCAATCGAGAACATGCCCCGTCGAAGTCAATTAAGCGTGAGCTTAACTCTAGAGGAAGAGACGAAAGGTTTCTTGCTTGCTTGGGTAAGGAGAGGGGATAGTTGAGGAAGGAAGGGAACAACCGAGACAAAACCGAATCTATATATACCCACATACATAGTAAAGAAGTCAAGAAGTAAGTAAACAATAAGCGGCTCCTCTTTTAGCTTCTCACCTTCCTTCCTTCCCCCACAACATTTACCAAAAGCATCACAGTGATCGAGAGAGAGAGAGGCTGGTGGTGGTGGTGGCAAAGGGAAAAAGTAAGCAAGGCAATAAGAATAAGAATAAAAAAGAAATGCTGCTGCGGCAGCTGTAGGCTTCCCCCACAAGTCAAGCCGCTGCGGCCGCCAGCCCGACCGCTGCGTAACCACTACTGTTCCACGTCGCCAACCCTCCCACAAACAGAAAGCGACGGGGCCCGCGCGGCCGGCCGCCCTCTCACCCGGCGTGGGACCCGCGTGTCGGTGAAAATGCTCGGTGAAAATTTAGGGTGACGTCGGGAGGTAGGGTCGGGACGGGGCCCGCGGCCACCGACAGCCCGCGAACCCGACGGCCGCCACGCGGTCCCGGGAAAGCGACGGCGCACCCTACGGCGTCGTGTCACACCACTCCGCGGGGCCCGCCGGGCGTGGTGTGAGGGGTCGACGCATCGTTAGTACGTAAAAGGAGTGCCGTAATTTATCTCCCGTGGGTCCACCCGAGTCATCGACGAGTGTACGTATTATTAAGAAGGGGTGGTATCCGTCGGATGAGTAGCGATCCGCGATGAGATTCGCGCCAACGTTGCTGATTCCTTTGAGGAAACATGGAAACTTGGCCCATCGGTAACGTAGGATAATAATTCCATGACAAAACAGGGTTAAATGTGATTCTTTTAAGCTTGCTTTAGTACATGAGTTGAGAAGAGCAAAGTAATGTTGGCTTCACGGGCGGATACCGGGAAGGAATCTTGGTACTTGAGCGATCCAATGACAAGAATAAAAAGGTTGTGTGGCGTGGCTCACGGGTAAGTTGTGATTCTCCCATATCAATAATATATATATATATATGATGATGATGATGATGATGATGATGCTGTATGTACGGTATAGCTAGGGATTATTTGACCTCAAGAAATTTCATAGTTCATTAACATGTCTTTATGGTATTGATCATGTTTTTACAACTTTAAAAGATTGATGGTAACTCCTATTTGTAATTTTTATTTTCTAAAAAAGATAGCCTCTAAAAATATAATTCTTGTTTTAGTTTTAGTCATGACATGTATATTTTATATTTTTATTAAAAAAATAAATGATAAAAATGGGTATTGATCGTAGGATCTTACGATGATGACGATATTTCAAAAAAAAGTATTTCACACTTGAAATCACTCAACGAAGCAAAAAAAAAAAAATCATTGACCAATCTTTTAAAAATAATTTAACATTCGATTTATACTTGAAAGAAATTTTGAAGAAATTTGGGGTTTCAAAACCACTCTAACAAAGGAAGGTTTCGTCATAAGATCGGGCTAACCATTGGGGTAACACTCAGAGCAAATACATCACACAAGACATCTCATCACATAAGACTGTTTTGATCCTATTTTGCAGGCTACAGTAGCAAGATTTCTTCGTAAATCATGCTTGATTTATGAAGGAAGCATTCTTAAATCTGTCATAGGACTCAACCACATGACCATGCTACAATGATGCTTAATTAATCGTTTTATGTCTTCGTATGAATCAAACCTCAATGGTGTTTGTTTATGGTCTGTACATACACAGACAAAATGAATGAATGATAGCAAGAGACGAGCATATCTTCTTCGTACATAAATTAGTTCATATATCTCAATCCTCGGCCATCACTTCCTGCGTGCCACCAAGTCCTGGCATCGTTTGGGAACCAAATCTCAGGTCCTCTAAAACAGGTACTCAGCTGCTACTATTAACTCGGGCGATTTTGGCAGCTAAAATCAATGGGAAGACATTTTGCAGTTAATTAGAAGCTAAAAACTTCTTCTCATGTTCCAAGGAAAGAGATAAAAAAAAGAAGAGACCCAACCAACGAAGGAATGGATCAGACTCACTGATTCTTTTTTTTTAGGTTATGATCAATATTTTATTCAAGAGCCTCACGGAATCATGCACCCAAGGCTGGCTCATCGAGAGCAGATGACACTGTGGTGGCTAAAGTTGGATCATTTGAAATGTCAGCTAAGTTGGTGAGAGGTCCTGCATATATATATATATATCTCCGGATCCCGATGCTGTCTCATTGATGTCAACCCACCAACTGAAACACAGTGAGGTGTAATGTTTGCTGGCATCGACTTGATGACTTGTGGCATACGAAGACTTCCATCAGGAACTCAACAAACGACGAGTCAAGCGTTGACATCAACCGTGGTTAAGTCACCATTAGAAAAGACCGCTTATCGACAACATTAAGCAAGCACATGGGGGTGGGTATGAGTTTAGAAGGCTTAAGTATTCCTAATTGACAGCGTGGTGGTAGCAAAGCATGAGAAGGATACAAGTAGTAGTATAGATTGACAGGGGGACGATGGCGAAGAAGATAAAACAAATAATATGGCTAAGCCAGTGCAAGTTAATGGTTGCTTTAAGATATGCAAAATCTGGATGCGAAAGCTTTAGGTTTTTGATAGGCAAAAGTCATTGTCCAATCAGAAAGCCAAGTGTGATCATCATCATTCCAGTGGCAGAGAATCTTACATCCAATTATATGGCGCAGACAAGTTCCTACTACTTTGATGGAGTCAGACCTACCACGGACAAATATAGTAACGCACCCACCCCACTGTCAGCAGAGGTACTTCATGGTAGGTGGTCTGGGGACTTCAGCCATCTTTTTTCTTGGTCTATTATAATGAAGTAAATAATAAAAGCACACACCACACTGTCAACAGAGGCACTTCATTGGAATGGAATAGACCAAGAACAAGATTGACTGGGAACCATGTATGTAGGTTGGCTTTTTCCTTGACGAGACCCCTTCAAAAGAGCTGCCCCTCTAAAGTCCACCTAATGAAATAAATGGTAAACAATGGTTTCATCTTCTTCTCACATCCAAAGTGAACTCCTAGTCAATGTTGACTTTTGAGTTCCTCTCACTTTACGGGGACAAAATGTAAGAAGGGTTGGCAAATTGGCCAGTAGATAAATACCATCAGAAGGTCAACTTCGCCTACATCAATGATTAGCCATAAATCCGACTATCAGACCACATACAGGGTCTTCAAAATGCTCATCTGGTTGAACTCTTTACCAAAACACTCGAAATCCTTTAATAACACTGACCATGAAATGAATTGGGAATTGTTTAAAGTAGCAGAAACCAACAAGGAGAATCTTTTAGCAACAAAAAGATTATTGAGTCGTATTACATGGAAGAACATATAGACAACAAAGGGTCATGCATGTAAATGACAAGCAACAATTGACATGGCTGATGATTAGTAAACAAGCATTGGCGTCTGCATAAAGAACTTACTCCATCTACCCAAGTTTCTCTACACATGTATATCCAGTAGCTATCTTCTAATTAGATGATGTAAGATACGATGCAGAAAAAATGGCAGAAAACACTAGCTGTGAGTTCTTTCGGTCTATTCTCCAAATGCAAAGTTTAGGAAGGTCAATGATATGGAATCTTATCTCTATATTAAATATAGAGAGATCATTTTCATAACTCAAAACTCCGGTCGCTTTTATCTACTCTGATATATCTAAAGAAATAATATCCAGAAGCTTTGATCTTTTCATCTATAATACCACAGGATCAAACATGAAATGCAATGGGTTGACTGCTAAACCTAAATTACAGAAGAGAAACAGACAAATGCGCTTTTCTGCTCAATCAACCACAGGGGATAGCATTTCAGCTCTAAAATGATGTCTTTACTCCGGATCGCTTTGCATAAAAATGTTGAACATACCATCAATACAAATTAGCAAATCAAATAATAGGACCCAAGCCAAGAGTGTATAGTTTACATAACACCCAGAAACTAGAAATAAAGAAAGCTAGGAACAAACAAATGGCTTTTACTGGCTTCAAATACAGGAAAAAACCCCCAGGAACCAGAAGCTTGAATATTCATTCACCTCTTCTCCCATCACAATAAAATGGACAAGTTTTCTCTTAGTGGGTTTTCTGAGTTTTAGACCTCACAGGCCTAGCCGGTTTAATGATGTAACCGAGCAGGATAACTATGACTGGAACAACAGTGCCAACAAAGTATACACTCTGGTAAGCTGCAAGGGTCTCTTTCATGCTCAGGACCTTCAAAAAAAGGAAATAATTAAATAAATGCCTCTTCTGCAGATGAAAAAAAACCCTATTTCACACAACTATTTTTTCATTTAGGAGTCTGATATCATGTTTCCTGATGCAATTTTACACCTGCACCATACTAAACGAGCAAATGTAAAGCCTACTTCACAAACTACTTTCTGTCAAAAAATGTGGAAAAATGGCCCAAGTAACCATTATAAGTAACAGATGGAAAAGGACACTAAGAACTGCCCAAATAAAAAAAAAGATGAGCCTCCAACAATATGTAGAGTGCTGTTTGCAAACCCAAAGCATATCTATATGCACAAAATAGGAAAAGTCTCCTTCAATATCTAACCATGAAGCCAATGCAGGAGTAGTTGAGGACAAGCAGAGTGTAGGCGAAGTTTGTAAACGTCAGCATCTTTCTGAACAAAAAATTCTTCACGTTAACAGCTTGCTGCCATCTGTAGATTACTGTTCAATGGAAAGGAAGGACATAAACAAACGGAAAAGAGAGTTCAAGCAGTTTCATAAATTCATGAATAAATGCAATGCAAGACACAGCTTAGCCTAGACAAAATTTTGGTTGAAACTTACCTCGTGAACCTGCAATCATCAATGCTGATTGAACAAAGAATATAATATATCCAGGATACAATCCCTGTTTAGACATGGAGAGAAATTAATGTTACTGAGAAATTCTGTAAGCAATAAACATTTTCTGCTGCAGGTAGTCCCTTACGAATAGAAGTTAATCTAGATCATCTGTTTTCCTAGTTATCTTAAAAGTGTATCTAGTAATGAAAACGTTTATTATGACATCCAAAACGAGCTTTTCAATGATATCTAAAGCAAAACCTTCATGGATCTATAATGCAGAAACACAAATCTCCATCTTCCTGGACTTCCATGGAATTTTTAGATTATATTGAGACAACATTGTGGGAGTAAAGTTCAAGATAAGTTGAAAGATACTCGAAATCATCTCAAAGATTAGATATTAGCCCCAGAAAGAAATACCATGTGAACCATAGAGAACTATATTAATCCTTATTAAGCTAATACTTGCACGCAAACTTGCATAAAAATCAAATATATATTAACAGTCCAAAACTGGAAAAATGAAGTTTACTTTTCCCAGTATATAACACCTCATTATTGCATTCATAATTTTACCAGCAAAAGCTCATGCATAACTCACATGCCAAACGGCGCTAATTGTCTGTGTAGCCAGCAACTGAAAGAATCCAGGTTTCTTCCCTTTCTGAATGAGTCTCTCGTATACATCTGAAACAACATGGCCTCTCAGATTACTTGCTCTACTTAACAAAACATTTCACAGCAGATTGATCGGTACATACTACTGAAATAGAAGAAGCATGGCAAAACCAAGTAGCATTTAGCTAAAGTTTAGAAACTTTAGCATCATGTAATAGTAAAAGAATTGGCATATCATAGATTACTAGTAAACTAGTAATCACCATGACCACCTAATTAAAGTGAAAAAACAAGCATAACCTCAGCCAAATAATTGAGCTCCTTTTACCATTCTTCTCAAAGTTGATAGTTGCATTCGAATTGTTCTACACTTCTATGCGTCCTTAGGAGCTCATCTACTTCATTAATTGTTGTTCAAACTAGGGATTTGAATACCAGTCCGTATCGGCGTACTGAACTCTGCTCGATACGGTACGTACTGGTATATACCATCGGTACGCTAGGTTAAAATACCTTCACCTACCACACCAGGGCGTACTGATCGGTGTGCCTTGGTAACGGTTGAAATCCGAGGCGGTACATCTTGGTACCGATCAAAACACTGGTACTATCCGGTAGAGGATGGTCCATGTACTGGTATCCTCTCGGACCGGTACGTATCGCCTGTACCGAGCGGTACACATCAAAATCGAGAACCCTAGTTCAAACTAAGATTTTTAATTTTGTACCGTACCAATGTACCGAGCTTTACTTGGTATGGTACGATACAGCATACCAAGTGATATATCCTAGCATACCGCTAAGTATATGTATTTTTATATACATATGTATATAAAAATATGTTTATAAAAATATAAACATATGTTTATATATATAAACATATATATAAACATATATATATATATATATATAAACATATATATGTTTATATACATTTGTTTATAAAAATATCCCCTTTCCATCTCAAGAGATGGAAACGGGGTGATGGTGGAACGAGCGAGAATGCAACTCGTCGTCCACATCCCCAGCTCGAACTCATCCCCCGCGAGGCACTCCGCAATGCTTTCATGACAGCCGGATCCGGTGGGGATCCAGCCCAAGGCGAGCTCATCTCACGCTCCCCCGCCGCTGTCGCCCTCAACGACTGTGAGGAAGAAGACCAAGATGACGGCGAGAGCGAGAAGAGGAAGCAACAGTCCTACCCGGGCTAGGATCCCTTCCTTCGCTGTTGATCGCAACCTCCCCGACCACAGCGGTCACAATCCCTCCGCCCCCACTGCATTTCACCCAACGAAGCGAGGACCCACCCCCTACCACGTTTTGCCCGATAGAGTGCTTCTTCATGTCCCACCACATCCAACTCTCTTCTCCGTCATGCCTTCTCCGTCTAAAGAGCACCGCAGCCTCGTCTTCCTCACCGTCGTACTCCTCGTTCTGTCCGCCAATTGATACCGCCTGGTAGCAGGCGGTTCGCGTACCAGTCAACTGGTGGACTGGTACATACTACTTGGTACGGGTAATACAATTCGAACGGTGAACAAGTTCAACATGTGATGAATGAAGGTCATAAGGACTAATGTCAAAGCTTCCCTATCACAACTAGGTTGTGTTGTAACATCCACTTCTAGCAAAGCATGTGCACAAGAAAGCAAATATATATGTGCACACATTAATAAACACCAACGGGCTAAAGTGGTCCATATGCAAATTTCATGTCAACCTATATCCAAGAGGCTCTCAGGCAGGAGCAGCAAAGTGCTGCACAATCCACATAAGCAACCACTCTAATAAAGAAATTGGCCAACAAGATATATGCCTATAGAGAAGCACATGCTAACCTTTCTGCTTCTGAATCTAACAATTGAAGACATAATGCAAAAACCAAATCCCTCTAAAACCTAAGTTAGGAAACTCACAGTGGCGTAACCAAGTGCTGACTTGGATGTTCCATACAAGAGGCAACTGAACTGCACTAGTTGCAAACTCCACACCAAGAATATCAACATTTTTTGCACGGTCCCATTGTGGCTTGGGAGGAGAGGAATCTGACCAGCCACTGAAACCAAACCCAGATATGATAATCGAAGCTTCTGAGATTGACCAGATAAAGTAGTACTTCCAACGGGCTGTAAATCCAGACATGTACTGGTAGAACAGCCTGTGCCAGAAACCCCATTCATAGTATATGGGTTCGTTGAACCGATAAAGTGGGAAATGTGGTACTAATTGCAAGTACAAGCCCATACATATAGCAGCTTGAAGTAGAGCTCGCAATGTTGCACCAAGAGGTGATGGTAATGGACTGTTAGTGGAAGAAGCCCAAATCTGAACAAAGTCAAAAAATTGTTAGCCAGAGAACATAACCTGGAGGAAAGGCAAACAGTTAATCTGCTTTACAAATGCAAAGGAAAATGACATATGCTGCACATACTCCATTGTGTTCTGTCCATTCAAGATAATCCTTCATCTCATATACAGGACCCGCAAAGTGACTTCCACAGCAGAGGCAGTAACCAATATATTCAACTAAAGAGGGGCAACGAACTAATCGATTCTTTTTCTGAGCCTCACGTAAGCTTTCTTCCTTCAGTAACCCATCACTGTAATTTATTGCACATGATATAACCTTGAGAGTCAGCACCATTAAAGCTCCTACAATGGGAGAAGGAAATTATCTTAGTCACCATTAAAGCAAGTTACACATATTGAATGATGCTACTTCCATGTCTCCAAAACATACACTAATGTTCGATTGTCTGCTACCAAAAAAGTCCTTATGAGTAGGCATTTAAGAGTTGAACTTCCAAAGGTTGCTGACTCGATGAGTACAAAATGTAGAACTTCACAGTTGGATACTTCTAAACCAGAATTCCCAGATGGTAGTAATTAAACTAATAAAGAGTCATCCTAATGCAGTGCGGCGTAGTGCATGTTCTGCAAAGAAATGATATCTTGTTCTAGCAGATGCAATCACCAGGAGTTCATATCTCTGATCTTTGACATAGGTTCATGTTACTAGAAGCCCAAGCAGTGTTAATATGGAAAAATAAGCTTTGCCCTTGCTTATCAGTAAAGCAGAAACACAAATCAAATTCAGGAGGTGAACTATATCTCATGGCTACTAGATACTATCAATGTGACAATAGTGCAACTCTTGTGCTGCCAAGGAAAGATATATGTGGGTTCCTGTGGAACTTCCATGTCCAAGCATCATGACTTGGCTGAAAAGGCCATGACTGTTAACAAAAGCTTTCTCTAGGATACTCATGATTACATAACTAATTCCTTAATGTTAGGTGAGGCTCGGTCAAGTTTCTCTTAGATTAACTTAATATCTTCCTGAGGTCGTAACAGTATTCAGCAAAAACTAAAAAACACAGGATGAGTCACTTAATGCATGGATACTACAAATCTTAGTTTGTTGCTGCACGTGAAAGGGAATGCCACGTGGCAAGTGCCATATCAACAAGACCCATAGAAGAGTAACAATGCCCCCTACCATTTGTATATGCTGTAAGCTTTCTGTTTTGGCCCAAGATTTCTCAAAAGCATACGTTATGAATCAAAAAGCTCTTTGCTCCACCGTTGAGCATTTTCAAGGGGACATAAGGTTTCAGAAAGATCGAGCTCTACCTTTGAGTTCAGATTTGTTGAACGTTTATCATAGCTAAACATTTTTCCTTTCCTAAAACATAAAAACAGATATTTTGATACATCTGCTTTCAGATTGTTTCTTGACAATAGCTAGATATGCTAAGATGTATCCGTATGCTCTCTTCATCAACATGCAAGAAACAAGGTGTAAGATTGGGGAAATATTCAGAAAATTCATGTTTCACATTTTTCCTTTATTTTATAAAAAAAATCTGAGATAAAAAAGATGGTCGGTTCAAAAAAGTATTTGCAACAAGCTTGTTTAGTGTGACAGAAAGGACCAAATCTAATTGATGAAAAGTTTCAGAGGAATCAGTTCACTTTGCCTCATATTTTTCTAAAACTAATCTATGAACCCATCATCATAAACCATAAAACTAATTTAGGAAAATTAACAATTAGTACAAGAATCTTTGATCACTAACTGATATTGATGTATGCCAGTTGTTTAGGGTTCATATTTGTTAATTATGATGCATGTTTCATGCTAATTTTAACAGTAAACATCTGAAAAATTAGTTACTTCCCCAAAAGTCAAAAGTTAGAGACTCAAGATAAGCTGTTCCTTTCAGGTCTAAGAAATACGCCCAAGCAAATTATTTGCATTTTGTCTGCACAATCTCCTACTTCATGTGAACAAGAAGATGAGATGAGTTCTATTCAGCAGATTTCCCTTAAGCACAAATTAGGAAATCAAATGAAGTCCACTAATATTGACCTGAAAATAGATTTACACAATGCATCTCTTTGGGTCAAAGCTTATAATTAAGAGGCAAGAAAAGAAAACATATAAAACTAAATATTATTAATGAAATGCTTGATTAACACAAGCCAAACCTCATTACCTGTTGCATCAATCCCTCCTTCCTTCCATGCATCCCCACTCATATAATATACATGGCTACATAGAAATAAGGAAATTAGAAAAGGTTGCCAAGAAGAGAACATGGTTAGCAACTTCAAAAGCTAATAGTAAGAACTAAATCAAAAGAGTGTTATCATGAATCATCAAAGCAAACAAGCGCACATACGCCAGCATGATGTAGCTACAAGACATGCCTGATCCTACAAATAGAGTGGTAATGCAGAAATTCTTGCTTCGGATCAATGTATTCATAATGCTAGTAGGACATACACACTAATCATGCAGGGAACAGAGAAAGAGATTTAATTATTAAGAAGGTTCTTCAAAGTCGAAGAAGAATCTCGAAGGCAGTTGCAGTTGCAGGTCTATGAAGGTTCCTTAGGACCTAAATTATAAACAGGCTCCCCAATAACGTTGAAAATTCATCCAAGAGTAGCTCCACCGAGTGGAACGCTTAGAGGAGCTCCCATGTTATCACTTCCTTTCCTCTCATCGGCCCATCTGTAGCACTTATAGTTACAACCCTAACTCGATTATTTTCTAATAATTGTTATACAACACAAATCACATTAAAATCCATAGAACTGTAAGAACAAGAGGTTTTGACAAGTATGTTAAGTTCTAGTGCGAGAAATGAGTGTCACCATAACTATTGCTTTGACTCACAAGTGATTATAAAGACATTCAAATATAGTATGATAGTCTACCAAAAGCAGAATAGAATTCTGTTACAGTGTTTTCCACTTTTTATTGAAATAAAAATAAATTTTCTAGTTTCTGTTGTCTTTACAAAACCTCCACTCAAAATTCTCTTGACTGAATCAAGTCAAAATTTAAGTGCTGATGAGTCAAAATTCCGAAATAGTGCATCTAATTCTGAACACGACTTCAATGGCATAATTAACAACCCTTCTTTGACTAAGTTCTTAAGCTAATTTACTGCCAACCATCCCATAAATTCTTTCAGCATCAGCAAATAATTCTTTTGATACTCTTTTAATGACCATCCACCCTCGTTGACTACTTCTTGGCCCCATTTGTTCTTTGGCAGTCTTGCTTTGGATGATTTGGATGGTAAGTTATTGTTCAACCTATATTTTGCATGAACCTAATTTTGTTATACAAGCAATCTCCAAATCTATACCTCTTCATAACTTGAATATGGACAGCGTTAATTATCTTGGTTGTCATATTAGCTCTGAAATAACATTGGATGGAAATTATAGGCTCAAATTTATTATCCTATTCCCGTCTTTAAACGCTATAATGCTGATACTCAGCATTAAATAAAGCAAGAACTGAATTTGGAAGAAATGAGCGTCTTTGTTAGACCCAGCATGGCACTTGGTTTGCTCACACCAAAAGTAGAAAGATACTACTGCACATCACGAATTTTTTCACACCACAACCGAGACCAAATAAAGGAATTATCTCTCGCGAAATCAAAACACCCTAATCTTCCCAGCCATTAGGATTTCTACAAGAACCTAAATAAACCACCAGATCCAATGTGATATAACAAAATTAAGCTCGAATTGAGCATCAATCGGAGCAGGATCGTACCATCCGATGAGATAACCGAAGCCAGCGAAGAAGGTAATAGCGCCGGCGTAGCGGCGGATGAAGAGCATGGAGGCATAGCTCACGGACATGGGGATCAGGAAGTGGAGGTTGGAGGAGGCGCCGAAAGAGAGGTAGGAGAGGACCGCCCCCGAGAGGGCGGCGTAGAGGTGTCGCGGTAGCGTCCCGGGGACCAGCCGCCACGCGAGGCTCACGGGAATCGTGGCCACGAAGCAGAAGAGGAAGCGGAGGACGGGGACGGAGACCCCGATCGCCGCCGCCATCGACGCCATCTCCATCGCCATGGGAGCGAGCGATCGAGCGCAAGAAAGGAGGAGAAGAAGGGTTTCGCCTCTTGACCGCACGACGGAGATATCAAATCCTATTTATATTAACTTGCACCGATGGGAACGATCAGAGATTAGCCTGATTCGATTCAACTGGGCGGGGCCCACATGGGTTGTATCGGAGTTCGCTCCTCGTAAGTTCCCCTCCTCGCAGTCCGTTAGTGGCTGGTTTTAATGGGTTCGCGTGGGGGTCGGAGGCAAGAGGGGTGAGTAAAAGCTCGAGATCGACTGGTTTTACGGACGGGGGCTCCGACGCTCTGACACATCCTTGCGTCGACTCGACGTAACAATCCCTGCGAACCTACCCACCAATGGCGAGTCGTCGAAAGTTAACTCTGACAAGTCTCTGCACGACGTACACCGGGCCTGCAATTGGGTACTCCTGTGGGTATGTGACCAGAGACAGGACGCCATTTGAGGCGCTCTCAGAACTCGTGGGGGAGGGGTGGGCGGGGGGGTGCCACGAGACACGTGAGGGTCCGATATCAACCGCTCGATAATGTTGCCTCGAGTATATCGTCATAGCGGTACGTTTAAAATGAGTGGTAATAAATGGCTCCCAAATGGAATCGACGGCTCTTAAATGGTTTGCCGGTTCTGCATCCAGGTTGGTGGACAACGGGTCCCACGAGTGATAGGACTCGCTTAAATTGATATTAAAATATTAATATTTAAATTGGGATGATTTGAATACTTTTTTGTTAGTCATTAATTTGATTGGAATTAAAATACAATAAAATTCACATGTGTTCTATTTGTGGCTTGTGTTATTAGCTGAGATAGAGAAAACGAGAAGCAATGATCTCTATTACACCAAAATACATTCCCAATGGATGTTTTATTTTTTCTATGTTCATTTTATAGACAAAAAAGGAAGAAGAAATACATTAGAAGGGGGAAAAGAAAAAAAAACCTCACCCTTGGCATTACATGAGGAATAAATAATATGTACATCCACAAGGCTGTGACAGCAAAATACTACTTATAACTCGCTCATCATTATAAGCTAAAAGAGATGATAGGATGCAATTGCTGGCCTAAAGCCTTTGGGCCAAATGGAAACAGAGTCAACGCAGAGGCCACCTTTTGTGTGTGTGCAGTCGATCTGTATCATTGAGAACTTAATTTTGATTGGTGCACTGGAGCTCCTGATAGCAAAATCTCCTACGTGGTAATGGAGCCAACTTCCTGGTTCGTCTAGATAACACTTGGATTGAGCAAGTTGACCATCCGACGTTGATAGTTGAAATCTTACTGGCTTCTTGTCCCATCCATGTATGTGCTCGGGGCTACAGACGCGGCGGCCAAGTCGTCTAATGGCTCTACCTAAATGAAGTCGAAAAAATAGGCTGTATATACCTTCTGGAAAGCAGAATTCTACTTCCCCACGTACCTCAAGCCACCATATTTGATGAAGGTATGCAACCATGTGAAACCTACAAGGTAACGAGCTTCATGTCAGTTTACTTTGTACAAATCACAAAATTCTATTAGGATGAATGAGAATCAAAACTACAGAACAGTGCACGGTTGCAGCTGCGGTTGTTCATCATTCTATAATGACAAATAGCACGGGCTGAATTGTCGATGAATAATTCTGGATTTCTGGTCTATAGTACCTTTGCTCAGTATTCCAGTTAAGTGTTTCAATTGGTAAAGCAAGGTATTAATTAGATTGCACCCAGCATAATAATGCGATCCAATATTCTGAGAGACATTGATGACTGGAAATCCTTCTGAGTATCATCGGTCAGTCTCCCAAAATGTTAAATCGTCTTGAAATAGGTACACTTCAGTAAAGAAAATGCTAATAATGCATATGGGAACCACCAAAGGAAAGAAATATCACTACATAACAATCTACAAACCCAGCAGTCACAGTGTATATTTGTTGTTCATTCTACCGAAGGATGTCCTCATATAAAATCTAAATTTTACGAAAGCAAAGATACACTTAAAAAGCCTTAAGGTGGGATACGATGTTGAAGAGCTAAGAAATAATAATGTTTACATCATGATATGGTGCGGGATGGAGATGCACCACACACTGGTTATGTGCATCCGGCAACTAGAGTTAATTGGTTTGTCCTTCTATGTAACAGTAGATGTTGAACCACTTAACGAAGCTGTCTTTTACGTCAAGTAAGATACTTTGGAATTACTAGTCATTCATTACGACATAAAGATGCCAGAGAGGAAGTTTAAATAACATGATCTACAAATTCAATGGAATAAATTTGCAGTATAGAAGCAAAACTAAAGCTGGGAACATGAGAATGTTCACATCATGATATGGTGCAGGAAGGAGATGCACCACACATTGGTTATGTGTACCTGGCAGCTAGCGTTAATTGGTTTGTTCTTTTATGTAACAGTAGATGTTGAACCAATTAACTAGGCTGTCTTTTACGTCAAGCAAGATACTTTGGTATTACTAGCCATTCATTCCAACATAAAGATGCCAGAGAGGTAGTTCAAATAACATGATCCACAAATTCAATGGAATAAATATGCAGTACTGAAGCAAAACTAAAGCTGGAAACACGAGAAGTGAGTAGTGTGGAATGGGAGAAGATACAGTAACCGAGTGGTCAAGCTTTCACCACAGTAACATACTTGATAGTTCTGTATAGATGTTGTATAAGCTGATAATGACATTATGCAGCAACAACCTATTAAGCCAATCCAAGTAGACAAGCAATCCAACCCTACCGCAAAATTTATAATCGAGTGGTCAGGCTTTGTGCCAACCCTTACAGTCAAACAATCCAACCACAAGTTTTCATATAATTCAACCCTACCGCAAAATTATGACATAGATACAAGCATATTAAAAGAGAACACTAACGATACAACTTAACTCAAGGTAGCACATGTACTTAAGCTCACAATGTAAGATCGACAAGCACGAGCTAGATCGTACTTCAAAGTAAGTAAAATCACATATTTCTCAGACGTATGTTAACAAATATTAACTTTCTGAAGTAAAGCAGAGCCTTAAATATTCTGATTAATGGTTATGGTAATCAAAGCAGAAACTTAACCAGAGACGATAACAACATGACATATTTAAGCATCGAAAACCAGGGAAGGCATTTACCTAGATTCAGCAGTAGGTATAAAGTTCCAGTATCTCCTATCGTCGATCCCCGTTATTGACATTGCCTTTGAAGAAATCGACATACAAATCAAACATCGGCTTTTCTCCAGGCAAAATTCCTACACGATTCACCCAAAATAAAGAAGTTCCATCTATATAAGAAAAACAGCCACCAAATCAGAAAAATGATAATTGAAATCAGAAAAATGATAATTGAGTTATAAAATTTATCATCAAATCAGGTAACTTTCATTTACTTCTGAAATGAGCACCTTTGCATACGACAAGCGAATAGAAGCCAAATACCCCAAATCCAAAAGATATGGGATGTCGTAATTAGCTTATTTCAACAACAAAAAATCCCCTCTTTTTTTGTTTCCCTTACTCTTTTACTTCGTTGAACTACAAGATGCGGATGAATTAAGTCGAATGATGAAAAGGAGAGAAGATTCTGCACCCATACCATGTATGCCCCATTAAAGGGATTGCGACGACAAAGCAGTGCAAAGATCTGTTTCTTGCTAAGCTTTTGCCCGTCGGAATTATCCTCGCCCAACGCCTTCCCCAACAAATACATATAATTCCCGGGCAACTTCGTCTCCCAGACGACGTCAGAAGACGCCGCAGCCCGGAAGGTGTGACAAATCCGAGCCAGCCGGCAGATTTCCGGCGGGTCAAGCCGTAGCAGGATCCCCGCCACGCAGCTCTCCGGCAGGTCCCCGAGCCCCGTCCGGCCGCTTGCCCTCTCCAGCCCCGCGGCGCTCGAGTTCCCGTTCCCCATGGAAGACGCCAACCCCAGCCGCCAATCCAAATCCCCACCGGAGACGCCCGCTCGAAAAGGAGCGATCTTGATCTTGACGGGGGACTAATTGGGGCGGCACCGGTAGAGGGTGAGGGATTTGGAGGAGAGGAGGAGGGCGACGCCGGATCGCTTCGCGGAAGGCGGAAGATTCAGGAGGAGGAGGAGACGAAGCCCACCATCCATTCCAATTCGCGCGAGCTCGCCGGCTTCCCCGTTTGGCTTCTGGACGCAGCAGCTCGTTCTTGTGGATGCTTCTGTTGCGACCCTCTCTACGGTCTATTTATTGGACACTGAAAATAAATAAAATAAGTCATTTTTCACATAATTACGAAAAAACGTTGCAACATAACGTAACATTCTCGTGAGCTAATAATAATTGCAATGCATTGGAACGTCTCCTCCACATGTCCAAAATATTCATCTAACATATCATGTTGCTGACTAGATCATGCCTAAGATGTCCATCACTATGCTACCTAACGTAAGTGGATTATTTATTAGGATTCATGTTCATTACTAGGTTGGAGACAATAATACCTTATACACTCACTCAATTACACACAATTTATTGTATATAGCTAAGCAAACTAATATTAATCTCTAAAAAATATTGATCAAATGATAACTTTATGTCATTTCATAGACACAAAAAAGAAAAACATAAATATCATTCGTTTGGGTCCTCGCGGGGCTCACAGCTGACGACCAATGGGATACCTCCCTGTTTGCCCGCTGAGGACAAGAGACAACAATTCCAAAGATTGCCTACTCATGTGAATCAAAAGAAGCAACTTTAGAGTTCAGGGAGACAGCTTACCAAGCGCATCCTGTGCCAAGCGATAAGAATTCCAGGGGGCTTAGCTTGACACTAAGAATGCATTCTTAGTGTCAAGCTAAGCCCCCTGGGATCATTTGGGTAACCTTTCACATCCACATCATTTGTATCGACTAAGAAGCATCATGAACTGCAATGGAATCTGCCTCGTCGAGTGATTGGATGTGGATGAGAAGAGACCGGGCTGCTCGACGAGTAGCCATCAATATGTTTCTTTCCAGGTCAAAGCCCTGATTGATTGAAGCTTCTTCGCGGACGTGTTTCGCAAGCCATGCTTGGTGAGGTTTTGAGCACACAACGGAAGGGTGATTGATGGGGACAGGCGGCAACTTGCAGGTACATGTTGGAGGCTGCATTTGGTGAGCTGGCCTTCCGTTCTTCTTGTGCTTCATGCTGGAGACTTATCCCTCCGAGGCACACGATTTATATCAGCATTATTATTTTCATGCATGTAGATATTGTAGCTATTTTATGGTGTCCATCCATCATCCGGTTCTCTTTCAGAAGAAGCTGGAGATGAGGGTTTAACGATGCCGCCGTTTCTATGATGTCATAATGCTCATGGTGACAGTGCCACTCGAAGAAGAAGAAGCCTTCTATATTCCTGGTGTTGATGAGCTTAACATCGATTACCATAAAACTTTCTCTCAAGTTGGGTTCTTACGACATAACAAGAAAATATAGAGATGAGATTAAGCCTCTCCTTCTCCCTGATATCATCTCAATACTTTCTCCCCTCGAAAAACAAAAGGCTGTTTGGTTACTCACATGCAATAATCGATCTTAGAGAGAGAGAGAGAGAGAAAGAGAATATATATATATACACACATATATTTTGCAATCTTGCAGATTGATTGAAAGGTGTTTGTATCAAAAATCCAAAGTTTTGGTTCTTCTCGGCTAGTTTGTTGCCACAAAGCAGCAGGTTGGTTGATGCATCACAGACGCATCATGTGGATGGAGCTGGCAACACATTGGAACTTTCTGAGGTTTCTTTCCTTTTTCTTGGGCATCTCTCCCTCATCTTTCCTGCACACGTCCATCTGCAGGCCTCACCAGCTATCATATCATTTGATCTAAAAGAGCACCTCTAGATACCTGGAAAGGGGACGCCCACAAGAACATGTAAGCAAAGAATCCAGACCCCGAGTGCGTGGATCTGAGTCATCAAAGACACAGATCCTGCCTACCCATCTGTTCTTGCGGCCAGTGATGAACAAAGCAACAAAAGAGACGAAAAAAAGGGGCGGAAAACTAAGGCAATTTGGCCGTCTCAACGCTGTGATTGGTTGAGAGAGCAAACACGCCAAGAATCGTATGCATTATTAAGCATACTACTGACCAGTTGACCAAGCCTTGGATCCTGCAACTACAACAGTAGGTGATGAGAAATGGACGGCAGGAAGTTGGCGCTAAAAGCGAAAACTCATCACTAGAAGCTTTCAGGTAATGTAATGATAACATGTTTTGGATCAATGAACTTCTATTTCACCATCAAAGCATTTGATGAAGAATGTGCTTCATATCTCTCTTCTCGCTAATTCCATGGAAAAACTTCTTGTACAATCAGTTTTTACCTCCTCCAATCACTATATCAAGATGCTAATTTGTTTTGTGGTTTATAACATCTGGACTCCCATTCTTCTGCTTCCTTGTTATTTAGATTTCCTTTTTACCTTTCAAATTTTAAAAAAATTATAATAATTAATGATAAAGAGTATACTATCAATTAATTATTATTCGACATATTATCATCATATAGAGTCCTCGGTGGGAGAAAAACAAAATAAATCAAGACTATCTTTCCTTTATAACCAAGTATAAAAATATATCTTCAACACAACTAAAGAGAGGAAATCTTGTTTTGACCACTCGGATCCATAGTTATACATATCGAGTTTCTAACTTTGGCGCTAGAAGAATTAGGTCGAGAACCTTTTTCTGACCACTTAGACCCATATTTATATATTTTGGGTTTCTAATTTAGATATCGGAGAGATCAGATCAACAAAACCTCTCTTAGCCTCAATATTCATGCCGATGACACCTCAGGAGCTTAGTGTTATCATCTCGAAAGCACCTCTAATAACCATATGTATACAGGTCAAGACTATGTCGGATTGACCAAGACGTCAATAACTTATTTTTTTTAAATAATTAATTAATAATAAAAATAATAATTAACTATTGAAATAAACTAAATTACAATGGTCTGCTCAAGAATCTTAATCCACCTTTCATAGCTTCGATTAGTCTATGAATGCAATAAGAAAACCTGAAGATCTGAAGATCTGAACTTTTTGGACATGGTGCAGCTGGTCAATCCGATTGGATTATCGATCGTCATCGTAAAATAGAAAATCTTCCGATCAAACACAAATTCGTAGGTTGTTTAGCGTTCACGCGGATCCATCTTCTTGTGCCAAGCCAAGCTAGAGAATTCCATGTCAATTCCAAGTATCTTTTGGTTACATGAAACCAGACTCTTGATTGTCTTCAAGAACTGGCCCATTATCTTCTGTCAAACAGCAATCTGTACTCGACAATTTTGAGATGGAAACACTTATCGTATCACCCAAATCAAAAGTAGAGACATGAAGATCTAATTCCATTAGAATAAGAAGGTGAACGCCAACGAAAAAGCCAATTAGTGTCAATCAGAGACCCCACGGATAAGATGAAACTTGGGTTTGCAAATGGTACAAGCAGCCTGAAACACTTTGACGTGTATGATAACACTAGTAAAAGACACCAAGATCTCACGAAGAAGCTTCTGCTAACACTCTTGTCCTTGGACCTTTAACATCTGTCCAAAGTGGACGGCACTTTTCCGAGAGCTTCATTGTATCCAACTAGCTCTCTACCTCTGGATTTTCTCATGATTGTTTCCGAGGCGGCATCTACACAAAGGAGCTGCAATTCCGAGTAGAAGTCTTTTCCAGTTAGGCTACTTATTACACGCCTGACATTAAGTGCATGCACACATGTCTAGAATCTGCAAGAGTTCAGCTTGTACAATAAAGCTATCTAATCATGTAGGGTGGCCATTATCTGCAAATGCCATGATATGTTTGGCCTTACATCACACTTGAATTTGTATTCTCTCTTTAGAAATATGTGGATCGTAGGGAAGAGATTGGTGAAAAGTTCTACGTCTTGTTCTACATCTTTTCTGGACGACGCATAATCGATCTAAATATCAATCAGTAATAACAGAGAGATTTCTTCAACTGCATAACAGATGAGATTTTCTAAACTCATAAGATAATCTCTTTGTTCAGTTAAAGAAATTTTATCTTTTATTATGTATAAATAGATTTTATATGATACTAATTGAAATGTATTTTTCTTTATTATCTTATTTCTTCACCTACATCATTTAATGAAAAAAAATCAGATCTTGTGCGTAGAGTTGCACTATATTATCAGTAATAGATGCGTAGAAACTGATTATTCTTGTTGCGTGTTAGGAAAGAACAATCAAACGAGATCAATAGTGATAGAATCCTTTCGCTTTGTCAATGATGTCCTCACTTAAGATCGAAATAAATTGAAGAAACACATGCAAAAGCATAAAGGCGAGAAGTAAGGAAATCGCCAGGGTTTGCGTCTTTAACTAGGTTGTGAAGGAAAACGTGATCTATCCTATAGGAAGAGGCACAATCACAGCAGTTGTACTGTTTAATGGACGCATATGCACGTCCGGTCCAGGCACCTATATCGGCAAGAATGAGCATGGGGATCCATTCTAAGAGGGCTCCTCCTCTGCCTGAAGGGAGGAGACGTTGCTTATGTTCAGAACGTGCTTAAGGAATGTAGCAAAACAAAAGCATGAATCTGAAGAACTTCGGGCAACTCAGCTACGCAATTGATCCAGTACAATTTGACAGCATATCATAGCCACAACAGCATCAATGTGGCCCCACCGCCAGCCTATGTAGGACCGTATAAGAGATGTCGTCAGGTACGAAGCTATCCCGAAAGATCCGAAATAGCACAGTCTAGTACAGAGCTGCCCCGGAATGATCAGGATGGCGTCGCTCGAGGACAATCCACACATGTTGACCGGAATGGCACCGTCGAGTACAGAGCCGCACCTGAATGATCGGGACAGTACCACTCGGGGATGATCCACACACGTCGATCGAAACGACATCGTCAAGCATAAAGGCATGGGTCAGCCGCTTAAGGGGTCGATGATCATTAACATATGGGGTATGACCGATTCCCGTGTGCAGGTATAAAAGTTCGTCACTTGGTCAGTGTCAAGGGGACTTCGAACACTCAACTCTTTCTCATATCATCAAAAGCTAACTTAAGCTTCAGATGGGTCGAGTCGGGAAATCCCTCTCCTGATCTCAACCTGTGTGCAAGGATTGACGACAAAGAAACAGATGACAAGGCCCGTAGCTCAACCCGACCCGCCACGCACTTCCGCTCCTCTGGTCGTAAAGGTTCACTCAACAGCAATCTAAAAGCAAAATAGTTAAAAGGATTAACAGCTAACCTATTCTAATTAAAAAAGATTTCAGTGACATACATATATGTTCATTTTATACGTTCTGGAAAAACCTGTAGATTAAATGCAAACAGCAACATATCTTATGTCGACTGCTGGGATAGAGAGAGGGGGATTCTGCTTATTACAAACATATTGCTTTAGCATCAGTTTTGATATGGGAATTACAACCTGTACGCCACCTCTGGTCAACACGTGGCTGACATATGAATGACATGTGGTCGACACGTATCATAAGAGTGGCATATGGCAAACACATAGGCAACACGTGGCTGATTGCATGACAAACCAACTACCATCACCTCTGGGATTCAACCCGTCATGAGACCATAACCATAATTAAGCCTAAGATTAGTGTATAGCTACTCCCAATATAAAAAGAGCTCACTAAGTATATTTTCCATAGATTAAAATTCTTTTCATGAGTTCATCTGAACTATTTAAACCTTAAGCTAACTAAAACATCGGAGAGACATTAGTCAGAAATATTCCTAACTTAGTTTTATATAGTCGACATCTTCAAAGGTGGATGGATTTTGCTTTGACTAAGATTGAATTAAGACTTGACACGAAAAGAAACCTCAGTTGATTTCGAAATAACTCTTAGTTTAGACAAATATGTGAGTTCATCTAAAGCAAATAATCTTTTGTGCTCGTGCTAAAGATGACTTATCAAGCTTAATAATTATTTACTTACTAATCATGGGTGCTATTCATGCTACTGTAATATTGCTACAGTGCCAAAAGAAAATAGAGGCACCTTCAGATTCGTCAAACCAACTTTACATAAGGAAAAGGAAATGTCGGCTTGGATTTAGGAGATCGTGCATCCAAGCGAAGGCTGCATCGGCCTTAGTGCAACATTCTCATATGCACATTCTCCGATCCAACAAACACACTTTAGCACTGTAGACTGCAATAGAAGAAATGCTCGCTGATCAACAAAATCTAAATTTTGAATGCCTTCCAGAATTCCATAAGGGAAAAAAGTGATGCAAATGATGATTTTAAGTATGATATGGACAAACACAATAAGAACAAGCAAAGCCACAGCAATAAAAAGAGAAAAAGGTTAGCATATTTTACAAGCATAATCAATTGTCATCTTTGCTCGGCCTCGATGAGTATAAGAATCTAGAAAAAAAAAATTTATTACTAAAGGGCATACTTAGTATATATATGAGGTTCCCGTCAATACGGATACGGAGTCGGTGGAGCGTCAATGTGCATAATCTTATTTTTAAATATTAAAAAAAATATCTTCATAACTCAAACTCCTGATAAAAAATAATCTTGTCGTTACACCAAGACCTACCCTCAAAGGAGTGACGATTACCCCTAAACTCAATTTCAATAGGATTGTGGATCATGACCGTGTTTACGACATTGACGGACTTGATGAAATCGGCATGATCGATTCCAATTATCATAATTTTGATGAATTGGGTGAGTAACCCCGTCATATCGTATAAGAAAATTAAAAAAGCTTAGATTCGTACAGACACCCTACAGGCACACGAAGGGTTATCAGGAATGGTAAGCTAGTTGACTCTCATCGAATTTTAGCACTATGAACTACATTAGCATCATCTACAACCACAACGGTAAATAATAACAAAAAGTTTCCATCTATTTAGGAACATTCCTTTTGTGTTGTAAGATGACCGAAAGGCATAGTGATCTTCCGTTGCTTGGACACAGAATTACTCCAATGTTTTTGTTCCGCACGTCAACTCATAAATTTTAGTTACCGATAGAAGAAAGCGTACTCATCAGGAAGTTTGGTTCTCATTTCTTGATAGGAGAAGAAGGAGGGGGAAATGGTTGTTTCCTGACCTGCTGGGGATGGTGACGAGGAGGATGATATTCTTCTCGCAAATGAGATCATCGGTGTCAGACGCTAATTGATAAGTGTATCATTCATAGTTATATCATTTAATATAATATAAATATTTTAATGTTTGAGTCGCAACAAGATAAACCATCGATCATCCTATTATATGAATTCTTTTTAAAGGAAGTGTACTTTATACACTCACAAACGAGAGCTAATTATATATTATTTACCTTTGCAGTATTTTGATCGATAAATTTAAAAAAATTATATTAAAATCCTCATAAAATATATACATTTATTTATTTTAATATCATCAATTTTATCGATGTAAATATAAAAATAATAAATAAAAAAGTAATTTCAACAGTATCACTAGAGGCCGTGGATGAGGAGAGTGATGACGATGATAATAAAGTGAACTACATAGTAGATGAGATTTCCTCAATTACACGAGAAAATCTCGTTGTTCAGTCGAGAAGAGCGAGGCTTCGCCCCCAGCTTCCAACCAACGACTGACAAGCTACAGCCATATTCCCAAACGAAGCTCACAGTTACTACGTCTTTCTCACCGCGACTGTCTGAAGACTGATCTGTCGCTAGTCGATAGACTTTATATTTAGCTACAGTCGCTCACAGTTAGTACAGAAAAGAATGTGGAGGATGAATGGAGAAAGGCGAATCTTGATGCTTTGCATGATCCCATTACTCTTCTTTCGCCTTTTTTGCCCTGTACTGGTGGCAACACCTCCCAATTTCCTCCCACCTTCCACCGCTGCCAGCACCCTGTCACCGAATCCTATGCTTCGGAATCATCAGCAACCTCTCTCTTCGAATCCGGAATCATTCTATCAGACCCGTTGAAGATCGATCAGCCCTTCTCTTCAACCTCGCGAGGACCAACTCCTCCTCCTTGGAGAGGTGCTCCAACCTGTTCTGGAAGTCGTCGTCGTCCCCAAAGATCCCTCTCCACAGCCGGGCGACGACCCCTCGGCGCCGCTTCTTCCTCAGCGCCGCCGCCACCTCGCTGCATCTGTTGGACAACTTTGCAGGATCATCAACGTCAGCCGGAGCGCCTCTTGGCAAGGCAGCTCACCTGGTGGACAGCACCCTGTTACACCTCCTGGGAACGAGGTGTACTCCGGTTCAACCTGCAAGCAAGGCGAATTGAGGCCGTCGTCATTGCCACTGGCGTGCACACCTTCTTGGCAAGGCAGCTCACCTGGTGGACAGCACCAACCAGGTCGGCCACTTCCTTGCTTGCTGCGCCCTTGGGCTCTTGCCAGTGCGCCTGCCGCTTTTCGTTCCCCGACGGCTTTCTCGGCGTCAACCACCTCGGCCGCGCCATCGGGCGGCTCTCTTTGCGAGTGAGGTCGCCAGAGTCCTCACCTCTGGAGAGGACCTTGTCTGGGTGCAGGACTACCATCTCTTCCCTCCCCGGACCTCTTCCTTCTCGCTGGGTGTCGGACTGCTTCGTTAATCTGCTCGGAGCGATCAGATTCCTATCAGTACATCCTGCTCTACCTTCTTCGACTCGACGAGCGGCATCCGGAACCACTTCCACATCACTGCATCCTGCTCATCGTTGCTACACAAAGTGCTGCTCTAAATTACTGTTCCCGCAGGGAACCATAGTACCCACATCTATGGAAGCACGCACTTCACCGCCCAGATTCCCAAGTGCAGCACTCCTGATTTCTTACTGCAGAACTGCTACACAGAAATCTGCAGCTTTACACAATTTACACATAGTTAAACTTCTCACGAAGATCACATTTACGACAATTCACCTCAGGTGACATTAATATGCACCAACACTTTTTTTTCCCTGATCATTGACAGACTTTTAGTTGCTCCCACATATTAGTATATATTTTCTATATGTCCTCATCATCTACCTCTGATGCTCTAAATTACTGTTCCCGCATAGAACTATAGTACCCACATCTACCTCTGATGCTCTAACTACTGTTCCCGTAGGGAACCATAGTACCTTCCCCTTCAAATTATCCAAAGATGGCAACTATGCATCCTGGCGTGCTCAATTCTTTAATATACTATTTCACTATGATCTTCTAGGCTATGTCGATGACTCTCTTCGTTGTCCATCAGTGATGCTCAACATTCCAAGAGCACTGTCTAGTACCAAATCCGAACCATAAACTATGGTTACGCCAGGATCATCTCATCTTTCAAGCAATTCAAGCCTCAGTCGCTGAATCCCTCGCCCCACTCATTTCTCCATATGACACTACTGTCGAAGCCTGGTGCAAGTTGCAAATTCCTTGGCCAATCATTCTCGCACTCACATGCTTAGTCTCTTATCCAGTCTCATGAAGACAAAACAAGAGAGAAGTACTGTTGCTAATTATCTACATAGCATAAATATCATCATTGATAACTTGGCCTTGATAGGTCATTCCCTTAGTGATGAAGAAGTTATTATCCATATCCTCAATGACTTAGGAGACGAGTACAAGGGATTGATAGTAGCAATACGAGCACGTGATTCACCGGTGTCATTTGAAAAAGTCTACGACAAGCTGACTGACTTTGAGATATATCTAAAACGCGAGGACAAACTGCCAGGACCATCCATCATAGCTCAAGTCAATCAAAAATCTACGAGGAGGGGCAATTCGTATAACAAGACTGTCAACAAATGTTTGACCAAGACGCCTTCTGAACCTATGAGCTCCAAATAAATCATCCCTCCTCCACATCATCAACATTCCAATCACAACAACCAAGATGGCTACTTCAATCATCAGCAGTCCTGGTGCCCTTAACATATAAACCAATAATGAGTTGTTTACTAACTATGTGATAAAGTCGGTCACTTTGTAAATGTCTGTTGATCTCGACCCAGACTTCATGCTCAATCACATTGGCCTCAAGCAAATCTCACGACTACTCCAAACACTAGTGATCATTATTGGATCGTGGACCTTGGCTCATCCCACCACATCACTTTTGATCTCCAATACTTATCAATCCACAACAACTATAGTGAAAATGATGACATCATTATCGGTGACGGTAAAGAAATTCCTATTACTCATACTGGTTTCGCACTAGTTAATTCACCTACCATAACTTTTACACTCGATGATGTTTTGTGTGCACCTCACATTAAACGAAATCTCATTTTCGTTTCTCAATTTTATAAACAAAATAATACATCCATTGAATTATTTCCTAATTCTTTTTTTGTCAAGGATTTGAGCACGGGGGCATCCTTGGTCGAAGGCCAGAGTAAGGACAATATTTATGAATGATCATCGGTTTCACAAATAAAATAGCCTACTGTTTACTCTTCAGTTGCAGCTCCAATTGATGTGCGGTATCGTTGTCTCGATCAACCCTCACTCTCTATCCAAAATAAATTACTTTCTTATTATTCTCTTCCTACTCTTACGAATAATAGCATTCTCACTTATTGTGATGCTTATCTTAGTAATAAAAGTCATAGACTCCCTTTTGGCACTTCCTTCATGTCATGTTCTAAACCAATTGAAATTATTTATATTGATGTTTGGGGCCCTGCTCCCGTCACTTCTTTTGACAAGTTTAGATTTTATGTTATTTTTGTAGACTATTTTACTAAGTATACATGGATATACCCTCTTCGTCATAAATTAGAAGTTTCAACAATCTTCACCAACTTTAAAAATCTGGTTGAAAACTTCTTTCAGTCTACAGTTAAAATAGTATACTCTAATAGTGGTGGTGAATATCAAGCTCTCACATCCTACCTCTCAACCTGTGGCATCCAACAGCTCCTTACCTAGCTGGTTCTGCTGAATGCAAACATCAACATATCGTAGAAACTTGTCTCACACTTCTACATCAAGCCTCCATGCCAGCAACCTTTTGATCTGTAGCCTTTCAAACTACCGTCTACTTTATTAATCGTCTGCTCACTCCAGTTCTCCAATACCAGTCACCATTTGAAAATCTATTTTCCAAATCCCTAAACCTTCAAAAACTCAGAATATTTGGTTATTTATATTATCCATGGCTATGTCCCTATGCCCCACATAAGATAACACCAAGATCTAAGCCTTGCATCTTCATAGAATATTCTTTTGAACATAATGTCTTTCGGTGCTACGAACTCAAAGCGTAAAAAGTCTTTATTTCACGTCATGTTATTTTTGTGGAGTTTGCCTTTCCATTTCAAAACCATGAGTCTCCTACCATGCAGGTCACTTCACCAAATATATATCACTGGAGTATACCATTGATCTCCTCAAACGAACCTCTTACCATACCATTCAGTCCTTCTCTTAAAGATCCATACTCTTCTGTTCTCCCGGTTCAATAGCTCCTTATTTCTTCCATTACTTCTCATCTTCCTTCTTCACAAGCCTTACCTACTACTGAAGCAATATCCTCAGAAATACAACAACCTTCTTTACCTAGTCCCCCCTGATGTATCTCAGCCTACCCCGACCCATGTCAATGTCTATCTACCACTCATACCAATACCACAACCTATAACTCCTAGACATCCAATGACAACATGCGCAAAAAGTGATATCTTTAAACCACGTCAGGTTCTCGACCTACATGCTATCACCAAATCCTCTCTTGAGACCAATGAACCTACCACAATTACTCAAGCCCAAAAATCTCTACACTAGCGTAAAGCTATGTATGAAAAATATGATGCTCTACTCCATAACTCCACATAGACTCTTGTACCTTTTCATCATACACAAAATATCATCGGGTGTAAATAGGTCTTCCGAATTAAGCGAAACCTAGACGGGTTCGTTGCTCGATATAAGACACGTTTAGTAGCCAAAGGGTTTCATCAACGACCTGACGTTGACTTCGCAGAGACCTTCAGTCTCGTAGTTAAGCCCATAATAATTCAGATTGTTCTAAGCTTGGCCATCTGCAGAGGCTGACACTTATGATAACTGGATGTTAATAATGTCTTTTTACAGGGGACTCTAACTGAAGATGTCTTTATGCAGCAACCCCGTGGCTTTGTTCATCACGAGTATCCGGAACATATCTGCAAACTACAAAAAATCATTTATGGACTCCGTCGATCTCCAAGAGCTTGCTATACTGAACTTGGATCGTTTCTGATATCAACTGGCTTCATCAACTCTAAGTATGATACCTCTTTATTCCTATGACACAAAAATGAAAATATAATATATCTTCTAGTGTATGTCGATGATATTATTGTCATATGCAATGATTCCTTGGAGATTCAGACATTTCTAAAGCAATTGGCTGATCGATTCTCCCTCAAAGATTTAGGACCCTTGAGCTACTCTTTGGGAGTGGAAGTCACGTTTACATCCTCAGGTCTCCTCATATCACAAAGGAAGTATATTCAAGACTTATTATCAAAAACAAATATACAGAATGTCAAAGAGGTTGCAACTCCTCTCTCTACTAGTGACTCACTCAAATTATGTGGTGGCAGCCTTACCACGGACTCAACTCAATACCAACAAGTGCTTGGCTCTCACCCATCCAGATATCTCATTTGCAGTCAATAAATTATCTCAATACATGCACCAGCCTTCTGCTATGTATTGGTCTATGGTTAAACGAATCTTACGGTATCTTAAAGGGACCCTCAATTATGGTCTCTTTCTTCGTAAACACACTCCACTTCATCTCCATGCCTTTGCTGATGCTGATTGGGCGGGGAACTTTGATGACAGAACCTCCATGTCAGTGTATGTCGTATTTCTTGGGTCTAATCTAATCAGTTGGAGTTCTAAGACACAAAAGACAACCGCCTGATCTACAATTGAAGCTGAATATCGTGCCATCGCTACCACTGCTGCTGAACTCAATTGGGTTACAAATCTCCTCCAAGAACTCAAAGTCAGCTCTACCCTTACTCCTACAATATATTGTGACAATGTTAGAGCTACCTACTTATATGTCAATCCGATGTTCCACTCATGCATGAAACACATTATCATCGACTTTCACTTCGTGCGAGATCAAGTTATCAGACATCAACTTTGTGTCTCTCATGTACATACGATTGATCAATTAGCAGACTCACTCATGAAGCCTCTAGCTCGCAAACTATTTTTATTACATCGATCCAAGATCGGTATCCTTGACAAGAGCTCATGTTAGGATCAAGAGTCGGCACTAAGAGGGGGGATGAATTAGTGCAGTGGTAAAATAATGTCGATTTAAAAACTTTCATATGATAAAAACTGATTTCGATAAAAATCGATTTTGGAAGCTTAATAACTTGGAAGCGTCTGGAAGCGTAGTAACTAAGTAAAGTAGTTTGCAGTATGTAAATGGTAAGAATAAAATGTAAACCAGAGAACACAACCGTTTTAGAGTGGTTCGGTCAACGTGACCTACATCCACTTTCGACTTCCTCCTTCGACGAGGTTACCGGCTTCCACTAGAGGCCTTCCTTCAATAGGCGAAGGCCAATCACCTTTTATACCCCTCTTCTCCTTTTACCAGGTTTAGGAGACAATCCTTACAAGCACTCACTTACTCCTCTCTCGAACTAGTCTAACACTTAGAAGAGGGAGAGGAGATCACATAAGATTTTAACACCGTTTCTTTCTTTTTAAAACCTGTATGCTTATGTGCTTTAACCAGGGATAAAAGAGATATTTATAGGTTTCAGGTTGATTCAAACTTGGAGCCTAAAACTTTCCCATCCCGGATTATCCGAGCACGGGCGGTACCACCGCCTGCGCTAGGCGTTACCACCGCCTAGTGTCAGTCTAACGCTGACATTGCCCTAGGCGGTACCACCACCCAGGTCTGGCAGTACCACTGCCTAGGGGGCAGTGCTGGGTAGTACCACCGCCTGGCACCTTGCCAGGGGCGATACAACCGCCCAAACTGGCGGTACCACCGCCTAACATAGTCTCGAAGATTGTGCCACGATAGTGAGACTCCTTGGGGCACTATTTGGGCCTTTTATTGGGCCCAACACAGTCCTTATATAGGCTTAGCTAGCCCCTAATTGTGTTGGCCCAAATCCAAGCCCAATTACGTGCTATCTACGAAATCATAAGACATTTGCTAAGCTAAACAAGTCCCTATGTCATTCTTCCGGCGAGCTTCCGGTGATCTTTCGGCAAACTTCCGACGATCTCTTGGCAATGTTCTGGCAGACTCCCAGCAAGCTCTTGGACTTCACGACGATCTTCTTGGCGAGTTCCGATGAGCTTCTCTGGAAAGCTTCGCGACTTCTCGGCTGGTTCTGCCAGAACTTTCGACGAACGTCTGGACTTCCGACGAACTCTCGAACTCCCAACATGATCGCGTCCTTGACTTCGGGACTTCATTTTGCTTCACGTAATGCTATCGTAGTTAATCCTGCATATGTAAAAATATACTTCAATCTAGACAATTAATACTAAGCATTAATCAAGTTGTTCGACATGTCATTGGTCTCTCGACGCTTCCTCCGATTCTTCGGCGTATCGTCCTCTCTTGAGGCCTATTACCCAATCGGCCAGTTGACTCTGCAACTCCGATATCCTTAATGTAATATCCGCTCTTCTTGACCCGATGCCCGAATCCACAGTCCGAAGCCTTCTGTCGATACGTCGACCGTTCCACCGGCTTGACGTCCAATCTTCTGACATGTTTTCCCCCGGCACAACATGATTCTTCCTGCTTTAATTGTCTCATCTTGATCGAAGCATCCTGCATCACTCAAAATGCATATTAAAACATAAAGACATATCAATTGGTTTCATCATCAAAATACGATATTCAACAGCTCGATCTTACGGGGGCATGATAATAGAGAGATTTCCTCGACTGCATAGCAGATGAAATATCCTTAACTATACAAGGAAATCTTACTGCTCAGTTGAGAAAATCCTCTCTTTCACTATGTATAAATAGATACCATATGATACTAATTGATGTGTGCTTTTTACCTTCATATCTTTCCCTTCGTTTCATTCTACCAGGAGAGAGATAAATGTCGCTCTATATCTATGTCGATGCCGATACAAATGTCGAGCAGCCCTTTCATCACTTAGCAACTGTGTCAACATCAACATATATACAGAGCGATGAAAGGGACGCTCACTATGTCAATGTCGATTCAAATATAAAGTGGCACCACTCTATATATATATATATATATATATATATATATGTGTGTTGGCGCCAACATAGATACAAAATAGTGTCGCTCTATATTTGTGTTGGCATCGATGTAGATGCCGAGCAGCTCTTTCGTCGCTTGGCAACTGCATTTATGTTGACGTAGTGAGTAGCCCTTTCATCGCTCTACATCTACATCGACGTCGATAGTCACTCGACAGTAACTATATCAGAATCAACGCAAATACTAAGTAGTCCTTATCTCTTGCTGACGCTCACCTCATCTACAACAACCACCCATAGCCATCAGTGGCGTCATCGTTTGTCATTATCGACACCATCCGTCATCACCAATTGTAATATTAAAATTATTTTTTTGCCTATGATTTTTGTGTCTTTGTCAATAAAACTGACGATGTTAGGATAAATAGATCAAGATATTTTATTTTTATAACTACAGGATTTCAATATAAATTTTTAAAATCTAGAGATCATGATGTTAAGGGAGTCAAATTACAAGGGATAATCTATAATTAACCCTATAAACGATGACCATGCAACATAGATTTGTGATAATTTATAACATGGCTCTGATTGTTTCATGGGATTTTAGGAGCACTGGACGTTTAGGGAATTGGCTTGTCACTCAGTGCATACGTTTCCAAAAATGAAGACTGCATCGGTCGATTATGATGTATTTACGAAGGATAAACTCCGAGAGCGGCATCAACTAATGCATGTACAATCTTATGGGAAGGCTTTGGCAGTGTCATTCTCATTAGAGGTGGTGGTATGTTTGATGATGGCTAGGGTTTATCCAGTTGACAGGGACCTAAGTAAGGTTGCTGTAGGACAGAATCAACGGAAGATAGCGACGCTTCCTTGGAAGGCAAAAACGACCTGCTTCGACACGGAAGAGCAAAGGGGAATTGCATGGGAAGAAAGCTTCGGTGATTTCATTAATTATAAATTATTCTTCGTATTTGGATCCTATTAGTATCGTAATATTTATATTTAAAAATTATATTATTTTTTTATAATTTAAAAAAAATAAAAAAAGAATCTTATTTATTCTAATATCGTTACTTATATTGATAGAAAATATAATACGTTATATCGATACAAAAGTAATAAACAAAAAAATAATTTTAATATTTCTTCTATTTTCAATGATCTTATCGGTAAAAGGATAATTTTAATATCTTATATATTGAAAACGAAAAAAATATTAAAATTATTTTTTTGTTTATTACTTTTGTATCGATATAACGTATTATATTGTCTATCAATATAAGTAACGATATTAGGATAAATAAGATTATTTATTTTATTTTTTAAAAATTATAAAAATTTTAATATAAATTTTTTTAATAAAAAGTTACGATAGGATGACGACATCATAACTCTTGTGGCTATTTGGTATTGGCACCACCGTCAATGCGTAAGGCTATAATAACGTTGAAGTTTATGTCATTATGACCGGTCTTTTTCGTTGCTTTGTCTCCGTCAATATGACTGGTCTTATTCTGTGCATGGAGGAGTGGTCGAAGGACAGCTTTTGGAGGCAGCTCAGATCCTTGATGAGATTTTGACAGAAACTGTCTCTCAAACGAAGCTTTCTTGCAATCGACGTCGCTTACCACAAGTGAAGTGAAGGGAGAAAGAAGAAGGTTATATTTTAGTAATATTTTATGTATATATATTTTAATCCTATTTGTAGGGTGAAAGGCAATCTAATCAGTATCAAATAAGAATATGAAATATCTAATCAAAGGATATGAGAACCTTTTACCAAGTAATTTTGATTGACATGATCCTACAAACTTAAAATAGTTTAGTGGAAGCTAAGGAGCTAAATCTTAGTGATGATAATAGCTTCGTATATATGTCTAAAATGATAATAAAAAAGATATTATCGTGAACGATTTGAATGATGCTTGTTGTGCTGAGCATTGAAATGAGACCCATAAATATTAAAGTAACAAACATAACTAAGATAATTCTATTGTAGCATTGATAGTACTTAGAACAGGTAATACCATTTTGTTTTTACTCTAATAAATCAAAAATTCACTTAAAAACAATGATAATAGAATATTTATCAATGTCAAATCAAAGGAGATGAGATTTCTTTTCATAGTAACTTTGACGAGGAGCATCCCATTATAAATATCTCCATGAAAGATATAAGACGGGTTTACTAATGAATACCTTCCCTTAGATTTCAACATCTCATAAATGAAGACCCTCTTAATCTTGAAGAGCGACAGAGGTATAAGACAATGGGATTTCGATCTTTACATTATCGTGACTTAATTGTTGATTTTTATCTTGAATTATATCACTTTCTTTAATTCTAAAATATCATACCGACTAAATTATTCTTAATTTCAATGCGAAAAAATCTATTATACAAAGGGATAGGTGGTAGTCTCTAGTTTAAGTCGGTCGCGTTCAATCTATAGACTTAATCATCTCTATCTTTGAGTGGATGTGTTTTAGAATCCGATCATCATTTCTTTTTTTAATCA
Organism: Musa acuminata AAA Group; assembly: GCF_036884655.1. Classification (NCBI taxonomy): domain Eukaryota; kingdom Viridiplantae; phylum Streptophyta; class Magnoliopsida; order Zingiberales; family Musaceae; genus Musa; species Musa acuminata. The sequence continues at coordinate 9,671,948 of NC_088340.1, forward strand.
ATCACGTTGTTTTTATTATGATAAGAAAGATGTTCGAACAATTTTTTATTATTAATTATAGCTTCAAAAAGATGGTAAATGATTAAAAGAATAAGGATGAGCATTAGTTTTATAATCCTTGTTTGTGGTAGATTGGAAAACCCAAAATGAAAGTGTACTTAGTTAATCCAAGTTCGATCTCTGCATTAAACGAGAAAAAAAATCAAACATTAGTTGGATCAAATTAAATTATGATATATATATATTTTTTGGAACATAAAGTTTTTTATAATAAGATTGCTAAGAACTTTAAATTCTAAATAATCTTTAGTTTTTTTTTTGGTTTGGTTATAAGGAAAAACGAAAGGATTCATTGAATCATTGGTTCCCGGCAGCAAGACAAGAGTAACGACCTTTGAGCCACTGTCTTGGAATTTTAATGCCTGTTCTTGACTCCCTCAGAAGCATTTAAACGAGCGACTCACCTGCGACCACGCCATAAATTATTGCCTGCGTACGTCTTCCTTCATCTTCCTATCACGGTTGACCTTTGCGTCGGAAGTGCCTTCATGGCCACCGTGCTCGTACGTCACTGCCGCAGAATTCTATTGAGCTCAATTACTGCCTGTCCCATGGTCGACGAAGTCTTGACCAACAAATGGCCTTCACATGGCCAACGCTCCTCCCTTTTGACTTTGCTGCCTCCCTTGTGCTTTCCGTGTCGAAGCAGCCATGGCGAACGCCGGTAGCTTCGGCCGAGGTCTCGTTCGTCGCTCTCCTTCGTGCATGGGTTGACATAGCCATGCACACCCAACACGTAAAACTTGAGTGAATCACAACCACCCTACCTACTACCTATTGGTCTAAGCAAGTAGGAGAAGGTTTTTAATTGGATGACCATAAATTAGAATTTGACCAATAAACTTAAACCTTAAGAAATGATATCTATCTTAAAAAAATTGATAAAATCATATTTAGGGTAATTTTTGAAAGAAAAAAATCTCTTTTTTGATTTTTTTTTCAAGAAATGCTCACATTTTTAGAATTCCTAAACAACTTCATTTTTTATCTAATACATGAAAGACCTTCGATTATCTATTTATTTATTAACCGCTCGAATTGATCTAATTACAACGTTTTTATACTGTGTTACAGTGTTTTCAGCAATACCAAAAAAAATATTATAATGTAGTACAAAAAAATTATAACATAATGTTTCTATACCATGTTATGGTATTTTTCTAATATTACTTAAAATAAATTATTATACTATTTTTTTTTGCTACATTATAGTGGTTTCCTAGTACTATCGAAAACACTATAACGTGATGTAACCATATTATAAATATAATATTTTTATAAAATTCATACAAAATAATGTGTTATGATATTTTATATAATGCTTACATTATTTCTATGGTATTGTTGAAAACACCGTAACATAGTGTAAAAATATTGCAATTAGAACGGTTCACCCTATTAACCGATTTATAGGAAAAGAGAGTGAGAAAGAGTATTCTAAACATTAGGCAAAAAATAAAGAACATTGTTTGAAAATTCTAAATTTATGAGATGCTTCTCGGGAAAAATATAAAAAAGATAACTCTTTGAGAATTTATCCTTATACTTACCATTTATATACTAATTTAAAATACTGAAAGAAAAAAAAACTTGAAAATCGGATGATATATATATCACAAAAAAAAAATATATATATATATATATATATATATATATATATATATATATATATATATATATATATATATATATATATATCACCACAAGATAGTTAGAAGTTACGGACTAGTATACCCCTTAATTTTGACATGTCCACACTATTAGAAAAATAGTCCATTTGACTATGGGAACAACCTGTAAATTGCTTGTACAAAGACAATATGACTCTGCATATATACTAAACATAAAGACAAAGGGATCAACATTTATGGACAATTGTAATGACCATATGATAGATGGATGAAATCATGCATCTGCACTGTTCTAAACAGTGTGTTTTGCTCAACATGAGGCATTTAGGCAACACCTGTTGTGGTTGCATACTCATTCACCAATCTTTGATGGTAGGTATTAACCATATTAATTACTAGGAAAATTAGGGTTCCCTGTTATTTGATTGCTCTATTTAGGAATAACTAATGTAGGCATAAATGCTATTCATGTCATGAGATTGAGTTGGCACCCTACCCTTGGTGTTATTGCATGAATCCACAATAATGAAACTGACAATACAATAATTATGTGTACTCACAAGGTTAGGTAAATACATGTATCATACAAACTATCTACAATGTAACAGTGGGACATAAAATATACTTTTATCATGAAATGCATATTTATGAAAAATAAAACTTGCTATAAACTTGGCATTTTTTTAGTATTATAATGTGTCAATGAATGGAGGTGACACTAATTATTCTCTGCGTTGACCATTCTCACAATGATCAAGCTTGAACAGTGTCACAATGCTTTAAAAACAGTTCTAATTATTATTGCCTTTGTTCTCCATGATTTTATACTTCTATCAATGCAATCACATAGGAGAAATAGAGACACATTTAAGAGATCATAATTGACAACTTATTGAAACTAGAACTATTTAACATAATTGTGGAGTCATTGCTCAAGACAACAAATAATAAATTCAGGCAGGAAAATATTTATATGCCTGGGATAATAATGAGATGGACATTTATTTATCAGCAATGCTTCACTAAATGTTGTTATTTTGTTGTTCTAATCCACAAAGAAAGCATGTCATTTAATAGCTAGAAAACCCTAAAAAATGAGAGAGCAAGACCTCATCCATGGAGTTAATTAGGCATCAATAATAAAATCAACTAATTCTTACTTATGAATTGGTGATTTGATTTAATGTTGAGATGATCAAATAATTAATAAGCACTTGACACGCCACCATAAATGGTTCAATTAACAAAAGCCCATGCAATGATCTCATAGATTACTATTTCTTAATTAGCATATAAAATCAAGTAATTAATAGTCGATGATTTTTTTTCTCTACCCTCTACATAGTAGCAATAATAGTGACAATGATAATAATAATGTATGCGGTTGTTCATTAAGATTATTGAAGAAGTTAAATCTTTTTCCCTCAAATTTTCTTGTACAAATAATAATAATAATAATAATAATAAAACCAAAGAAAGAAAAATCAACAATCATGAATACATGGATATTTAATTTCTAATCGATAAGTATGTCAATAATATGGCAAGTAAGAGAATAAATGCAACCAACCCAATCAACGCTTAGAATGGCATCCTCTCAATGAGCTTGCAAAGAATTTTTATCCAACTAATATTTATCGAAAATACAGATAATAGTTATAATCATTATTATTGGGAGGGGATGTAGAAATACGAGAATGCAGCCCACGCAAAGCAACGCGCGGTGGGTTCAGTTAATCTCACCGGATGCTCCGCCACACCGTGAGTCGCACCTGAACCTGAACTCGAAGCTGGTCACCGCATCAGTCAATTCCCCCCTCCCCCTACTTCCTAAAGTAGCGCGGCCTGGCCGTTTCAACCGTAGGATCTCGATCGAACGGACGCCGCTCGCCTGATCCTGTGATGCACCGTCGTTGTTAAGACCGAGGCCGGGGGCGATACCGTCATTTCGGCTCTCCCCGGTGAGCTTATAGACCCCATGCGTTGCATTCGTCCCCTCTAATCCCCACCTCCTCGCTCTCCCCCCCTGTTCTTCTTCTCCTTGTTCAAAGTCGCCGTCGGTCACTTTCCGGGCTCCTGGATTCGATCCGTTTCTTACCCTGTGAAAGAGTGAGGTAATTACCATGGAAAGGAGTCTGCTTTTTCCCCCTCTTTTACTGCTGTCTTGCAAGTCGCAGGGGTCGTTTTTGACTGCAGGGCGCTGCTGCCGTCTGCGACATAGTCAAAACCTTTTTTATTGATCTGCCATGGTGCAGAACGTGGTCGCTCTGCCGCTCGCTCTCTCTCACTCTCTCTCTCTCTCTCGTTCTCGCTTGGGGTTAGCGAGAGTGTGTAAAGGGCCTTCTCTTCTGTTTTAATCTCGGTGTCGGCTTTGGACCTTTCCTTTTGGTTTCATCTTTTACGAGGGATGTGAGAGAGAGGGAGAGAGGGAGTTGTGGGGGTCAAATGAACAGCGATCGGTTGTCGTTTTTGTTTATCTGTGAGGCCGAAGAGTCCACAATTCCGGTTTTCATGTTTGAGGTCTCCCTCTCCGCTGCTGGCATCTCTGAGGCGCTTCCGGGTTTGCTCCCCTGCTTGTCTTTCTTCTGCCCCAAAGGGTGGTGCAGTGGAGAGCCAAAGATCGGATTCTTCGCTCTTTTTCACGTTAAAAATTGGATCTTGTGGTTGGGATTGGGACTGCTGCGAGTGAGTTAGGGTTCTGATCCAGGCTGTAGATAGGAGGAGCCGGGGAAGAGGGGGAGAGGAAGAGGTGACACAGCAGCACAAGTCTTGTCTTCTTTCTCCTTCTTTACCAGGAAAGAGGGAGAGGGAGTTGGAGGAGGCATTGGTTTGCAGTAAAGCCTGCGGTTTTCGCCTTCTCTGATCTCTCTCCATTTCTGCCTCTTTCCTTAATTCTGTACAGTATATTCTCTGTATCCATCTTTTCCCTTTCTTTCACTGTACTCAATATTGATGCATCATTAAAACCGATTAAATTCCTCAGAAAAATTCTGATTCTGGGCAAGCGAAAGCAAAAGATCCGATCCCAGACAAGTGCAAGTCGGCGAGGAAAGAAAATATTATGAGAGCACAAGCTAGCACGGAGGACCAAGTCTGGAGGGAGAAGAACCAAGAAAAGGAAGGATATTTGATGAGCTTTGGGGGGTTATCAGACGGCAGATCAGGAGGCGCTCTAGCTTACGGCAACGCGGCCATGACCGCCGGAGAGTTATCTCCGCCGCAGCTCATCTCCCAGAGGCTCCCAAACTCCGCCTTCATTTCTCCCCGCCTCTCCCTCGGCCTGGTAAACGAGACCGAACCTCGGACCATGTTTCCTTCCCTTCGATTCATTCATGACGCTTTCTCTTTTTTGGCTTTTTGGGCCAGCAATCGAACGTGGATGGACAGATAGACATGAGCAGGATGGCAGGCGTCGGCGGTGGCAGTGACGTGGGTTCGGCCAAGAGGAGCAAGGACGATGAGAATGAGAGCAGATCGGAGAGCGACAACTTGGAAGCCATATCCGGTGACGACGTCGATCAGGAGAATCCTCGCAAGAAAAAGAGACACCACCGCCATACTCCGCAACAGATCCAGGAACTCGAAGCGTAAGACCGATCCTTGAATCCATTGGCAATCTGTGGCCTTTTCTTCTTCCTGATCGCCTGTTCCATGCTGTAGTCTGTTCAAGGATTGCCCCCACCCGGATGAGAAGCAAAGGCTGGAACTGAGCAGGAGGCTATGCTTGGAGAGCAGACAAGTCAAGTTCTGGTTCCAGAATCGACGCACCCAAATGAAGGTAGGAACGATACGAGACACACAAATCCTCTCTTTGTTGCTTGGATTGTGGTTCCCTTTAGAACTTTTGCTCGTTGATGGATTACAGACGCAAATCGAGCGCTTCGAGAACACGAAGCTCCGGCAAGAAAACGACAAGATGAGGGCGGCGAACATGGCGATTCGAGAAGCAACGCAGAGCGCGGCTTGCAAGAACTGCGGAGGTCCGGTCATGCTCGGCAATGTCTCGGTGGAACGGCTGCAACTTAGACTGGAGAACGCTCGGTTAAAGGAAGAGCTCGACCGGCTGTGCGCAATCGCCAAGAAGTTTCTGGGGAAGTCCGTCTCCTCTTTGGCCGGCCACATCTCTCCGACCATGCCGAGCTCGGTTTTGGAGATTGGAGTCGGGAACAATATCTTCGCGGGGTTCAACTCCGTCGTCGCTCCGACTTTTTCCGCTTTGCCCGACTATTTGCCGGGGTTCAGCAGCAACCCACTGGATGCTGTCGCTCCGACCATGGGCAAGAACATGGAGGCGCTGCTGGGGAGCGACAGGAGCATGCTCTTGGAGCTTGCATTGGCTGCAATGGAAGAGCTAATGAGCATGGCGCAGATGGAGGAGCCACTTTGGCTTCCGAGCTCACAAGGTGGTCCCAAGGCACTGAACTACGAGCAGTACCGCCGGACGTTTCGCCCCATCGCCGGGATATCGCCGGTTGGGTCTGTGTCAGAGGCCTCGAGGGAGACGAGGATAGTGTCCATTGACAGCGTCGCCCTCGTCGAGACCCTAATGGATGCGGTAAGTTATGATATGTTAATCCTACTTCTCTGATGGTGGATGGATAGCTTCAGCTTCGTGACATGTCTTCTTTTCCGTAACGCAGAGTCGTTGGGTTCATATGTTCCCAAGTATCGTGGCCAAGGCCACCACCACGGAGTTGATATCCAGCGGCGTGAGTGGAACAAGAGATGGCGCCCTCCAACTCGTGAGCCAATCGTTGCACCGTGTACTGTGTTGCCTTCACAAATACCATGGGTTTCTTTCTGACACCGAGCTTTGCGAATGGTTCAGATGCAGGCGGAGCTTCACGTCCTCTCCCCGCTGGTGGCAGTGCGCGAGGTGAGCTTTCTCAGGTTCTGCAAGCAGCACGCGGAGGGCGTTTGGGCCGTGGTCGATGTCGCCGTTGACGGCATCAGAGCAGATCTCTCTTCTGCTAACTGCAGGAGGCTGCCGTCTGGTTGCCTGGTGCAAGACATGCCGGATGGCTACTCCAAGGTCCTCCTCTCCCTGTCTTTAGCCGAGCAAAATCTTTCTTATTCGATCACAAGAAAAATCTCATTTAGATCTTCCTCCTACTACCTCGGGACTTGAGTCTTGATCAACATTTTTGTCTGTGTGTTGTTATCCCTTTTATCCAATTTCTTTAATGCCATCCCCACTGCACAACATCGTCTCCTTCTTAGTTGCCCTTTACGTACCTGTGGTGGTATGAATGCTTCGTGTTCATGTCCTGCACAAATAATAAATGAGAAATATGAAAGAAGTAGATGTATTAAGATGAAGTACTAACGATTAGACCAAATGGCGGTATCATTGTTTGATTGAATTGGCAGGTCACCTGGGTGGAGCACGCGGAGTACGACGAAGGCCAAGTGCATCATCTGTATCGCCCGCTGCTCCGCTCCGGCCAGGCGTTCGGCGCCGGACGCTGGGTGGCCACCCTACAGCGCCAGTGCGAGTGCCTTGCCACCCTCGTGTCCTCCACCGCCGTGGCCCGCGACGAGACTGGTAAGGAGCCAGCCGCTTGATCTCTGAAGCATCGTGAACAGCATCGTTTGACTGATTCTTACGATATTGTGATCTCGACAGCATCGATAACGGCGAGCGGGCAGAGGAGCATGTTGAAGCTGGCGCGTCGGATGACCAACGCCTTCTGCGCCGGGGTCTGCGCGTCGCCCGCGCATGGGTGGAGCAAGCTGGCGTCGGAGACCATCGGGGAGGACGTGCGGGTGATGTCGAGGATGAGCGTGAACGTACCGGGTGAGCCGGCGGGGTTGGTGCTCAGCGTGGCCACATCGGTGTGGATCCCCGCGCCGCCCAAGCGGCTGTTCGACTTCCTATGCGAGACCAGATTCCGCAGCAAGTGGGACATACTCTCCAACGGCGGGCCGATGTGCGAGATGGCGCACATCGCCAAAGGCCAGGAAGCAGCCAACCGCGTCTCCCTCATATGGGCCACTGTAAGCGAACCCTGCCTCTCTCTCTCTCCCTCCCTCCCCGCCCCCCCTCTTTAACCCTCATCGGCCACGGTGTGCTGCACGAACATAACTTGTGATCCCGGTGACGCGCAGGCCACGAACGCCAGCCAAACCAGCATGATGCTACTGCAGGAGACCTACACCGACGCTTCCGGCGCAATGCTGGTGTACGCACCGGTGGACATCCCAGCCATGCACCTAGTAATGAACGGCGGCGACTCCGCCCACGTCGCCCTCCTCCCTTCCGGTTTCGCCATCGTCCCCGATGGCGCCGGCTACCGAGGAGAGCTCACCGAAGAGCACCACAGCGACGGCGCCGCCACCGCCGGCTCCGGTTCGCTGCTGACCATCGGGTTCCAGATTCTGGTGAACGGCCAGCCGACGGAAAAGCTTACGGCGGAGACGGTGGACACCGTCAACGGCCTCATCTCATGCACGGTTCAAAAGATCAAGGCTGCAGTCCACAGCGAGATCTGAGTGAAGCCGGCCGTATACAAGTCGGAAAGGGAAAGGTCAAATAAATAGAGACCGAGTCAAGAACGAACCGCGGGTGTGACCGAGTCATCACGTAGTTTTAGGTTCGTCTTCTTCAACACAGAGCGATGGTGGTTGTGTGGTTCGGGCATTGACTCCCTCTCCAAACCAAACCAAAGCAAACCCAGAATTTACTTGTGTGCCTTTACTGTTCTTTTTCCTCCATGTCATACAAAAGGAAACGTCTCAAGAATCTATAGCTTCCGATACAAATAGGCCAAACCGCGCGTTGTCTTGTTGTTTATATATATATCTATATTCTGTTGTCCTTGAGTGGTTTGTGTTGCCTATGGGTTAGCTAATAACATCTATAAGACGATCAGATCCATCCTCCGTTCTTCTTCTTCCTCATGAGTAATCCAAAGCTCGATGAGAAGTACACTTTGGCTTGTTGTTCTTGTAGTTCTGGGGTTAATAGCTCGGCTGTAGAAGTTGGCCCCCCTGCCGCTCCTCCCTGCCACGCATTGAAGGTGAGCTGCTCGCTGCTCACGGCCAGCGAAGCGCATTAATGCCGCGGCCTGCAACGCTGCTCGTATTTAATGCGATTCACTCTGCTGGCCTGCGCGGGTGAATTGTTCGCTTCTACCGCATGGCCGTGCAACTGTGCGGAACTGTAACATGTAGTCCTCAGATCATCAGAAGACTGCACAAACACATGTGGAGCTTATGCAGCACATGTGGAGTCAGATGAGTTCCCTGAGTTCCCTGCTGCACGAAACATACAACCGTGTAGCGTCTGCGGCATTTAGTCAGATAAGAGACGTGCACAAACTGCTGAACCGCAAGCAGCGCAATGACTGCCACTCTGCATAGTTTTTGTAGTCGGATAAGTAGCAAGCTGGCTACAGAGCACTGCGACGCTGTTATGTTAGTAAGCATTTTAGGTAGGTTGTGTTGGATCATGTCACAAAAAGGTTTATATTAGGAGAGCCTGGGATAGAACAGAGTAGGGCTCAGAGCACTGAATGCAGAGGACATACCGATGGGAGACGATCGCGACATTTCAAGCTCGTCGTCGCGTCTCGACGTCATAGCGTGCTGCCATTGCTGCATGTCATGGCCACTGCTACAAGCCCACCGACGCTGCGTATCACAATTGCTATGCGTCGACGGTGCAGAACGTCGCCGTCACCGCACGACGTTGCCCATCGCCACTACGCATGGGTCCGTAGTGTGGCAATAGGCCACAAAGGGTCTATCTTGTCGAGTGATGATGTGGCACCACATAGGCTGACATTATTACTGATGTGGTCGCAGACAAGCTTGTCCCGTCGGTCTGACTTCCAAAAAGGGCGTACCGTCGCCGACAGCGACTCGTGGCTTAGAAAAGGAAAACCTTTGTTCTCGCGCAGTCATGAACTCTTGGAAATAAGAAGTTCATCGTCTACAGCAGTTGAGTACGATAAACCCTTGAAGTTAAAAGATACGATAGACCATTTCATGAGGTGAGGCGTGGGCAGTTCAAAACCCATGCAACAAAAGCAACTCATGAAGCATTGTTTAAATGGGTAAAGCACACGAGACAAATAAAAATGTTTTCATGATTGGAGGAACAACGTGACCGATATTTACAGAGACCAACAGTTGTCAACAGGCAAAATGCTTAAAGCACACACTACGATGGGAAGGTTAACTTATGTACAAGAATAGATGAGGCTATCTATCTATCAATCTATCCAAAGATCCAGGATCACGCAGAACCACATTATTCAACACACCATCGATTTACACCTTTACACCACGACAATCTTTGTATTGTCAATGGAGAACTTCCCTTCTTTAACCTTGTTCGCCACATCAGGAGCTCTTACATACTTCCATCCCAAGTTCTCATCGCATCCACGGCAGAAGACATCGGCAACCTTAGACAGTCCTCCTCTCAGTCGCCGCCAGCCTTGCTCTGGCCCCAAATATATGTTCTTGGCACGATAAAACAGAATCGCAGGCCCATAATGCTCCTGAGCAAAATTTAATGAAGCGTGGAACAGAGGTCACATCGCTAATTCATCAAATGTGAGAAATAGATTGGTCTCCTAAAGGGATTACTTGGAACAAAATATACTAAAGTTGATTATCATGATCTTCAAATGTCACCAAATCTCACAAACACTATTTCATGGTTACACCAACTCGTATTGATGCAAACAATTTCCCTAAATTCCATGACCAATGAGACTAACACACCAGTGTTCTTCTTGTAACCTACCGTGCAGGAATGACTGAAAGAAATTAAGATGCAACGAGGAAAACAGAAACTTGAGCTAATATCATGTGCCCATCTGTTCGTGTCACCAAAGCAGCTATTCCGAATCATTACTATTTAGTCCGATTAGCAAAAGAGTAATAAGGGCTTCACCTGTATTTCTGCTAGGATGTCATCGGAACGCGAGACATGGGTTCGGCACTTGCCGCAGCTGTAAACTCGACGGGGGTTCGGAACGCGAGTCAGGGCTTCTTCTGTCCCTAACGCTCCCAGTCGAGCGACGTCATTGGAAGAATCTAAACTCATCAAGAGGGGTGGGGGGGTTAAAGAACACCAAAGCAATCCCCCCAAACAACAAAGAACATCAAATCATACCCCAAAAAAATCGCGAAAATATTAAATCCCTCGATTAATACAAAACCTCTAACGTACAATTAAACTTCTCAATCTCTGTAGAACCAACAAGAAAAAAAATAAAACAAACCTGTATCTTTCGCCGCCATCGCCTCCTCGTCTGAAAGATTGTAGCCAGCAAAGAAGAAGAATATATCGATCTTGCGTTGAAATAATAATGAAAAAACGTCAGGAAAAACAAAAGAAGAAGAGTGAGGAGAGTCGGGATTTGGATATGTTTTCACCTGGAAATCGATGGGTCGAAGGATTTGTTGCCGTGAGAATGGCGGTGAAAGGCGCAGTTGATGGTTCTCTCGCAACCTCTCCTCCGTCTATTTATGCAGTCGATTGTCTTGGTGACTGCGCCTTACCGCGCAGCGTCCGGTGAGATCGGGCAAAGAAGGACGCATTCCTGCTCGGCTTTATCTGGTTAAGGTAAACCGACTACCACTATTTGAAGTGGCACTTCTGGGAATGAATTATATTTAGTTTCAATGTTATTTGGGAATGATGCAAAGCGTCATCTTTTTCTCACGTAACCAACCGAGCATAAAACTTAAAACTAATTGTGGGCTAAACCAGTCCGAATCAGTCAACAAGTGTCGGTCCAACTTTGATTAGTCGTGGGCAAGCATGACCCAATACAATCTTGTCCAGCCGAGTGAGATCGGAACCTACCATTTACCATGACGTGTATCCACTTGTGCTGTGATCAACAACTCAAATGTAGAAAATGTATATTTGTGCATGTCTCACCCGATGTTGCACAAAGCAACTATGTTGCGTGTGGCGTGCCCATCTACATACAATAACATTTGAAGTATCCAAAGTAATCTTTTATCGATACATTTGTTTAATTTTTTTAGAAAAATATTTGTTTGAGAAAAAATTAGTGACGTGTGAGTTAACTTCACATGATTCAGATCTATATACTTAGGAAGGATGAGATGATTGTTGAGATACCTCTAGAGCATTTCACTTATGCCGCTTGAGGAAAGAATCTCGTAAAATATTTGTCGAGGAAACAATCGATAATCACCCCTTTTGACTAATGTCCATGTTCGCAAACCAAAAGGGTTGACTTTATCTCCTTTATGCCTACTAAGCAACCACATGTATTATAATATATCGAGCTGTCATTAGTTGAGAATATATTTTCTGTTGTTTATCTCATAGCCCATACTTCAAGGGCTCTTATAGAGAGGTCTGAAGTGTAGTCGTTGGGCCGCTCGACACATAGGCCATGTGGAAGTGGATGGGGATCCTAAATACTTAATCGATCTAGTTGAGTTAGGAGCTCGTTGAGGAGGTCAGGTTAAGACTAACCAACCTGGTCACCTAAGGCACTCACCGAGGAGGTCGGGTCGAGATTGGCCAACCTAGGCATCTCAAGTACTTTTCGATGAGATTATCTCTCGTGACATGCCTTGTATAATTATTGGACACTAAACCAACCAAGCTTACCAAATGACATAAAGAATAGAAGACATTTATCACCGATTTAGATAAGAAGAGACTAATGATTGTCAAATGACCTATCGTTTGTTGTTTCTCTTTGATTGACCGAGGTGGATACATATCCAATATAGCTCACACCTTCTCGAGATTATCATTTATTCTTAGTGTACAACGAGACCAAGGAACTTACTAAGTTAACTCTAAATACACACTTAGCCAAGTTTAGACGCATCTTAAATTTTTTTAATGTTTGGAATATCTCTACCAGGTCGACTAGATGCACGTCGGCCATCTTACTTTTACAATTATGTTATCCATGTAGGCTTTAATATTTCTCACAATTTGGTACTTGTATATCTTGTTTATCATCTTCTAGTAAGTTGCCTTAGTGTTCTTTAGCTCGAAAGACATAACTCGATAGCAGTTTGTTTCTCGGTCCGTAACGAGTGAGGTGTGTTCTTTAGCTTTTGGAGCTATCTTGATCTAATTGTATCCCAAGAGAGCATCAATGAATATCAACAACTTATAACCCAAGGTGGCATCGACCAGTTGGTCGATCTGAAAAAAGATAGCTATCCTTTTGACATGCCTTATTGAGATCAGAATAGTCAATATACATATGCTAGTTTTCATTAGATTTTTTAATAAATAAAATATTTATAAGTCACTGGGGATATTACATCTCGAATATAAAACCAACACCTAACAACTTGTTTACCTTGATGCTAATGGCTTATTGGCGGTCAGGAGTACTTTTGGAGTCATTGCTTCACCGAGTATATCTTAAGTGAGATGTTCAGAAGGTGTTGGGCCATACTAGGGTTGATTCTGGGCATGTCTCTCAGCGACCATACGAAGACTTCAATATTACTTTAGAAAAAAAGTTGATGAGTTGTACTCGTCTCAACTCAGATAGTATTACGCCTACCTTAACAGTTTGATCGAGTCGAGTATGATTAAGAAGTACTTTAATCAATGACTTCACAAGATCAGAGTGAGGAGTTGGGTTTATAATGTCTCGGGGATCCATCGGGGACACCTCGAGTTATGTTTTCTTCGAAAGGAAAACCACTATTAGATAATATTGGCATGATTTGTGGGCTGGTTGATACAACTGTTCATATCTTAGTGTTGATTGACCTATGATTGCATCAACTTAGGCGAAACTATCTTGAAGTGAGGCTCATCTCCAAATGTGACGTATAAGTTGATAGTCCTCATGAGAGAGATAGAGTCATTAGTGAACCCCGCCAAGGATGAAGCAATCTAGGTAAGGTCAGACTCAGTTTCTAAAATGTATTATAATAAAGTATGTCTACAGACATACCTCTGTCAATTAGGATCCTTTTCACCATAGTGTTAATCATCCTTACAAGGCCACCTATGCATCGTCATGGTTTGAGTTGAGGTACTCCACCTCCTCTTTCTTGAAAGTTATCTCTAAGTCACCGTCCATCCTTTGACGCTTCTCAGTGGTAACTTGAGCGCAGACCTTGCGAATTAAGAAACTATCCCCTCTCGAGGTTGAGTAATCAATTATGACATCAATTCATCTTTCCATTGGCCCCTCAAGTCAAGGTGAAGACTCATGATACCTTCAAATGAATCGCAAAAGGTGTCTTTGATAAATAAGTTCCTCAATCTACTCCTTTAAATTTTTATAATTTTCTATATCATTATTGTAATCTCTATGGAATCAAAAGTACTTTGACCTATCCCTACTTGTTTATGGGGTTCTCATTAGATGAGGATCCCTTAGGTGTCTTGTTTCATTAATTTAGAGGAACATCTCGGTGTATAACATATATAGGAGAGTCAACTCGAAACTAAGGAAAGACAACTCAGGTTGATTGTGCCTCCTTCGCTAAGGTGACCTTGGAATTGATATTAGGAGTAGCTACTCTTGCTTGACTCCATGCACTTTGCCAAGATCATCACCTTGATGATGTTGTATTGATTTGCTCATTGAAATATCTTGAGTACTATTATTTGTGGTTTCTCTATTAATTACTATAAGAGTCGAGAGGGCCTAAGTCTCATTATGAAGGTCTCTACGAAGAGCGATGAATGAGCATTGGCTATGTCTCAAATCTCATTTGTGAATCAAGTAATGAAATCCAATAGCGTCTCTTCCTCCCCTAATTGAAGTCCTAGGAGGGTCATTATTAAACACTTAGGTTGTATGTTTCCAATAAAGTATTGCTTGAACTTCTTGGCTAATCAACCAAATGAGCTAATAAAGAGTGGTTTGATATGAGCATACTGTTAAAAGAAATAGAAGAAGGAAGAATTATTAAAAAAGCTATTTTGTATTGACATATTCTCTCCCTATTTATATAAGTTGAGAGGGAGGATTTTCTCAAACAGTTAGGAAAATCTCATATGCTATCATGCCCCCACAAGATGGTGCTCCTATCAAGGAGACCAATCTTGTACCGATGCAATGCAAAAAGTTTATGAGCTAAAGGCTTCGTGAGTGAGTTGGCTAATTAATCAGTCGTATAGACATGAGAAACACGAAATTGACGACAGATAACTTGATCGTGTACAAAGTGAAAGTCGATGATAATATATTTAATGCGAGAGTGGAGCATCGGATTAGCGTACAAACAAATAGCTCCGTTATTATCTTAATATATTGTAAAAGTGAAATTGATATTGAGTTCCTAGAGTAGATTTGTGATCCAATTAAGTTCTACAATGGCAGTGGTAATGGCACGGTATTCATCTTCAGTTATAGATCATACGATTATCTTTTGCTTCTTAGAACTCCAACTGATTAAATTAGTTCCAAGGAAGACAATATACCCCGATGTGGATGTTCTATCATCAAGGTTGCTTGCCCAATCAGCATCGACAAAGGCATGAAAATGAAGTGGAGAGTGTTTACGAAGAAAGAGACCATGATTAAGGGTCCATTTAAGATATCGTAAAATTCTCTTGACCGCAAACCAGTGCATAGTAGACAGCTACTGCATAAACTGTGATAATTTGTTGACTGTAAAGGAGATGTCTGGATGGGTAAGAGCTAAGTACCGTAAAGAATTAATAACTTGCGGTATTGAGTGGGTTCCGTAGTAGGACTTCCATTAGATAATTTGAGAGAACCACTAGTAGAGAGGGGGGTTGTAACCACATTTGCATCATGTATATTTGTCTTTGATAACAAATCTTGAATGTACTTTCATTGTGATAAAAACAGACCTGAACATGTGAATATAGCTTCGACGCCTAGAATCGATCCGTCAACTGTTTGATGAACGCTTGGATTTTGATGGGATTTTTGCCTGTGATAATAATATCATCCACATATACTGGAATATATATTGTGTCTCTATGGTGGTGTCGTAGAAATAACAAAGTATCAGATTTGGAGTTGAAAAAGCCAACGGAAGTCGAAAAGAAGCTAAGTTCAGTGTACCAAGCTCTTGGAGCCTAACGAAGTCCATAAATAGCTTTCCGAAGTTTGCAAATATGCTTTGGATAATGAGGATGACTGAAACCAGAAGGTTATTGCATAAAAACATCTTCGACTATAGACTCCTGTAAAAAGGTATTATTAACGTCCAATTGTCGTAATTGCCAGACTTTAGTGGTAGTCAAACTCAATATAAGCCAAATTGTAGTGGGCTTAACAAAAGAACTAAATTTCTTAGTGAAATCAACTCCAGGTCATTAATGAAACCCTTTGGCAATGAGGCGTGCCTTATATCGGGCAATAGAGCCATCTGGGTTCCACTTAATTCGAAAGATCCACTTACACCCGATAATATTTTGTGAATGATGAAAGGGTATTAAATCCCACGTTGAGTTATGGAGGAGGGCATTATATTTCTCACACATGGCGGTATGCTAATGCAAAGATTTTTGGGCTTGAGTAAAGGTGGTGGGTTCAACGGCGGGGGATGATGAATCCATGATAGCATGTAGGTTAAGGACTTGACGCGGTTTGAAAATACCACTCTTAGAGCATATGTGGTCATAGGATGGTTCGAGACTACAGGATCGGGAGGCGGTGTTGGTGGAATAAGCGGTTGAGGGTCAGTGGCACAAGCCGGGTCAAGTGGAGACACGTCAGGGGCACTTGGCTGAGAAGGAGGTAAAGATAATGGTTGTATTTCGGAACATATTACCCCATCAATTGGGGAAGAGAGGAGTGGAGTAGGAATGGGCAATTGCTGAACTAGATTAGTATAGTGTGGATCAGGAGGGGAGGAACTGGACAAAGTCATGGGAGGCTCGTCTGATTGGACCGGAGGTATACTCCAGTAAGATAGTGAAGTGGTCCGCATGGCAATATAGTGAAGATTTTGGAAAGAAAAGTTAGACTCAACAAAAACAATATGACATGATTTAAAGACTTTGTGAGTGTGGAGATTATAGCAGCGAAAAATATTATGTTCAAGTGAGTAACCAATAAAGACGCAAGGAGTAGATTGTGATGTTAACTTATGAGAGGAATAGGGATGTAACCAAGGATAACATAGATAACCGAACACTCTGAATTTACGAAGGTCTGGAGGTTTGTGAAATAGTGTGTCAAAAGGGGACTAGTATTATAGTACTGGTATAGGCATTCTATTAATAATATAGACAGCAGTTTGAAAGGCTACTGTCCAAAAGGTTAAAGGCATAGAAGTCTGATGTAGAAGTGTGAGCTCAGTTTCTACTATATGTCGATGTTTGCGTTCAGTGAAGCTAACTAGTTAAGGAGTATGCGGGGGAGACTTAAGGTGTTGGATTTCACAAGCTAAGAGATAGAATGTCATTGCTTGATATTCACCGCCACCATCAGAGTAAACTGTTTTGATGGTAGACTGAAAATGATTTTCGACCAACTTCCGGAAGGTGGGAAAGATGGTGGAAACATCAGATTTATGGCGAAGATGATATATCCATGTGTACTTAGTGAAGTGGTCTATAAAAATAATATAAAATCTGAATTTATCAAAAGATAGGATTGGAGCATGACCCCAAACATCGGTATAAATAATTTTAAATGATTTAGAGGAGGAAATGGAAGATGAGCCAAAAGGCTGCCAATGACTCTTATCACTAAGACATGTATCACAATGCATCATAGAGTTAGTGGATTTAAAAATATGAAGAGAGTAACAAGAAAATAATTTTTGCTGAATAAGGGATGACCAAGACAACGATGCCACACATCAACTGGAGCCTCAACGAAAGAATGAACAGTGGGCTAGGTTATTTGTGAAACTGATGGTCATTCGTAAATGTTGCCTCTATTCGGGCCCTAGACCAAGGATGCCCTCGTGCTCAAGTCCTTAACAAGAAATGAATCAAGAAAAAAATTCAATTGAAGTATTATTATATTTGTAAAATTGAGAAACAGAAATGAGGTTACGTTTAATATGAGGGGCATATAAAACATCATCGAGTGTAAATATAGTAGAATCAGAATTAACCATTGTGGAACCAATATGAGTTATAGGAAGTCCTTTACCATCACCGATGATGATATCTTCATCGCTGCTATAGGGGTTGTGAAGAGACAAATTTTGAATATCAACAGTGATGTGATGGAAGGCGCCAGAGTCGACAATCCAGTTGGATTAGCTAGTTGTCGGAGTAGTTAGGAGATTTGCCTGAGGCCGGTGTAACGGAGCAGGGCGGGGACGAGACCGGCAAACTTTAGCGGAGTGTTTGATTTTGTCACACAATTGACAGACGACCCGTCTTAAATGGCTCGACGGGGCAGGATGCCAAGATGGATGGTTATTGGAGTTACCACTTTGCGAGAAGTAATGACTAGGAGGATAAGAGGGGTGTTGCATGAGACCCATAGGATCAAGTTGTGCATTGGCCAAACCTTTGGTGATGTTCGAAGGGTACCGAGTGCTCTTCCGTTTAGACTTGTAACTTACTTGAGCTGTGATAGTCGATCCAGACAGTTTGTCCTCATGTTTCAAATACGTCTCATAGTCATTCAGCTTATCATAAAGTTCTTCAAAGGAGACTAGCGAGTCGCGTGCCCGAATTGCAGTAGCTAATTCCTTATAGTCATTGCCGAGACCATTTAGGGTATGGATGATAATCTCTTCGTCACATAGGGAATGACCTATCAAAGTCAAGTCATCGATGGTAACCTTAATATTTTGTAGATAATCAGTGATAGTACTTCCCTCTTGTTTTATCACCATCAACTTGGATAGAAGACTGAGCTTGCGAGTACATAAATGATTCGCCAAGGTTGTTTACAGTTTAGATCATGCATCGGCAACAGTCACACATAAAGATATTAAAGGAGCGACAGATCTAGCAACTGAGGCTTGAATAGTTTAGAGGATAAGACGATATTGACATAGCCACAGTTTGTGAGCTGGATTGGGTACTGGACTAGGTTCTCCGGGGATGTTGAGCATAGCTGGCGGACAACTGAAAGAACCATCAACGTAACCTAACAAGTCGTATCCAAATAAGAGATTAGAAAATTGAGCCCACTAGGATGCATAGTTACCACCCTTTAATAACTTGAAATGGATTAGCGCGGCAGTATTGAAAAAGATAAGCCATGTAGAAAAAGAAGTAGGAGTCCCTACAGGAAATATCAAAAGAAGAGAACATCTAAATTTTTTTTTTTTTTTTTGCTATACAGCAACATCTCAAACGCTCATGTCACAGAAGTTAAGAATGAGGGAGGGAAGAGGCTGCTGCAGCTACTGCAGCTGTTGCAGTTTGCTGCTACAGATTTGCGCACTGCTGCCGTAGTTTGCTGCTACTGCAAATTGCACAGTACTGCTACAGTTTGCTACTGCTGCAGCTACTATAGATCGCTTCTGCTGTAGATCGTTACTGCTGTAGTGGAAGCTGTTGCGGCAAAGAAGCTGCAGAAGGGAGCCTGGAAGCGACCATAGCAGAGGAAGCTGCCGGCAGCTGCTGTGGGCCGGGAAATGGCTGCGGAGATGTCACAGCGTCCCGGAGATTGTAGAGGCTACGGTTTGAGAGGCAGATCTCAGGTAGATCTACGCTGCTTCCGTCGCGATTTGAGATGCACTTGGCGGCTAGACAGAAGGCTGCGGCGGTTCCCCATGAGGGTGCACAGCGAGCTTCGCGGAGCGAGCTGAAAAAGGGAGATCGAAGCCGGCGAGAGAGGAAAGAGATCGGAGAAGGAGGCGAACCTTGTACTTGATATACGGTTGAGAACGCAGTTGCAGCTTCCTTGTGATTATGCAGTAGAGGAAGCTGCTGCATGGTGGAGGAGTCTCGTTGGCCTCTGGCGAGGCTGGAAGGGGAGAAGCAGCAGCGCAGCAGCACAGCGGCGCTGCCCTTTCCAGCCAGATGAGGAGGAGCAGCGGCAGAACGACGCTGCTCTTTACAGCTGAAGGAGAAGAAGAGCGGCGCAGGTGTACGCAGGCAGCGGCGCAGCGGCACAGTGGCGCTACCTTTTACAGCCAAAGCAGAAGAACAGCGGCGCAGGTGTTCACAAGTAGCAACGTAGGTATACGTATGGACAGGCTTCTCGAACTCGCCCTCCTCGAGCACACTGCTGCTGCCGAGGTTCTCCTCGAAGAAGGATGGACGAGTGTGGTGGAATACTTGGTTACCATGGTTCTGAGGCGAGATAGAGCCCTCAAATTACTAGGGCTATGACTCCGATATCATGTTAAAATAGATTGAAGAAGCTGTTTTGCATTGACATGTTCTCTCCCTATTTATACAAGTTGAGAGAGAATATTTTCCTCAACAGAGTAGAGAGATTTCTTCAAACAATTAGGAATATCTCATTTGCTATCATATACCACTCTAGAACCAAGCCACATAGCAAGGTAGAGAATGTATGACATATCAGGGTATCCGATGTGTCGTATAAGAACATTTGAGCATAAATGGCCAATATGTGATCGGTTAGGTTTATATCTCTATCGAACCCTTGCAAGGTTAGCAGTTTGAAGCTAGTAAGAATGAGCTCTTCCTGAGTCTTCTAAATAAACGAGGATCGATCGAAGATGTTCTCAACCAAATCTTCATCCTTGGACAGACAAAACTCCCAACGCATGCTCTCTAGGTGTCGATCCATCTATTATAGCTATGCCTGAAGAGTATCTTCTATAGAATTTGTTGGTTGTGCCTCAGACTCAAGCAAGGTGGATTATGGTCGATGAGGCTCATTAAACTCCACATTCGAATATTAGAGTGCTCAATCCTTTGAGTGTTCGATAAGCTTCCGATACTCTTGGGGGGTCGATGCCACATCGAGTCAGGGAACCTCGATAGGCATTGACAGTACCACGAATTGCTATGAGGTTCAAATCATCATCGACTAGATCAATTAAGGTAGGAGTGAGACGATAGTCTACATTATCCCTATCAATATTGGCACTTGTTGAGTGAGGTCTAGGAAGACTCCGATAGGGAAGGCATGTGGCTTGAGGTCATTATTAGAGGAGAAAGGCTTGGGTTGTTGAATACATGTCAGTATTGTCTCACGATTTACATCGAGGTAGATGTGCTAAGGTTACGAAACATCGGCTCTTGCCCCGTGAGTGATGATACTATCGGTTGGGGGTGAAGCATCGTTGTTTGAACGATCATTGAGTGGATCAACGGGGCCAACATTCTAACGGCATGAGCTCTTCTTCTAATATTAAAATATTTATAAAAAAGAATTGAAGTGCTTAGAAGGATGAGATGATTATCAAGATACCTCTAGAGCTATCCTGAGAGCCAAGTTACATATACTCACATGCTTCAAAGATGACATGCACGAAGATCGAGAAGATTGAGTATCGATTTTTTGACCTAATCCGTCTAGTGCTCAAGTTGATGAACGTCAATCAAATTATTCCATGTATAATAACATGTTGAGTTGTCATTGGTAAAAAATTTTCCCAACGACACACAGAGCACCAAACATTATCAAAGTATCCTATTACATACGACACATCTATTAAAGTATGTAAAAAATAATAATGTGTCGTAAAGTATTTTTTGTCCGCATGATGCATTCGTCCAATAATAAATACATCAAAATATTTAAAAGATCTTATTGTATAAAAAAAATCTTTAAATACATGATATTTTTGCTTTGGACATAAGAATCAACTAGTCCGATGGACTTAAGCAAAATTTCTCTTTGCATTCACTGCGCTCGCTTATGACCAAAATAAAAATAAAAATCATTTGAAGCAACAAGATCCAAAGCATCCACACAATTGTTGTTGATGTTCCAAGACAGACATTGCAATATTGAATATACAAAATGATATGTTGAAGCACAATAGGATGATAAATAATAAAACAATTCTTTTCGACTATTCATGTCAGCATGATATAAAACGTTAAATTAGAGCATTCTAATACATCACACTATCAGTGTGGCCCGACTCGAATAATAGATAATATCAATTTCTCCAGATCGAATTGATGATGAAAATTTGAGCCGGTTTAGAGCTCGGCCCAATCGGGCCGTGGCTGGGCTCGCACGACGGCACGGATCGGTTCAATTTGAATTGTTGGTCCGACTTAGACGGATCTATAATTAGGGCTCCCGATCATTCTTCGAGATCATTCTTGGAGCGCACCGCGAGTACTCACCGTTCCTTTCGCCTACCTCCCTCCCATTACGAGGGCCACCCCACTTCCAACCGGGGACGAACCCTAGACTTGCATCCTGCCCTCCTCCGACCCCGCGACAATGGCCGATGCGTACTGGAGGTACGGCGATGCGCGCCACCAGGCGGCTGCGGCGGCGATGGCCCCTCCCCCCGCCACTCTCAAGCGACCTCGTGCGGAGTACCAGTGTGCGTATCTCCCAGCTCCCACCGCTGACCTTTTCTGGCTTCTACGCGCGTTTCTCTTTCTGTATCTTTTGCTTCGATCTGTCTTCGTTTCATGTTTTCCTTTTCTACCTATCGGATTTGCTAGGTTTCCTTTGTGGCAGTTTGCCTCATATTTAAAGAGGGTCTATAGAGATCAATCCTTCTGGGTGTCTGTTAGGGGAATATGGGCGGTGATTCATGAGGTTGCTGTGGTTATCGAGGCTAGGGTTCTTTGAATTTTTCTGATCTCGAAAGATTCGTTGCTGTTAATTAAGGGTAGAATAGGGGAAACTTACATGCAGGTTTCATCCGTAGTTACCTATCTGGTGTTGTTTTCTCTAGTATGAGGGGTAGAGTTTGGAAAGATTAACAAGCAACACGGCACACTCGCTTAGAAATGATTCTGTGGTTGAGATCTTATACGTGGTTGAATTGCTTTCAATAGTTTAGCATAGTGAAATGCTTGTAATTTTGGTTATTTTAGTTGAACACGAATTGGTTTCTTGCCGTTCAATTACATGATGCTGAAGCAACACATTTTCTCGGTGGATCATTTTGGGTGGAAAACCCCTTTTTTTATATTTTTTTTTAATATTTTGAAGACAGGTTACATTTTTATTAAAAGAAATAAAGTTGTTTGAGATCATGCATTGGTAACTGCTCATGTTGATGTTATGCTATATTAAACTCCAATGTCAGTTGCCATAGTTCTTTAGTTCCAGAAGATGACTTCAACTTTTATCATTTGGATCATTTTTATTGTTAGAGATACCATCAAATTGAACAAGAATGACTTTCGTGTTACTTGCAACAAATTTTTATGAATTTTTCCTAGATATCTAGTTGTGCTTGCTCTTTTTATCTCCTTGTATGATTTGCTCCCTAAAAGATATGTAGTCAGATCATCTTTATATATGGTAGCCTTCTTTTCTAATTAAATGCTTTCGGGCAAGGAGCAAAAACATAGGTGTATAAATAATTGTACTTGCTGCATATATTACATAATTCCTTATTAAACTAA
The DNA here is from genome assembly GCF_036884655.1 of Musa acuminata AAA Group. Taxonomy (NCBI): domain Eukaryota; kingdom Viridiplantae; phylum Streptophyta; class Magnoliopsida; order Zingiberales; family Musaceae; genus Musa; species Musa acuminata. Next base: position 9,695,045 of record NC_088340.1, read on the forward strand.
TCTTATTTGAATTAAAGATGTGCCTAGTGGTTCCGACGTGTTTGCCTATTACCCTCGTGAGGATGAAGGGACTGCGCATCCTACTGTCAGGGATACTGAGTCCCTTGGGGCTTCATATGATCGTTACTTACGCAATGGGGTATTTTTCATGAATGCTTTTCTACCATGGGTGTTAACTTCTTGTTGGCAGCTAACCTTGATATTTTACTGTAGATTTCTTCTTATGGTGCTGGTGAGTCTGTTAGGCCTGTGGGTGGAGGAATTAATAACCAACCTATTGATGATCGACGAATCATCAGTATCGGAAGCTTGGATGGTCGGAGTGCTGGATATGGTGGCAGAAGGCCTGAACCTCCGCTTCCTCCAGATGCTTCAAATACTTTATTTGTGGAGGGCCTCCCTGCTGACTGTACACGCAGGGAAGTCTCTCGTATCCTTTTGACAGTTTGTGTCTTTTTGTGCTACTAGATTTTAGTTGTTTGCTATTCCTTCATCCTTTTGCAGACATTTTCCGCCCTTTTGTAGGGTTCCAAGAGGTGAGACTTGTGAACAAGGAATCCAGACATGTGAGTCTCGAACTTTATTGAGGGCCCTTTGGTATTCACATTCGATATTACTAACTTCATTTTCTTTGGGGTTCAATGTTCGTGTAGCCTGGGGCTGATCCACTTGTCCTATGCTTTGTTGATTTCGCCACTACAGCCCAAGCTGCAATTGCATTGGAAGCTTTGCAAGGTGCTAATGACATCCATAAATCTTAGTACACTTGATATCATGCTTGTTTTAATTTTGCTGTTTATAGTAGTTCTGTTATTGCTATTGTCTTTGATGCTTCTGCAGAAGGTATTGTTTGTTAATACATAGGCGCTTCACGGACCCTCTTTCCTTGTCGAGTCTTTCATTGACCTGTCTACTTGATGGTCATGTATAATATCAAGTATAATCTTGCTTGCACTAAGGGAGCAGATTGAAGAGAAGAATATATGGCTTAATATCTGTTGATTTTTTGGTGTTTCAATTTCGATAAGTGCAATGCAATGGCCTTAAATATTTAGGATTGGCGAAAAACATCTTAATTGCTTGAGGTAGTCCAAGGCTAATTGAACTTTATTCATTAACATACCTGTGAGGAACATTTGATATGATGCGGATGTAAAGAAGATATCAACTTAGTCTATTTGGGCAGTTGGAATAAAGGCATGGTTGTTGCATGCGTTGGTTCACTTTCACATTGTCATCACACAAAGATCAGGGAAATCTGTTAAACGCAGTTTTGTACGCCCTTTAAATCTGTAATCTCATGTCATGAGAGTTGTAATGTACCTTTACCCGCTAAACAACACTTTGGATGAGCTTGATGACTACATGTTCAGTCATAATAGTTGGATCATTGCAATGAATTATCACAGGAAAAAATGACTATTATTGAATATATCAAGGGTACAGTAGCAAGAATTTTGGTTCTAACCCATATCATCATGATTTGGGGTATAAATTAGTTTCTCTATTTGGTTAAGAGTGATCGAACTCAATTGCTGCTCTTCCTGTTTTAGATTAGGCGACACCTGTTATAGTATCTTGGCCATACTTTTATATATTCCATAATAGCAGCAACCCAAATCGTTATGACGGTCATTATTTCGAACAGTTAATTAGGAGTATCGCAAGTTCATAGTAATAGTTGTTGGCTTGGAGGGTTAAAATAGCAGTCTGATGCCATGGTGATAAATGCAGTTATTGGTGTAGTGTTTATTGGCAACATGCAAATCTGTCATGCGATGTAAGTTCGGTGTGTGGATTTTTAGTACCCTTTTTTCTGCTTGATGTTTTTCAAATTTATCTTCTTAATTTCTTAGTACAAAGAGGATTTAATGCTGAAATTAAACTTCCCCTTACTTTGGTATTCCGTTGTATCTAGTTTTCTACTAACTACTTGCTACAAGCTTGGACGATCAGCCTTGGTCTCTGTTAAGGCTGCTCATTTACGATATAGGTGATTAGTGGCGAGGTCCTTGCACTGGATCTTCTTTTTTGCACTTTGAAAGTTTTACATTCTCCGCCACGGCCAGAATAACAGAATATGTTCCAAGTCAATAGATTAGATTTGAGACTGTGGGCATTTCGTCAATTAACTCTTCATTCTGACCTGCGAGTGGCAGAACTTGCTTTGCATACTGTCAAAATTTTGACAAACAGGAGGCGACATGATAGCTTCAGATTTTTGTCATGATAAAGCTATCAGAGTCATTTGAAATTAGTACGCACGATATTGGTTGACTGTTGATTACTAAATAGTCGGCCTTAATAATTGACTGTATGATGTTGGTTCACTGTTGATTACTAAAGAGTCAGCCTTAATAATTGGCAGATGTTGAAGAACTTGCGATGCTTTAGTAGTGTCTTTGTTTTGTCTTCATTAGTTATGCGCGTGCAATCACGTCCTCGATAGTGCGCTATGCTGCAACTTTCCGTTCTACGGCAATCTGCGTATCTTCCGTAAAGTATGGCCCTGTCCGCATTGTAAAGTAGTCACGACTCGATTTTGCAGGTTATAAATTTGACGAAAGCGATCGAGAATCAGCCAACTTGAGGCTGCAGTTTGCTCGCTTTCCTGGTCCGAGGTCATTCAGTGGACCTCGTGGCAGGCGTTGATCGTGGGATTTCCTAATCCAGGTGACTTGCGAAATCTACGCTTTACCATATACGTAAGATGTGCTCAAGAAAGGCGTTTTGTTGCAATGTAAAGTTGAACTCAATCATTGTTGTGCGGTCACTTTCTTGTAGGTCCAGTCAATTCGGGAGACTTCCGTGACGAGACACTTATTAGATAATCCATTCACGGTTTCCTATCCCTTATAATTATTATAATAGTTGTAACTGGCATAGTTATATAGCCATGCTGTGGCTTATGCCATCTGCCTAAATTTGGTTGGTGTATTCTCTCTAAAGTGGTTACTAAGCATGGACCATATGTGAGCATGCTTTAAACCTTGACCTTCTGTTTGACCCTTATCTTAGTATTGGCAACTTGACAGTTATGATATGATCAAGCAAACTCTTTTATCTGATACATGTTTTTAGTTTGGCTTTAATTTTATCATTTAACTGATGACATGTGCATGTATTGGGAAGTATTGCTTCTGCAGTGTATTACAGTAAACTTTTTTTTCTGATTCTTATGGTAGCACTAAAGCGAATTATTCTGGTTGATGTATTGGATTGTGCATGTATATGTACATGCCCTAGTTTGTGTTAATGCGCTAAAACTGGTGATTCAGATTCCTTTTAGATTTTCTATGGTAGCATTTTAAATGAAGTTATTATGGTTAATATATTGAACTATGCATGTATATTCACATGTGGTGGTTTGTGTCAATATGATATAAAATTCACGGCGTTCTTCATGTAGTTGATGTGGTATTCGACTTGATATGTGAAACCTTGGAGCCCATGACCGTTGTTTCGTGGCTTTCTGTTGAGGATGAGACGGCACTAAATTCTAGTTTCTGGATAAAGCATAACTAGTTCCCCTCTATGATTGTAAGTTGGTTTGCAGGCGGAAAGTGGGCCAGAGCCTGAATTGTTTTGAAGAGGCTTGGAAAACAATTATAGGCAAATATACTCAATTCAAGTATTATTTTTTTACTATGATATAGGTGGAAAGTTATTGGCTAGTTATTTATGGGCTAGACGAAATGATAATATATACTTTTAATACTTAGTCTTTCTCTCTCAATGTACTTCTTGTCTTTTATCACGGTGGATCATGAATGTTATAGCAAAATGGTGAAACATACAAGAATGATGAATGTAAAACATAGTTAACCAGTACTAGTATTGGCCTCCTATTTCACAGTCATAGGCTCATAGCTGTATGTGTTTTTTTTATTTTGCCTGTCTTCTAACTTGGCTTCTTCTTTTCTTCCATTTCTCTCTTTTTATTTTCTTTTGAGGTTGTCAAATTTCCTAGAATTGGCTGTAACTTTTGTCAGTTGGATTTGATTGATTCTGTTTGATTTTGATTAGATAGTCTATAAGACTGAGAAATTGGCTAAAATCCTGAATTGTTGGATAGTGCATGTTTTGCTACTAAAGCTTTGTATGTATGGTTACGGTATAGCTGATATTTTTCAATGATGCAAAATTTGTTTAGTTCTGGTCTTGGTAATCCTAAAGCAAAGATAGTATGAGAGTATGAGGTTCATATTACTGAGACATTGAGATCGAACAAGTACATTAAGGACCAGTGTGATTTGAACTGTCAAGATCAACCCCTGCAAATTTTGGGATCCGGGATGGCCAAGACCAGAACATTCTACTGCCTCAGCAATAGGCTTCTATGCTCTACATTTACCGCCTCACGAATAGGTATATTTCTGTGGAATTGATGTGTATGCATGGTTATGCTAGATTTTGATTTTTAGTTTTATGCCCACAGGAGTAGAGATGTGTCTGCTAGTTTATGCTAGATTCTGGATTTAAGGCTAATGCTCAAAATCATAGTATGCTTGCCTTGCAATCAGGGGAAACAGAAAGAGTATGTTGACCACCCAGTACATTCACCACTAGGACACCTGAAGCTATGGTGCTTACACTGTTCCGAGAAGATACATGATGGCCTGGAGTTGTTGAAGTCTTATCTATGCCTGATACAGGTATTAATTGTTGGCCTTATTTGCAGTAATTTGTGCTCTGGGAATCTATTGTAGGAATCAATTGCTTCATCAACTTCATAAGTTTGTCATTACTGTGCATTTTAAAGTTTAGATTCATCCAGGCATGCTAGTTCTCAGATATATTAACTGCCGTGAGTTGCAACCCTGCTTTGATGACCTTAGGGCCGTGCACTCATATTTCAGTATGGTTGCTGCAATTCTGTGTCTCCCATCACAACATAAAAGGACAACCTTTTTTAGTATGGAACATTAAAGACTATTTTTGGTGAACTTGATTGGTTGGTCATTTGAGTTCAATGTGAAACAGTCTTCATGTTTTTCATCGTCCAATAAAAAACTACATTTCAAATGTTTTCTTCAGCCAAGCTAATTGAATATGTTAGGTTATTATGATAAGTTTTGTGATTTTAGCATGTACAACGTGAAGTTATGATGCAAGGGTTCATGCGTACCTCATTGTTAATGGTCTTGTTAATGTCTCGCAAGTCATGGATCTATGAGAAAAGCTTTGTACATCTTTGAAATTTATCAAGCAACAAGACTGGTGTTGCCTTTGTTGTTACGCTCTGTAACTTAGTCGTCAACTACACACTATTCTATGATCAAAACATGAGATTGACTCGTTTTTATCTGCTGTAGGTCATATTTGCAAAACAGTCAAACGGAGAGGTTGAAAACCGATGTTGTGTCGGCATACAATGGAAGTTTTTGGAATGGTCGTTTGGTATGACGTCTCTCTCGAAACTATTTGCAACCCATACTGAGGAGGTGAAGGAGATTTCACGTTTGGTGGACTTTTCTGCTTGTCGTGTTTTGAGGTAGTAATGCTATCTCTCTTTTCCTCGATTATGATTGGTGCATTAGGACGGCTGGTTGGGTCATCTATTTATAATACCTACTCTAATATCGAACTTCATAATCCAGCCATTTTTGCAACGAGGAAAATTTACATCCCAAGTCTTACTCATTTTCATCATAAAGAACGCTCGAATACATTTATGAAAGGGAAAGTTTGTATGCGTTTGTACGTTTATAATATTAAAATTTAAGTTTAGCATGTATGTCCATTTTAAGTTCCAAAATTGTACGTGTCTAATTATCATATAAGTTAGTTAAAACTCTAATTAGCATTAATAAAGATTATCGTTTGATTGGTATGTTGTAATCATGGTTGAGTTTTCTTGGATGAATTTTAGTGAAAGATGTAGAAACATGTATGATGCACTAGACTTTTTGGCATTCATTCTTACAGAAACTAATATAATATACGTTTATAATAATCTCTCTTATGCAAGGTCACAACCGACCGCGTATTGAATTCTTATATGAATGCTGCACTGGAATCCGTCTCCGAGGTGAAGCCGATGAATACGGCCGCATTTGTGATTCAGATTCACTTTGGGACTGTGGGACCCAATTCTTAAAATCTTTGCAAATCCGACGTGTTGGGCCGCCACTCGGCCCAGAATATTCCATGCGTTCCCAGTGCGAGAAGCACATTGGGCGACCCGTCCGGTTTTGTGGCACGACCAATTGGTTCCATGGGTACTCTGTGGTCGTCGGATGTGGTGTCAATGGAGTTAGATTGTGCCTTTTCCATCACAAGCGACGCTCCGTGGACGGCAAGCAAGATTGGGGTAGGTTGCGGACTTGTGCTCCATGTGGGTCACATTGGTACCCTATCTCGCTTTCCTTCTATTGTTTTTGGCTTCTTTCCTTCGTGACGGTTGCAATTTCCTTAATAGATATTACCAGATACATGAAGATTACCACAAATTCGCCGGTGACTTATCTATTATTACTCGTATCCTCAAGTGTATGATTGCTCGTAGATGTGCGGTACATATGTTACACCCACATACGCATTCTTTCTATTTCATTATTTTAATTATACGTGGATCTTTTGCAGTCAACGCCCTTTGCATCATCTCGAGCGGCTCCCCTTGACAGATTGCACAGATCTGTACACCCGAATTGGTATACTTGATTCCCCTTCTCTCTCTGTCTCTTCCGACACAACACCATATTCTTCTACCCTGCGGAAGAAGAATAGGTTGCCAAAATGGACAAGCCTCAAGAGGAAGAAGAGCAGCGTCAGATCACATCTCCCCTGCGTAAGCTTATCATCTCCTCCGCTTCTTCTCTCTTCCCTTCTCTCATCCTTCGCATCATGCAGTCGCCTCCGATCCCTCCACCTCGGCGTCGTCCTCGTCATCTCCACCACCACCACGAAAGGAGGAGGAGGAAGAGGAAGAGAACTCGCCCATCGAGCAGGTGGCCTTGACGGTGCCGGTCAATGACGACCCCGCGACGCCCGTCCTCACCTTCCGCATGTGGGTCCTGGGAACAGCCTCCTGCGTGCTGCTCGCCTTCCTGAACCAGTTCTTCTGGTACCGGAAGGAGCCGCTCTCCATCACCTCCATCTCCGCCCAGATCGCGGTGGTGCCGCTGGGCCACCTCATGGCCTCCACCATCACCGACCGCGTCTTCTTCAGGGGGAGCCGGTGGGAGTTCACCCTCAACCCGGGCCCTTTCAACATGAAGGAGCACGTCCTCATCACCATCTTCGCCAACTCCGGCGCCGGCAGCGTCTACGCCATCCACATCGTCAGCGCCGTCAGGATATTCTACCAGAAGCACATCACCTTCTTCGTCTCCTTACTCGTCGTCATCACCACACAGGTCTTGCCTCATCCGCATCCCTTCCCTCGATCCTTTTGTGTAGCCATCGCATAATTCGTTCGTCTTGCTGTTGATATTGATGACACAGGTTCTCGGCTTCGGGTGGGCTGGGATGTTCCGGCGGTACCTGGTGGAGCCGGCGGCGATGTGGTGGCCGCAAAATCTGGTGCAGGTCTCACTGTTCAGGTAAGTGGTCTCTCTTTTTAGTTTTTAAATCCTTGCATTTTCTGGCTTGAAACGATGATGCGAGCTTAGAACATCTGATTAGCGGTTGGTGACTACAGACTCAGATAGTTTACTCAATGCCCATGCCCAGCGGGGTCTCATAAGACTCATATATCGCGTAGTTTACCGACACATATAGGCCATGTAATTAACATCCACTTGCCAGTGGTAGGGACATGTAGATGGAATCAACTTTTAAGGCCACCCTGGTCCATATTGCAAGCGTTGAATTGCTTTCCTTTCATCTACATGCAGAGCCCTGCACGAGAAAGAAGGTCGCCCCAAAGGTGGCATGACTCGGAACCAGTTCTTCATGGTGGCCTTCTTCTGTAGCTTTGCCTACTACGTTCTCCCAGGCCATCTCTTCTCCGTGCTCACCTCCCTCTCCTGGATGTGCTGGATCTTCCCTCGCTCCGTCCTTGCCCAGCAGCTCGGTTCTGGCCTCCATGGCCTCGGCATCGGCGCCATCGGCCTGGACTGGGCCACCATCTCCTCCTACCTCAGCAGCCCCCTGGCCAGCCCTTGGTTTGCCACTGCCAATGTCGCGGCTGGCTTTGCGCTCATCATGTATGTCATCACGCCCGCTGCGTACTGGCTCAACCTCTACAACGCCAAGACCTTCCCCATCTTCTCCGATGGCCTCTTCACATCCACCGGGCAGAGCTACAACATCTCCGGCATCATAGACCCCAACTTCCACCTCGACATCAAGACCTACGAGAAGAATGGTCCGCTCTACCTGAGCGCACTCTTCGCAATGACCTACGGCGTCGGCTTTGCCTCTCTCACGGCGACCATCTCTCATGTTCTTCTCTTCCATGGAAGGTGCGTGGTGACACTCGATTTGCCTGCAACGAATGCCAAGTATTCGATCGATCACAGTTGTGCTTGCTTGTAGCCAAATATGGCAGATGAGCAAGTCAGCATTCAAAGAGAAGATGGATATCCATACGAGGCTAATGAGCAGATACGACCAGGTCCCGCACTGGTGGTTCATCATCCTCCTCGTTGCCAACGTTGCTCTTACCATCTTCGCATGTGAGTACTTCATCGATCAGCTCCAGCTGCCATGGTGGGGAGTACTACTAGCCTGCTTCATCGCCATTTTCTTCACGCTCCCCTTCGGAATCATCAAAGCCACCACGAACCAGGTATCTGCTTGCTAGTTTCCTTCCCCGTGTCAGCTCCCTGCAGCTTCTGAGTTAGCTAGCCTGATCAATGGCTTCTCCTGTTTGTTGACCAAGACACCGGGACTAAACGTCATTACAGAGTACATCATCGGATACTTGTATCCCGGACGCCCAGTCGCAAACATGTGCTTTAAGGTATACGGATTCATCAGCATGAAACAGGCCTTGTTGTTCTTGCAAGACTTCAAATTGGGGCACTACATGAAGATACCACCCAGAACTATGTTCGTGGCACAGGTTCGTTGACACTTCCATGTCCTTTGGCTGCCAAAGAGTATTGATTGAGTTCATACTGATGAGGAAATATAGGTTGTGGGCACCTTGATTGCTGCACTCGTATATTTGGGAACTGCATGGTGGCTTATGGAGACCATTCCCGACATCTGCAACACCAAGCTCCTGCCTTCGGACAGTCCATGGACGTGCCCCGGTGACCACGTCTTCTACGACGCCTCTGTCATCTGGGGTCTCATTGGTCCACGCAGGATCTTTGGAGACCTCGGCACCTACTCCAACATCAACTGGTTCTTCCTGGCTGGTGCGCTGGCGCCTCTGCTCGTCTGGCTTGCGCATAAAGCCTTCCCAGAGCAAGAGTGGATCCGCCTCATAAACATGCCCGTACTGATCGGCGCCACTGGATCGATGCCGCCGGCAACAGCCGTGAATTACACGACATGGGTCTTTGTCGGTTTCCTCTCAGGTTATGTGATCTACAGGTACAGGCGTGAGTGGTGGCAGCGGCACAACTATGTGCTCTCTGGTGCTCTGGATGCAGGGCTGGCATTCATGGGCGTGTTGCTGTATATGTGCTTGGGATTGGAGAAGGTGAGACTCAATTGGTGGGGGAATCACTTGGATGGGTGTCCTCTGGCTTCCTGCCCAACATCTCCGGGTGTCGTCGTCGAAGGTTGCCCCGTGTTCTGAGATGCTTGTGGAGCTACTAGTTCTTTGTTTCCTTATTAGATTTGCATTCATACTTCAGTGGAGATGTATAAATCATTGAATTGGAATATGTAAGTTAGGAACAAATCAGTGAACATGGAAATCTCAGCCCGGCATTTCGACGATTACGTGGAAGGCAGGGTTGACATCGCCAAGCTTGCGATCGCCTGTACTCCCTCTGCTGCGTCCTTCCGTTCTCTAGCCCAACCTGATCTATCCGTCCCACATATACCGAGCCGGGCCCAATCCAAGATCGATCGGTCGAGCTCAATCAGCAGATCGGACTGGGTTGGATTAGGGTTGCGAAACTGATTTAGGATTCAATCTGGGATGGCATTGGGTTGGAAGGGGCGGGAAAGTAGAAAGAGGATCGGTGGGCCACAAGAACGCAAGAAATCCAGATGAAAGCAGGGCCGCCGCTCAACCTCCACCACCAGTTGAGATATCGTGGCACCACCAATCCGCTACTGCCCAATGTTTCCCCTCTTGATATTTTCCTCGCCGCCCATTCCATCACGGTAGTAGGCAGTACTCCTTCGTACCAAGTTCGAGAGAAAGCAAGATGCTTGCTTCTGCTGCTGCTGCTACTACCATCACAAAGCCAAGCCTCTCCTGTTCCGGACTTCGCTTCTCTTCCGACATCAATTCGATCCCTCCCTCGACGCCGGTGGCCGCCGCGGCCGGCTTCCGGTCCTCCTGCTCCGCCGCTCGCTCGTTCCGCGTCAGAAGCGCCGCCACGAAACCTGCGAAATCACCTGGTATAATATGACCAAATCATCCCTGTTCTTGTCAATTTCCTCATTTGTGCATCGAATTGGTCACATGTTCTATCTTGTTTGCACTCAGCCGAAGAAGACTGGAAGACCAAGCGTGAGCTTCTCCTTCAGAAGAGGGTAATTCCCGTTTCATGTGCTCTATTGTTTAGATGATTTTTCTGCTTAATTTAACACTATACTCATATAGACTAGTTGGCATTTCTCGTCACTGATGACTTCTTGATGCAGTGTATAGGTCTTCTTCTTTCCTTTTTAGCAATCCAATGCTGTTTTTGATGAAGAGATCTGATTCTTGTGACGATTTGCTAAGCTGTTGGTACATATCTTTTGGTCATCAATGACTTAGTTCATCAGCAGTGTATTATTCCATGTAATTTAGAACTTTGTCAGGTTTCATGTTAAGTTTGCAGTTCTCATCAACAACATGCAATCAGAGTAATGCATAAAAGATACTCTTCTACATGGAGGATCTTGCTTATTATCCTACCTTTTCTTATCACTATTATAAGTGCCAGTAGGAGAGACAATGCTCTTCTGGTTGTCCTGTAATGGTGCTCTTGCTCTCGGAATGAGTGACTGTGAGTTCATGTAGGTAAATCTTGCTAGAAGGGAGTTTGTGATTTTGGCTAAAGAACATTTTGGTGAATCTGCTGTTCTTTTTCTGAATTGGATGATGTGATCTCCATCTGTGTATGATAACATGATCTGTTTGCAGGTCCGTAGTGTTGACGTAAAGGAAGCACTGCGTCTCCAAAAAGAAAACAATTTTGTAATTTTGGATGTCCGTCCTGAAGCAGAATTTAAGGAGGTATTTTTTTTAATTGCTTTCGTTATAAAATGTATAAATGCAATGTAGTCATTTTGCAACTCTTAATTGGGGCAAAGCAAAAAATGACATCTAACAAACAGAATTGGCTAAAGAGAAAATGGGGTAACAAATGGAGATACATAAACCTACAAGCATCAACAACCTTTTGTTGCTAATTTTGTTCTATAACATATTTGCACTTGCATTTATAAGAAAGTTTCTCATCTTTCATCACTAAATTCTTATTTGTGCAAGTCTAATTCCATCGGTTGGAGAAAGCTTCAAGGAAGAGTTAACTAGGTCTTGTGGCCATATGGTTAGGCCATCATCAACACTTATCTGTAGTGTTTAACCTATCCAATGCAAATTTAGGAAAAATGACTTGCCCAAGACCTAATGGTTAGCGGGAGAGTAAGAATGTGTATGTGACGGAAGTTTAACTTTATGAAACTAAGGGGCAACTGTACGAAACTCCAATACATTTAAGGGGGTCTTGAAAAACAAGGGAATTACTGGCTATGCTTGAGATTTTCTTTTTCCTTTCTTTTTTGAGGGATAATTTTATTTAAAGATGAAGCTGAATGTTTTTAGCGTCACCTCTTTGTCCTTTCAAATGATTCAACCTTGGACCACAACAAATAAGAACCATCTCTAGCTTCCATCCATAGTTCTTTCTATGAGTGCTTTGTGTTGCTTATTATATCCATTTCCATAATACACCTTTGTGTTCTCATGATAATATCATGCTTCTTTCTGAAATCATAGTACTTCATCAGATGTTAAAAAGTCATTCCAGGGATTGACCACTTGACTTTGAGTAGGTTTATGCCAAATATGTTATATTAATTTTCTTAAGTTCGATTGACTTGTCAGTGAATTTTGGTGAATGCTTCACATCTCTAATTGTGATTCTTGAAAACTTCTTTAGGCTCATCCACCCGGTGCAATCAATGTACAAATATACAGGCTTATAAAGGAATGGACCGCATGGGATATTGCTAGGCGCGCTGCTTTCGCATTCTTTGGCATATTCTCTGGCACAGAAGAGAATCCCGAGTTTATCCAGAGTAAACTAATTAGGGTTGTAACACATCTTTTTGTGTAGATATGTTGAATCGTGAATGATAAATATTTTCATCTGCAAACAGGTGTGGAGTCAAAACTTGATAAGGATGCAAAAATCATTGTAGCATGTTCAACCGGAGGAACAACGAAACCATCACAAAATCTTCCAGAGGGCCAACAGTCCAGGTAGCTTGGTTAAAGTATATTATTTCAGCAATCAAGCATCATCCAATCTCTGCATGTGGTGTATTGAACCTTTCATCTAATCTAACAGTGTCAGTCAGCATTTCAAGTTTGATTGATCGATGTTTAGGCCATCATCCGTGACACATGATGACACTAGTCCTAACTTCTTCCATGTTATTGATGAGAAAGTATGATTTTGGCAGGTCTTTAATAGCAGCATATTTGCTGGTGCTGAATGGGTATAAAAATGTATACCACCTGGAGGGAGGGCTCTACACATGGTTCAAAGAAGGCCTGCCTGCTGCTGCTGCTGCAGAAGAAGAAGAATGAGATGCAAGATCACAATGTAAAATTGTGGCTCTAGGATTTTGTTCCCTGCAGCCTTTATTCATAATATCATTCTGTAAATGTTTGTGTTATTTTACATACATTCTTTAGCAGACTCTGACAGTTCACATCAGAATAAATGAATGCTCTTCTTATTGGGGCCTTAGAAAGTAAAGGCAATTATGAGTTTTTCACTTGTGATATCTATATTTAAGGACTAATTGAATGGGACTAAATATTTTTTGGAACAATCATTTAGACTGTTAATGGGTCAATTATCCCATCGGATCATGATAATGCTTGTGTTAAAGAGTGCAATTTGACTAATTACATTACTCTTGTTGTAATATATTATTTTATTTGGTAAGGTATCTGTCATTGGATAGTTACAATTACAAGGATATATATATATATATATATATATATATATATATATATATATATATATATATATATATATATATATATATTCTTTTAGATGCGGAGAAGTGATCATATTTCATCCAACAGGATAAATCATACATTAACTTGTTTAATTGTCATGCTTTGATCCAACAGGATAAATCATACATTAACTTGGTAAGCTTTGGAGCTTTTATGTCGTAATGTATTTTAGTCCCATCCGTAGTCTTCGATTCGATTGGATAACTAACTTATCATAATAATAATAATAATAATAATAATAATAATAATAATAATAATTTTTAATTTAAATATAATCACCAGTGATGTGATAGGAAGTTGTTATGTCAACTTTTATGATGTGTATAAATCGACGGTCGAGATCAAAAGGAGAAGATGGGACATGGGGGAACACTCACCATAACCTTCATGTACAACGGAACCTGCACACAGTTTGCATCTCGAGCTCACATCCAATGAAAGGACCACCAACACATGACATGTTTATTTCTCTCTCTCACACACACACATACACATGGCATGTTCTTTTCCTACCAGATATATATACGTACTAGAAGACGAACATAGATTAAAAACATGAGCATAAGACATCATACCGAAATATCTGACAATTGACCTATAAAAGCAATTCCCTTCGACACCAAACCATTATGCTACCTGAATATAAATTGCAGCGCAAGTGCATTGCATTGTTGATGTCACTTTGACCGAGTTTGGATGAGTCTGATATTGATTTTGACCGGGCCCTACCCTCACATGGCCGAGCAGCGCGGAGACCCCATTGTACGAATCTCGCCGGTTCAATCGAGCCAAATCGATGCCAACCAAACCCCTCGGGACCACCTCCTGTTCACTAATCACGAGGCAATTCCCGATCGCACTTCCATTTACCTGGAACGGAAGAGATGGCCAAGTGGCTTGTCATGAGCGCGATTTTTGCGTCGCCATCTCCTTATCGTGTCCGCATCTCCTTCTTTTAAAGTCCTCCCCCCCCTCTTCAGACCACCACCACACTCCAGCCTTGCGGTGGCCTTCCTTGTGTTGCATGCACTTCGGTGGTTCCCAGAGAGAAAACGATGAAGGTGAGTGAGCAGATCCCTCTCTGCTACTGTGTTGTTGTGTTGGTTATACAGCTACTGTTACTGTGACTATTGTGGCATAGATCATCTTCGATTGGATGCGTCGCAAGCTGCACCCCAGCGTCAAATACTCCCAGGTTTCTCGAAAGAAAGGTTGGGGGAGACTCTGAGGACTTCCTTCCTCGTAGCTTTCCCCGGTTTCGGGAATGCGAGATGATGCCCTTTTTTTGGTTTCTGATTCCCAGATGCTTTCGGCGGAGATGACGAAGAGAAGCAGGAGGTGGTCTTCGAGGGTCTGATGGAGAAGGAACCATTACTGCTTCACGACGTCCTCGATGGCATTCTCACCATTGGCACGTTGGGACACCAAGGCAACTTTCTTTCTCGATCCTACTCCATCCAGGAAGGCGATCTCCTGCAGGAGGACGAAGCAGACATGGAGGTAGAGGAGAGAGAAGAAGGAACGGAAGTTGCGCCGGCCATCATCGAGTCAATTAAGGTCAAACTACCTGTTGAAGCAGAGGTGAAAGAGGTGAAGGTGGTGGTGCAAGACGTGGAAGAGTCCCCACTGCTGGAGGAGGACAAGAAGAAAAGAGAGCGGGGAAGGACGACGCTCGCTGATCTGTTTGCTGCCGAGAATCTCAACGAGGGAGCCAATGGCAACCGTGAGAGGAAGAAGACAGCGAAGACAAAGAAACAGGAGAAGCGGACATCACCCTGCACCGCCAATACCAAAGCCAAAGCCAACACCACCACCAACACAAAGCTACAGAAGGTACGATTCGCCACTCTCTCATGCATGGTCTGTGAGTGTCAATGCTGTTCTCAGCCACCCTCTCTCCGTGAATGGCAAAACTTGTTTACTAGCAGTTTCCTGATCTCGATGTTTTGTTGACTGGTTTGTGGTGAATGGGTAGCTGATGACAAAAATGTTGAAGAAGAAGATCCATCCAGAGATTGCAGTGATGCCCAAATCATCGGAAACACAGACCCAAGAAACAAGAAGCCACTGGTAATCTCTCTCTCAGCTTTGTCGTTGATCTAAGCCACTTGATCTCCACAGAAGATTGAATGGGTAGCCCATGCAAACACAAATAGTTGGCAGACATATACGTTGAGCTTATAATATCCATCACCATCAAGGCTTGTTTGCTAACAGTTTCTTGGTCTCTTTGTTTGTTTTCATTGCAGATTTAATGTAAGTCCGATGCTTCAATTGGCAGTAAAAAGAGCATGATATATGTCCATCATCAATCATACGCTAGTCAACCATGTATCATCTCCACTGTACTCATCAAGACAAAAAGTGATTCTAGATATATGTATCACATGTTGTGGTATTGCATCTAATTGTATGTGCCAGTTTACTGTTGTAAGACAATCTGCAAGTGGCTAATGGCATAATTTGTGTTTTGGAGAAGAGGAGGAGAAACATTAATAGTAATCCTTACGTTTCTAAATAATCTTTGTCTTCGACATCCCAAATTGCGGATGGCACAGGTGACACCGAGGTAAAGAGGCCACTATCGACGAATGAGAGGCGACGCTTCGGTGTTGGCCCCACCCAGTTAAGTGGGTTTTTCCTGTTGCCTGCCTAAATCGAGAAAGCCCGGAATCAAAACTTCTTTAGCCGTTCATCAGGATCTCAACGGTTAGAAATGGCGCGTTCTTGTGAGAACGGAGGAAACGACCGTTCATCTTCTAAAGTATGTTGATGGGGAGCAGATCGAGCATTGGAGAGGATGAACTGGGCGGTCGGGCAATGTATTATGGACCGTTCATCTCCCACGCTTAGGGTCCATTAATGTGATGGGTGGGCCGGTCGGGACATGTATTATGAATCGGACCCCGAGTGATCTTGGAGTTCGGTCCAAGAATCCAACCCGGTTCGGGCGGCCGTAGACCGAAAAGATAGCGCGAGTTGCGGCCACAGAGCAGCTCGAGGGGAATGAGCAAAGACCGGCCTCGAAGAATCACCTCAGAGCCCTAAACCCACCCGACCCCTTGTTGTGTCTCTCGCGTCGTCGGAGGAGATCGATGGCGACATCCATGATGCTTCGAGCTTTGAGGCGGGGCGATCTATCGCCGCCATCTCTGTCCTCTCGCCTTAGATGCGTAAGCTCGCTTTCTCTCTTCGGATTGTTGCCCCCTTCGAAGCGGCCCGGATTAGTAACCTTCCTGTCGTAAAATTTCTTGTAGTCTTTGCACGGTGCCTCTGTACCGTTTCCTGGAAGATTATATGTAGCTTTTGTATTGTTACGGATCAGTTAGACTTTCGATTAGCCTCATTTTCACCATTATTGTGTTATTGTGATTCTGCTGTGAGTTGGTGCAGGCCCAATAATGCTTTCCTCTTCTTGTTATCATCATGGTCAGAAATTTTCATCTTTTATGTTTTGTGTTTTCATATAAAAATGATAAATTGCACAAACCTGATTAATATTGTTTTATCGTAAAATTTAATTTGAGAAGTGTGATTGACATCGAGCTCAGAGTTTGATTGATAGTTGAAGCTTCCGTGTTTTATATTCTTCGTGCTGACAGTATATTTGTTGAAGCCAGATGTAGTACGTTTGGTTGTTTTTCTGGTGCCAGAAGTTTCAGCTACAAAAACTTTCCAATAAATTCTAGAGGGTTCAGGAGGAAGATTTGGAGTCACGAAAGTGAACATAATTTTGATGGTTTATATCTATTTGAGATCTTTTGTTTTATCATCTGGGTTGTCTAAGACTGAAATCATAGAAAATTAGCTCATAAGAGGTGGAATGTTTACAGAGATTGTATTTTAGATTGAGTGTACCGGTTTAATATTTGATGTAAAAGCATGCACAAATCTGAAATTTGAGTTTTTTATTTGATGCAATCAGGCATTGCGTAGTTGCATTTTGTTATTAATATTGGTTCACTGTGGTGTATAATACAAGAAATCATTGCCAAAGTGGCGTTTGTACTTGTCTTTCTTTCCTTTTTGTCGGCTTGATTTACCCATCCTTCTGTGTGTGTCTCCCTCTTTGTTCCACCATGCTCCTTCCGGCAAACTTGTCCTCACCTTTTGTACCCTTTTTTCTCACTAAAACCCTCTCAGTACCCCAGTCCATTACCCGGTTGGTGATCTGCAGCTTCTGTCCTAGTCGGTCCTGCAAAGGGAGAGAGACAACACTGGTACACATACTAGCAATCTTGTTCCCTGTTGTTTATCATAGGGCTGAGTCTGGGCTGAATTTTCTTTTCTTATGGTAGTGTGTTAGTGATCTGTCGCTGCTCAGGTCTTTTGTTCCCAAGCCTGTGGTATTGTAATGGACAAGTATTAGTAGCCAATGGCCATGAAGTGAATCTTATCTTCTACTTCTTTGTTCCTTTCCCTTCATCTTTTAATGGTGGACAGACCATAACAAGTTTGTTTATTAATAGTCTTACGGAATTTGTGTGATATAGGTCTTGTGAACTATATTTCGTTCTAAAATTTAGCAAATCAGATCTTGATCAATATCAAAATTAATGGCTTTTTGTTTAGCTGATTTTCAAAGTTGGGTTCATGACTTAGAGCTCTGCTTCAGATGCCTACAGGAGGAACCCAAACAAGGGCACCCTCGTCAGTGTGAACTATGGACATAATCAGGGAACGTAGTGGCATACTGTCAGTATGAGACTGATAGCTTGGGTCATCTGGTTGTCCCTTTGTGCTTCCATTGTGGGTGTAAAGAGACTGATAGTTTGGGTCATCTGGTTGTCCCTTTGTGCTTCCGTTGTGGGTGTAAAAGAGCATTTTTCTAACCTGAAAAGTGCTTCCTTTTATTATTTATCTTTAGAAGTTTTTGTTTTGTTCATATGGAGCTGTGCATCTGATCTTTATCACTTGTTATTTAGTCATGAGGATCAGGTGCAGTTCTTATTCCTTCTTTTCCATATATTTAACTCCTCTTGTTTCTACTTTCTTCCTTCTTTGAACTGATACTCTGGATTCATTTCTTTCATCTCTCTTTCTGTAGTATCTTCTCTTAACTATCACTCTTTTCATAATTGAAGTGTTTCTTATTTTCAACATGCAATGATTAATCTGATTTTGCATGTGAACTTTCTGTTCTCAAATTTTCTAGCTATTATTCATAATCCCAAATCTTTAGCAATGGTTAATCATTTGCATATGCCATGCATGTGGGAGTGTTGTACTGTTAGAAAGTGGAAGGCACATGCAATTGAACATTGGGTAGCAGCGTCGCTTTCACTGTTTCCATAACTGGAAAAATAAAAGAGTGAAAAGTAAAAAATAGAAGTTTTGCCATGATCACCCAGCTAGGAAGCTTCTTTCATGGTGATGGATTGCATAATCATGTTTTGCAGTTTTCTAAAACAACAGAATCAAGGTGATAATTCTTAAGTTAGTTTCGTGTTGTTCATTTGTTTCTTTGATGTCACTGGGCACCCCCTTTGAGCACCATTATCTCTTTTGCCTCTTGTTTGTTGCCCTACTATCCATCACTTTGCTATCTCTTGTTTGTATTAAATTATGATAATTCTGTTTTAGTACTTGTATAGCTTATTGCTATTTTTTATGTTGAGTAACATAGTTATACTTGTAGCGTTACATATTTCATGTTTATTTATGCAGTTATCTGGCAATGCAAGTGTGCCCTGGTGTCCTCCTCCTCTGGGTCATAAATGGGCTAATTTGGTTAGATCGTTCAGGTATTGTCTCACGTATTTAATTTGAAGTGCATCTTTAATGTCGCTTCTCTAATATGCTTGTTTTCTGCTTCTTCTTTTTTTGGTTTGCTTTACCCATGACTTCTCTTTTTATCCAGCACAAAACCAGCTGGAAATGATATAATTGGAATTGATTTGGGAACAACAAATTCATGTGTCGCAGTTATGGAGGGAAAGGTAGATCTCTGATAGTCTTGTTTGTATTTGGTCATCTGTAACTCTGATAATGAATAATACTCTCCTATGCTTGTGTATAACAGAATGCTAAAGTCATAGAAAACTCTGAAGGAGCTCGTACCACACCATCAGTTGTAGCTTTTAATCAGAAGGGAGAACTACTTGTTGGAACTCCAGCAAAACGTCAGGCAGTTACCAATCCTACAAACACCCTTTTTGGAACCAAGCGACTGATAGGACGCCGCTTTGATGATCCTCAAACACAGAAAGAGATGAAGATGGTCCCCTTCAAGATTGTGAGGGCACCCAATGGGGATGCATGGGTTGAAGCAAATGGTCAGCAGTATTCTCCCAGCCAGATTGGTGCATTTGTTTTGACAAAGATGAAAGAAACTGCTGAATCTTATCTTGGGAAGTCAGTTTCAAAGGCTGTTATCACTGTTCCTGCATATTTTAATGATGCCCAACGTCAGGCTACAAAGGATGCAGGGAGGATTGCTGGTCTTGATGTACAAAGAATTATCAATGAACCAACTGCTGCTGCGCTTGCCTATGGGTTGAACAACAAGGAGGGCCTCATTGCAGTTTTTGATCTTGGAGGTGGAACATTTGATGTTTCAATCTTGGAAATATCAAATGGTGTATTTGAGGTATATGGTCTTTATTTTTCTTGCCTTTGGTAGGGAGGGTCTGCTTTTTCTTTTTGTTAGGTCTTGTTAATGGTCTCATTTCTTTATTTCAGGTTAAATCGACAAATGGCGACACCTTCTTGGGTGGAGAAGATTTTGACAATGCATTGGTAGAATTCTTGGTTGATGAATTTAAGAGAACTGAGGCAATAGACCTTTCAAAGGATAAGCTGGCTCTACAGAGGCTCCGGGAAGCGGCTGAGAAGGCTAAGATTGAACTCTCATCGACATCCCAGACTGAGATCAATCTTCCATTCATAACAGCTGATGCTTCCGGAGCAAAGCATATGAACATAACACTCACAAGATCAAAGTTTGAGACTTTGGTGAATCATTTAATAGAAAGAACCAAAAATCCCTGTAGAAGCTGTTTGAAGGATGCTGGCATAAGCAGCAAGGATGTTGATGAGGTTCTTCTTGTTGGTGGAATGACTAGGGTTCCGAAAGTCCAGGAAATAGTTTCAGAAATCTTTGGAAAGAGCCCTAGCAAGGGAGTGAATCCAGATGAAGCTGTTGCAATGGGAGCTGCCATTCAGGGTGGTATACTTCGTGGAGATGTTAAAGAGCTCCTTTTATTAGACGTAACTCCCTTGTCACTAGGTATTGAGACCCTTGGTGGTATTTTTACGAGACTGATCAACAGGAATACAACCATTCCCACGAAGAAGAGTCAGGTAAGAATATGATTGATGAAAAAAAATTATTAGTAGAAAGTTTAATAAAAGAAGCTACGTATATGGGGTTTTCATGAAAACATAGGACCAGAAGGAAATGCGACTCCAACAGCAAAGTCTCATCATAATTAATCTACTTGAATGGCAAATGCAAGTCCTTTTTTTGTTTCCTTATATTTTGTCCATACAAGCATCCTACGTTGCTATTTCATCAAGAATCTGTTATCAAGGTAGTGATAACAGGATACCTAAATCATGGTATAGCTTAACTGCTATTATATTAGGTTTGACTGAAATGACAGCCAAAGCCATTGAGATTTTGAAATTTATGAGAGCAATAATTGTTTCACCTTAAAAGAAGATGAATACTGAATTTTGAACCTATGCTTTTATATTTCGTACCTTGTTTATTACTCTTCATCAACCTGAATTTGTTTTTAGCTTGTGGCATGTCTGTTTCGGGATTTTGTTAAAACATTTGTTTAGCACTGGAAATGGTTTGTCTTATGTGGATTTTGGGAGAAGCATTTTCATGCTTTGATAGATGTGCAATAGGATGTCAATTTTTACTTGATACTGAGGTTATTTGGTTTCTTCCATCAATCAGGTATTCTCCACTGCAGCTGATAACCAGACCCAGGTTGGTGTTCGTGTGCTGCAAGGTGAGCGTGAAATGGCTACCGACAACAAGCTCCTAGGCGAGTTTGAGCTTGTTGGCATCCCACCAGCTCCAAGAGGCATGCCGCAGATTGAGGTTACCTTTGATATTGATGCCAACGGAATTGTGACAGTCTCAGCTAAAGACAAGGCTACTGGAAAAGAACAGCAGATCACTATTCGCTCATCTGGTGGCCTCTCCGAGGAAGAGATTGAGAAGATGGTCAAGGAGGCTGAGCTGCATGCTCAAAAGGACCAGGAGAGGAAAGCCCTGATCGATATCAAGAACAGTGCTGACACGACAATCTACAGTATCGAGAAGAGCTTAAGCGAGTATAGGGATAAGATTCCGGCTGAGGTGGTCACCGAGATCGAGACTGCAGTAGCTGATCTTCGCAAAGAGATGGCCGGAGACAGTGTTGATAATATCAAGGCCAAGCTTGACGCAGCAAACAAAGCAGTCTCAAAGATCGGGCAACACATGGCAGGAGGCTCAGGTGGGTCATCCTCTGGTGGCTCTCAAGGTGGTGGTCAGGCTTCCGAAGCAGAATATGAAGAGGTCAAGAAGTAGAATATCGGAGAGATGACTATCGACCAACCTAACTCTATTTCATATGGAAGTTGATGTACTGTAACTTTTGTCCAGGGCATGAGCAGATTTTGCTGTACTAGTTCTTCATGTGAAATAAGAAACAATCGGATTCTAGATGTTAGGAGTGCCACTGGATCATAAACTTGGTGAATCAATCGTGACAATATCTGTTATCATTCGACAATCTGTAATCATTCCTGGTGTTTCATGTGGAGAGCAAATGCAGAATTTGCTGGATTTGACTAGTCAACAAATATGGGAAATGTTTTTATGGATGTCATTATTTCTAAAAGCTTAAATTGTTGGATTGGAACATGATCGGATTCATATGGTTAACAGGATGAATTTTCTTTTAATTGCCTTGATATTGGGAGTCTGCTTCATGACTTTGTTTTTGTAAGAGCCGACCACCCAAAACTCATCAATAGAATGCGCAGTAGGATTCACAAGATTGGTTGATAGTCAGATCCAATCTTTGTACGTGGAACAAATGAAAAGCCGGTGGAGTGTTTGCCCCCAAGAACACACCCGATCATTGTATTGGTTCGACTCTCACTGTCTTGAACCTTTACGGTGTGGTCGGGGAGTCAACACGGCTTGGTCCAGTCCCCGATGCGTAGGGCTGCCCACGTGGACACTCCGGTGGCGAGAGCGAGCGTCGGGTCGGGTCGGGTGGAGTTCGGGTTCCACTCTCCGAGCACGATCTTCACCCTCGACGAGTGGTCTGCTTCTTTGTCGCCGGTTTCCTACACACAGGATAAGGTCGGGAGGGAGATTTCCTGACTTGACATCTCTGAAGCTCAAGTCAAGGTTGAAGCGGAATCAAAGAGAGTTTTTTTTTCCTCCCTTTGGCACCGGCCAGGTGATGGGTTTTTATACCTGCACATAGGGGTTGGTCGTACCTGGTTCATTAATGGCCGCCAACCCCTTAGGCGGCTTGCTCATATCTTCTATGCGGATGTCGGTCGACTTGTACGGCACGATGTCGAGTGGCGCCATCCTGAGTTTTTCGGGGCGGCTTTGTACCCGAGGATGTCGTCCTGAGTTTTTCGGGGTGGCTTTGTACCCGACAATGCTGTCTTGAGTTTTTGGGGCGGCTTTGTACTCGACGGCACCATCCCAAGTTTTCCGGAGCGGCTTCGTACCCGATGACACCATCCTAAGCTTTTCGGGGGTGGCTTCGTACCTGACAGCATACCTTGCACAATCTTGTACTGCACGGGAGGATGGCTGAGTCAGCTAAGTTTGAGGCGTTGCGTCGACGTGGTCCGCCACATCAGCTTTTAAGCTCCACGCTGGTGTTGTAGTGGCTGTGGACTGCTGCCAAAGAGCGTGTTACCAAAATATGCCATATCATTCTCTTCTCCCCCCCCCCCACCCGAGAGAGGGCCATGCTTTGGCTCCTTCGGAGCATGGCTCAGTGTCCTTGTCTAAATGAGTCGACCGTCATACAGGGATTGTTGACTTGATCACCGATCGATGTTGGATTAGTTGGGCAACATAACTTCAGGGAATGGGTATCAGTCGGACGCTGGACTGGTTGGCAACAAATGATGGAGGAATGCATGACTAGCTGAGCAGCATTGCTCGGGTACTGGAGACTGATATGGTCGAGCACCGTTGTAACATCCCCCATTTTTTTAAAAATTTAGTAAAATATTTGTTTGTAAAAAATAAGGATTATTTAATAATTATTTTATATTAAATAATATTATATTAAAATTTATGGCCAAGGACCTAAGAGTAAATATTAAAATTTTGATATGATTTATAGAATATTCAGAATTGAGTAAATAAAAATAAAATAAAATAAAATTTAGTGGACATGTGTCACTAGCTAGCTTAATGATGCCACCTAAGTTTGCCCTAAGGATGACACCTAGCACTTTTCATGCATGCTTGCCACCTTGAAACTTTGCAACTCTTGTGTTAACCAAAAGTAATTAAGTAAGAGATTAAAGGAGAAACTAAATGTAACCTTCAGATGCTGCATCCAACGTGAGTTTAAGAAGAGACAAGAAGGGAAGAAGAAGAAGAGGAATTGAAGAAGAAGATTTGATTGAGGTTTTGCATCAACTCCCCCCATTTGGGAATCAAATTTGTTTAAGGCAAGTGTTCTAATCTCTTCCTACAGAATTCCTAATCTTTATTTTCCTTTTAATTCTTCATAATGCAAAAGATTTCAGCTTAGTACCAAACCGTTCTTTCCTTTTGATACAAATCCATGAATCTGAAATTTTTCGGTAATCTGACCTCTATTCAATGTTTCGGTCATAACATTTTGTAATAAACTCTGATTTAGACAAACCTATTCCATTTGAAAGTAGACTCAAATATCTTTATTTTGACACTAAGATTGAATGATTCGGAGTTTAAATGCCTACTAAGACTTCTATTTCAATTAACCCTATAGATTCTGCAAAATAGGGACTGAAATTTCTGACCTTCTGTTACTAAATTGCTCATAACTCTCTAGAGAAAATTCTGAACTAAGCAAAACTTAGTTCTTCGAAAACTAGATTCGTATATCTTTCTTTTGACACCTAGTTGGAAATTTTGAAGTATGTTTGCCTTCTGAAACTTCTGTTTAAATCGATCATATCAAGTCTGCAAAACAGGGATGATCATTTCTGACCTTCCTTTACTCTATTTGTTGTAACATCCTGTTGAGAACTCAAAAAATTATAAATCTGAGTTCATCGGAAAATAGATTGATACGGCTTTCTAATGACACCTATTTTGTATAAATTGGAGCATAATTGGTCATCCAAATCGTTCATATAATGTTCCTATCAAATTCTGCCAGAATCGAGCTTTGGTCGATTTCAGCTTTCTTTGTTTCTTCTCTTTGGAAATCGATTTCGGCAAAAACTCTTACTTCAGTTAAGCTTTACATTATTACCTTTAATTCCTGTATACTTTTGTCCTTTATTTATTTGTACATCTGCAGCTATCATCTAAAGATCATGTTTGCATCGTAATGATTCGGCACATGCATCCCATTGTTCCGCATTTGCTTTCGATATGTGCCTCTTCCAGTTTAATTTCATTGGACATTGAATTCACCTAACCTTCTTATTTCAATTGAGCTATATGTGATTTCTTGAAATCCTTGTATGCTCTTGCTTTTGTTTTCTTTCAAATCTGAATACATTTATGAAAGATTATGTTTGTATCGTATTGACTCGAAAGGCATATGTATATTTTGTTGTTCCGCATGTGCTTCTGATATGTGCCAATGTTATTGTTCATACTACCCTTTTTGTACTCTGGTGTCTTGTGGGATATTGTGAACCTTTGCCAGAAATGGTAAAGGGAGTTATGCTTAGAGCCCGCGATTGTTCTGCCGGCCCCATTGACTTCCCTCAGACGTGGGTGGATGGAGCTCCTAGACGTGGGAGACTTATGCTTGGTGGTCATCCAGAAATGGATGAATCACATTATGTATTGGTCCCACAGCGCCATCTATGTTTATTGATATGATATCCAAAGCTTTGTTTATGAGTTCATATTATGCTTTGGATAAAAATGGAATGCATGCTACATCAAAAATGACATACAAGCTTGTGTTTATTACTCGGTTCACTTGTCATACCTTGAAGTGTTTCGTATGTCATTGTTATGCTCTCAAACACTCTTATGCCTTTGATATGTACCTAAATGCCTCATGTGCCATTTGATACATGCCTAAATGTTTCTTTTGCCAATGAAATGCTCCAATTTCCTTTCTCCTATTGTTATGTCTAATGCCTGTTTTTGAACGAGGTAAACCTTTGTGATTTTATATCAAATGAGATGACTTCAAATGAACATTTGTATTTCTACTTTGTATCTTGATACTAAACCTGCTTGAACTTCTCCTATCGCCATGGATATGTTAGACACTTGCTGAGCTCTTTATGCTCACCCCGTTGCTATATAAAATTTTCAGGGTAGCTTGCCACGCACTGAAAGCTAGAATTGGGTTAAAGCAGTGAAAGGCTAGAAGATTTTTGAGCTAATCTTTGTTGGATGATGGTTTTTGTTGTATAGTAAACTTTACTTCTGATGTAATGTTAAGGATCTATTGATACTTATGTGTTGTAAAATGTTAAAGGACCGCTCATGTGTATGGAATGATGAGTTTAAGATGTGTAAGGATAAGAACTCATGGTAAATAATTATCTTTTTGTGATTGTATATACTTCTATGATTATGGATTTGTGTTGTGGTTGATGTTTAGTTGAGTTGCCTTTAGATTTCTCGAATCTTTGAGTGAAGTGGATAATGATTTATGTAACGTTCAGGTTTATGAATTGTGAATATTGATTTTGAATGATTCTTAGTATCCTCAAATTGTTAGATTAGATCCTGGATTGAATTGATGATGAATTATAATATAATTGATTTTAGACAGGGTCACACCTCCTGAATGTGATAATTCGGGGGGGGCGTGACAGAGTGGTATCAGAGCATGGTTTGAGGATTTCTAAGAATTTTGATATGCTAGATGTGTAATAAATTTTGAGGTTTAGTGATTTCTATTTAGAGACTGATCAAAAGTCTTCTTTTGTTATTTTTAGGAAGCAAGGATGACGAGGTCATCTAGTTCTCCTGTTGCATCTACTTCTGATCAATTGAGTGGAATTATGAAAACTCTAGAGGCGATGACACAAGTAATGCAACAACAAGTCCGACAAGGAAGAAATGATGAAGGTGGGAATTCAAACCAGACTGGGTTGGGAATTGAACAGTTTGAGAAGCTTAGTCCTCCCAGTTTTGGTGGTGAGCCTGATCCAATGGTAGCAGAACAATGGATGATGCGGATGGAGAAAATATTTGATGTTTTAAATTGCCCAGATGATAAGAAGGTTCCTCTTGCTACCTTCATGCTAGAAGGAGAGGCTGAGCACTGGTGGCGAACCATGAAGAGGATTTCTGAAGCTCGACAGGAGCCAATCACTTGGAAGGTATTTACAGAAAAGTTCAATGATAAATATTTTCCGGATTGTATCAGAGAGCAGAAAGAATTGGAGTTCCTGAATCTCATCCAGGGAAATTTGACAGTAGCCAAATATGAGTCTAAATTCACCGAGCTCTCTAGATTTGCCACACATATGATTGATGATGAATATAGGAAAGCAAGAAGATTTGAAAGAGGATTAAGGCCGGCAATAAGAAGCCGGATATCAGCTTTGAAACTCCAAGTATACACTGATGTAGTAGAAAGAGCTTTCATACTTGAAAAAGACTTGGCGGAGATCCAAGAAATCAGGGACAAGAATAGCAAGGATAAGTTTGTTGGTAAAAGTAAGAGAGGAAATGAAGTAGAAAGAAGTAACGATAAGGTAAAGGTACCTAGATTTGAGAAAGGAACTCCATCGCAAAGAACTCTATCGTGTACAAAATGTGGACGAAATCATGAAACAAGTGAGTGTTTTTGGGTGACTGGAGCCTGTTTTGCCTGTGGAAAGTTAGATCATAAAGTCAGAGACTGCCCACTAAACAAGAAGAAAGAGCCACTACTCCCTAAGCCGACAGCCCATGCTAGAGTATATGCTATCACAGAACAAGATTCCAGAGCCTCTAAATCAGTGGTTGAAGGTATTCTACATGTTTCTAATAGAAATGCAAAAGTTTTATTTGATCCTGGCTCCAACTTGTCTTTTGTTTCACAATATTTTGCTTGTCACTTGGGCATTCAACCTAAACCACTAGATTATTTGCTACACGTAACTACTGTTGTTGGGGATTCCTTGACAACAAATCTGGTTTATCCTCATCTTTTCGCTGAAAGAGATATGACAAATTTAGAGGACTAAATTTTATTCTAAGGAGGGGAGAGTGTAACATCCCCCATTTTTTTAAAAATTTAGTAAAATATTTGTTTGTAAAAAATAAGGATTATTTAATAATTATTTTATATTAAATAATATTATATTAAAATTTATGGCCAAGGACCTAAGAGTAAATATTAAAATTTTGATATGATTTATAGAATATTCAGAATTGAGTAAATAAAAATAAAATAAAATAAAATTTAGTGGACATGTGTCACTAGCTAGCTTAATGATGCCACCTAAGTTTGCCCTAAGGATGACACCTAGCACTTTTCATGCATGCTTGCCACCTTGAAACTTTGCAACTCTTGTGTTAACCAAAAGTAATTAAGTAAGAGATTAAAGGAGAAACTAAATGTAACCTTCAGATGCTGCATCCAACATGAGTTTAAGAAGAGACGAGAAGGGAAGAAGAAGAAGAGGAATTGAAGAAGAAGATTTGATTGAGGTTTTGCATCAACTCCCCCCATTTGGGAATCAAATTTGTTTAAGGCAAGTGTTCTAATCTCTTCCTACAGAATTCCTAATCTTTATTTTCCTTTTAATTCTTCATAATGCAAAAGATTTCAGCTTAGTACCAAACCGTTCTTTCCTTTTGATACAAATCCATGAATCTGAAATTTTTCGGTAATCTGACCTCTATTCAATGTTTCGGTCATAACATTTTGTAATAAACTCTGATTTAGACAAACCTATTCCATTTGAAAGTAGACTCAAATATCTTTATTTTGACACTAAGATTGAATGATTCGGAGTTTAAATGCCTACTAAGACTTCTATTTCAATTAACCCTATAGATTCTGCAAAATAGGGACTGAAATTTCTGACCTTCTGTTACTAAATTGCTCATAACTCTCTAGAGAAAATTCTGAACTAAGCAAAACTTAGTTCTTCGAAAACTAGATTCGTATATCTTTCTTTTGACACCTAGTTGGAAATTTTGAAGTATGTTTGCCTTCTGAAATTTCTGTTTAAATCGATCCTATCAAGTCTGCAAAACAGGGATGATCATTTCTGACCTTCCTTTACTCTATTTGTTGTAACATCCTGTTGAGAACTCAAAAAATTATAAATCTGAGTTCATCGGAAAATAGATTGATACGGCTTTCTAATGACACCTATTTTGTATAAATTGGAGTATAATTGGTCATCCAAATCGTTCATATAATGTTCCTATCAAATTCTGCCAGAATCGAGCTTTGGTCGATTTCAGCTTTCTTTGTTTCTTCTCTTTGGAAATCGATTTCGGCAAAAACTCTTACTTCAGTTAAGCTTTACATTATTACCTTTAATTCCTGTATACTTTTGTCCTTTATTTATTTGTACATCTGCAGCTATCATCTAAAGATCATGTTTGCATCGTAATGATTCGGCACATGCATCCCATTGTTCCGCATTTGCTTCCGATATGTGCCTCTTCCAGTTTAATTTCATTGGACATTGAATTCACCTAACCTTCTTATTTCAATTGAGCTATATGTGATTTCTTGAAATCCTTGTATGCTCTTACTTTTGTTTTCTTTCAAATCTGAATACATTTATGAAAGATTATGTTTGTATCGTATTGACTCGAAAGGCATATGTATATTTTGTTGTTCCGCATGTGCTTCTTATATGTGCCAATGTTATTGTTCATACTACCCTTTTTGTACTCTGGTGTCTTGTGGGATATTGTGAACCTTTGCCAGAAATGGTAAAGGGAGTTATGCTTAGAGCCCGCGATTGCTCTGCCGGCCCCATTGACTTCACTCAGACGTGGGTGGATGGAGCTCCCAGACGTGGGAGACTTATGCTTGGTGGTCATCCAGAAATGGATGAATCACATTATGTATTGGTCCCACAGCGCCATCTATGTTTATTGATATGATATCGAAAGCTTTGTTTATGAGTTCATATTATGCTTTGGATAAAAATGGAATGCATGCTACATCAAAAATGACATACAAGCTTGTGTTTATTACTCGGTTCACTTGTTATACCTTGAAGTGTTTCGTATGTCATTGTTATGCTCTCAAACACTCTTATGCCTTTGATATGTACCTAAATGCCTCATGTGCCATTTGATACATGCCTAAATGTTTCTTTTCCCAATGAAATGCTCCAATTTCCTTTCTCCTATTGTTATGTCTAATGCCTGTTTTTGAACGAGGTAAACCTTTGTGATTTTATATCAAATGAGATGACTTCAAATGAACATTTGTATTTCTACTTTGTATCTTGATACTAAACCTGCTTGAACTTCTCCTATCGCCATGGATATGTTAGACACTTGCTGAGCTCTTTATGCTCACCCCGTTGCTATATAAAATTTTCAGGGTAGCTTGCCACGCACTGAAAGCTAGAATTGGGTTAAAGCAGTGAAAGGCTAGAAGATTTTTGAGCTAATCTTTGTTGGATGATGGTTTTTGTTGTATAGTAAACTTTACTTCTGATGTAATGTTAAGGATCTATTGATACTTATGTGTTGTAAAATGTTAAAGGACCGCTCATGTGTATGGAATGATGAGTTTAAGATGTGTAAGGATAAGAACTCATGGTAAATAATTATCTTTTTGTGATTGTATATACTTCTATGATTATGGATTTGTGTTGTGGTTGATGTTTAGTTGAGTTGCCTTTAGATTTCTCGAATCTTTGAGTGAAGTGGATAATGATTTATGTAACGTTCAGGTTTATGAATTGTGAATATTGATTTTGAATGATTCTTAGTATCCTCAAATTGTTAGATTGGATCCTGGATTGAATTGATGATGAATTATAATATAATTGATTTTAGACAGGGTCACACCTCCTGAATGTGATAATTCGGGGGGGGCGTGACAGAGTGGTATCAGAGCATGGTTTGAGGATTTCTAAGAATTTTAATATGCTAGATGTGTAATAAATTTTGAGGTTTAGTGATTTCTATTTAGAGACTGATCAAAAGTCTTCTTTTGTTATTTTTAGGAAGCAAGGATGACGAGGTCATCTAGTTCTCCTGTTGCATCTAATTCTGATCAATTGAGTGGAATTATGAAAACTCTAGAGGCGATGACACAAGTAATGCAACAACAAGTCCGACAAGGAAGAAATGATGAAGGTGGGAATTCAAACCAGACTGGGTTGGGAATTGAACAGTTTGAGAAGCTTAGTCCTCCCAGTTTTGGTGGTGAGCCTGATCCAATGGTAGCAGAACAATGGATGATGCAGATGGAGAAAATATTTGATGTTTTAAATTGCCCAGATGATAAGAAGGTTCCTCTTGCTACCTTCATGCTAGAAGGAGAGGCTGAGCACTGGTGGCGAACCATGAAGAGGATTTCTGAAGCTCGACAGGAGCCAATCACTTGGAAGGTATTTACAGAAAAGTTCAATGATAAATATTTTCCGGATTGTATCAGAGAGCAGAAAGAATTGGAGTTCCTGAATCTCATCCAGGGAAATTTGACAGTAGCCAAATATGAGTCTAAATTCACCGAGCTCTCTAGATTTGCCACACATATGATTGATGATGAATATAGGAAAGCAAGAAGATTTGAAAGAGGATTAAGGCCGGCAATAAGAAGCCGGATATCAGCTTTGAAACTCCAAGTATACACTGATGTAGTAGAAAGAGCTTTCATACTTGAAAAAGACTTGGCGGAGATCCAAGAAATCAGGGACAAGAATAGCAAGGATAAGTTTGTTGGTAAAAGTAAGAGAGGAAATGAAGTAGAAAGAAGTAACGATAAGGTAAAGGTACCTAGATTTGAGAAAGGAACTCCATCGCAAAGAACTCTATCGTGTACAAAATGTGGACGAAATCATGAAACAAGTGAGTGTTTTTGGGTGACTGGAGCCTGTTTTGCCTGTGGAAAGTTAGATCATAAAGTCAGAGATTGCCCACTAAACAAGAAGAAAGAGCCACTACTCCCTAAGCCGACAGCCCATGCTAGAGTATATGCTATCACAGAACAAGATTCCAGAGCCTCTAAATCAGTGGTTGAAGGTATTCTACATGTTTCTAATAGAAATGCAAAAGTTTTATTTGATCCTGGCTCCAACTTGTCTTTTGTTTCACAATATTTTGCTTGTCACTTGGGCATTCAACCTAAACCACTAGATTATTTGCTACACGTAACTACTGTTGTTGGGGATTCCTTGACAACAAATCTGGTTTATCCTCATCTTTTCGCTGAAAGAGATATGACAAATTTAGAGGACTAAATTTTATTCTAAGGAGGGGAGAGTGTAACATCCCCCATTTTTTTAAAAATTTAGTAAAATATTTGTTTGTAAAAAATAAGGATTATTTAATAATTATTTTATATTAAATAATATTATATTAAAATTTATGGCCAAGGACCTAAGAGTAAATATTAAAATTTTGATATGATTTATAGAATATTCAGAATTGAGTAAATAAAAATAAAATAAAATAAAATTTAGTGGACATGTGTCACTAGCTAGCTTAATGATGCCACCTAAGTTTGCCCTAAGGATGACACCTAGCACTTTTCATGCATGCTTGCCACCTTGAAACTTTGCAACTCTTGTGTTAACCAAAAGTAATTAAGTAAGAGATTAAAGGAGAAACTAAATGTAACCTTCAGATGCTGCATCCAACGTGAGTTTAAGAAGAGACGAGAAGGGAAGAAGAAGAAGAGGAATTGAAGAAGAAGATTTGATTGAGGTTTTGCATCAACTCCCCCCATTTGGGAATCAAATTTGTTTAAGGCAAGTGTTCTAATCTCTTCCTACAGAATTCCTAATCTTTATTTTCCTTTTAATTCTTCATAATGCAAAAGATTTCAGCTTAGTACCAAACCGTTCTTTCCTTTTGATACAAATCCATGAATCTGAAATTTTTCGGTAATCTGACCTCTATTCAATGTTTCGGTCATAACATTTTGTAATAAACTCTGATTTAGACAAACCTATTCCATTTGAAAGTAGACTCAAATATCTTTATTTTGACACTAAGATTGAATGATTCGGAGTTTAAATGCCTACTAAGACTTCTATTTCAATTAACCCTATAGATTCTGCAAAATAGGGACTGAAATTTCTGACCTTCTGTTACTAAATTGCTCATAACTCTCTAGAGAAAATTCTGAACTAAGCAAAACTTAGTTCTTCGAAAACTAGATTCGTATATCTTTCTTTTGACACCTAGTTGGAAATTTTGAAGTATGTTTGCCTTCTGAAACTTCTGTTTAAATCGATCCTATCAAGTCTGCAAAACAGGGATGATCATTTCTGACCTTCCTTTACTCTATTTGTTGTAACATCCTGTTGAGAACTCAAAAAATTATAAATCTGAGTTCATCGGAAAATAGATTGATACGGCTTTCTAATGACACCTATTTTGTATAAATTGGAGCATAATTGGTCATCCAAATCATTCATATAATGTTCCTATCAAATTCTGCCAGAATCGAGCTTTGGTCGATTTCAGCTTTCTTTGTTTCTTCTCTTTGGAAATCGATTTCGGCAAAAACTCTTACTTCAGTTAAGCTTTACATTATTACCTTTAATTCCTGTATACTTTTGTCCTTTATTTATTTGTACATCTGCAGCTATCATCTAAAGATCATATTTGCATCGTAATGATTCGGCACATGCATCCCATTGTTCCGCATTTGCTTTCGATATGTGCCTCTTCCAGTTTAATTTCATTGGACATTGAATTCACCTAACCTTCTTATTTCAATTGAGCTATATGTGATTTCTTGAAATCCTTGTATGCTCTTGCTTTTGTTTTCTTTCAAATCTGAATACATTTATGAAAGATTATGTTTGTATCGTATTGACTCGAAAGGCATATGTATATTTTGTTGTTCCGCATGTGCTTCTGATATGTGCCAATGTTATTGTTCATACTACCCTTTTTGTACTCTGGTGTCTTGTGGGATATTGTGAACCTTTGCCAGAAATGGTAAAGGGAGTTATGCTTAGAGCCCGCGATTGTTCTGCCGGCCCCATTGACTTCCCTCAGACGTGGGTGGATGGAGCTCCCAGACGTGGGAGACTTATGCTTGGTGGTCATCCAGAAATGGATGAATCACATTATGTATTGGTCCCACAGCGCCATCTATGTTTATTGATATGATATCCAAAGCTTTGTTTATGAGTTCATATTATGCTTTGGATAAAAATGGAATGCATGCTACATCAAAAATGACATACAAGCTTGTGTTTATTACTCGGTTCACTTGTCATACCTTGAAGTGTTTCGTATGTCATTGTTATGCTCTCAAACACTCTTATGCCTTTGATATGTACCTAAATGCCTCATGTGCCATTTGATACATGCCTAAATGTTTCTTTTGCCAATGAAATGCTCCAATTTCCTTTCTCCTATTGTTATGTCTAATGCCTGTTTTTGAACGAGGTAAACCTTTGTGATTTTATATCAAATGAGATGACTTCAAATGAACATTTGTATTTCTACTTTGTATCTTGATACTAAACCTGCTTGAACTTCTCCTATCGCCATGGATATGTTAGACACTTGCTGAGCTCTTTATGCTCACCCCGTTGCTATATAAAATTTTCAGGGTAGCTTGCCACGCACTGAAAGCTAGAATTGGGTTAAAGCAGTGAAAGGCTAGAAGATTTTTGAGCTAATCTTTGTTGGATGATGGTTTTTGTTGTATAGTAAACTTTACTTCTGATGTAATGTTAAGGATCTATTGATACTTATGTGTTGTAAAATGTTAAAGGACCGCTCATGTGTATGGAATGATGAGTTTAAGATGTGTAAGGATAAGAACTCATGGTAAATAATTATCTTTTTGTGATTGTATATACTTCTATGATTATGGATTTGTGTTGTGGTTGATGTTTAGTTGAGTTGCCTTTAGATTTCTCGAATCTTTGAGTGAAGTGGATAATGATTTATGTAACGTTCAGGTTTATGAATTGTGAATATTGATTTTGAATGATTCTTAGTATCCTCAAATTGTTAGATTAGATCCTGGATTGAATTGATGATGAATTATAAAATAATTGATTTTAGACAGGGTCACACCTCCTGAATGTGATAATTCGGGGGGGGCGTGACAGAGTGGTATCAGAGCATGGTTTGAGGATTTCTAAGAATTTTGATATGCTAGATGTGTAATAAATTTTGAGGTTTAGTGATTTCTATTTAGAGACTGATCAAAAGTCTTCTTTTGTTATTTTTAGGAAGCAAGGATGACGAGGTCATCTAGTTCTCCTGTTGCATCTACTTCTGATCAATTGAGTGGAATTATGAAAACTCTAGAGGCGATGACACAAGTAATGCAACAACAAGTCCGACAAGGAAGAAATGATGAAGGTGGGAATTCAAACCAGACTGGGTTGGGAATTGAACAGTTTGAGAAGCTTAGTCCTCCCAGTTTTGGTGGTGAGCCTGATCCAATGGTAGCAGAACAATGGATGATGCGGATGGAGAAAATATTTGATGTTTTAAATTGCCCAGATGATAAGAAGGTTCCTCTTGCTACCTTCATGCT
Organism: Musa acuminata AAA Group; assembly: GCF_036884655.1. Classification (NCBI taxonomy): domain Eukaryota; kingdom Viridiplantae; phylum Streptophyta; class Magnoliopsida; order Zingiberales; family Musaceae; genus Musa; species Musa acuminata. The sequence continues at coordinate 9,730,196 of NC_088340.1, forward strand.
AGAAGGAGAGGCTGAGCACTGGTGGCGAACCATGAAGAGGATTTCTGAAGCTCGACAGGAGCCAATCACTTGGAAGGTATTTACAGAAAAGTTCAATGATAAATATTTTCCGGATTGTATCAGAGAGCAGAAAGAATTGGAGTTCCTGAATCTCATCCAGGGAAATTTGACAGTAGCCAAATATGAGTCTAAATTCACCGAGCTCTCTAGATTTGCCACACATATGATTGATGATGAATATAGGAAAGCAAGAAGATTTGAAAGAGGATTAAGGCCGGCAATAAGAAGCCGGATATCAGCTTTGAAACTCCAAGTATACACTGATGTAGTAGAAAGAGCTTTCATACTTGAAAAAGACTTGGCGGAGATCCAAGAAATCAGGGACAAGAATAGCAAGGATAAGTTTGTTGGTAAAAGTAAGAGAGGAAATGAAGTAGAAAGAAGTAACGATAAGGTAAAGGTACCTAGATTTGAGAAAGGAACTCCATCGCAAAGAACTCTATCGTGTACAAAATGTGGACGAAATCATGAAACAAGTGAGTGTTTTTGGGTGACTGGAGCCTGTTTTGCCTGTGGAAAGTTAGATCATAAAGTCAGAGACTGCCCACTAAACAAGAAGAAAGAGCCACTACTCCCTAAGCCGACAGCCCATGCTAGAGTATATGCTATCACAGAACAAGATTCCAGAGCCTCTAAATCAGTGGTTGAAGGTATTCTACATGTTTCTAATAGAAATGCAAAAGTTTTATTTGATCCTGGCTCCAACTTGCCTTTTGTTTCACAATATTTTGCTTGTCACTTGGGCATTCAACCTAAACCACTAGATTATTTGCTACACGTAACTACTGTTGTTGGGGATTCCTTGACAACAAATCTGGTTTATCCTCATCTTTTCGCTGAAAGAGATATGACAAATTTAGAGGACTAAATTTTATTCTAAGGAGGGGAGAGTGTAACATCCCCCATTTTTTTAAAAATTTAGTAAAATATTTGTTTGTAAAAAATAAGGATTATTTAATAATTATTTTATATTAAATAATATTATATTAAAATTTATGGCCAAGGACCTAAGAGTAAATATTAAAATTTTGATATGATTTATAGAATATTCAGAATTGAGTAAATAAAAATAAAATAAAATAAAATTTAGTGGACATGTGTCACTAGCTAGCTTAATGATGCCACCTAAGTTTGCCCTAAGGATGACACCTAGCACTTTTCATGCATGCTTGCCACCTTGAAACTTTGCAACTCTTGTGTTAACCAAAAGTAATTAAGTAAGAGATTAAAGGAGAAACTAAATGTAACCTTCAGATGCTGCATCCAACGTGAGTTTAAGAAGAGACGAGAAGGGAAGAAGAAGAAGAGGAATTGAAGAAGAAGATTTGATTGAGGTTTTGCATCAACTCCCCCCATTTGGGAATCAAATTTGTTTAAGGCAAGTGTTCTAATCTCTTCTTACAGAATTCCTAATCTTTATTTTCCTTTTAATTCTTCATAATGCAAAAGATTTCAGCTTAGTACCAAACCGTTCTTTCCTTTTGATACAAATCCATGAATCTGAAATTTTTCGGTAATCTGACCTCTATTCAATGTTTCGGTCATAACATTTTGTAATAAACTCTTATTTAGACAAACCTATTCCATTTGAAAGTAGACTCAAATATCTTTATTTTGACACTAAGATTGAATGATTCGGAGTTTAAATGCCTACTAAGACTTCTATTTCAATTAACCCTATAGATTCTGCAAAATAGGGACTGAAATTTCTGACCTTCTGTTACTAAATTGCTCATAACTCTCTAGAGAAAATTCTGAACTAAGCAAAACTTAGTTCTACGAAAACTAGATTCGTATATCTTTCTTTTGACACCTAGTTGGAAATTTTGAAGTATGTTTGCCTTCTGAAACTTCTGTTTAAATCGATCCTATCAAGTCTGCAAAATAGGGATGATCATTTCTGACCTTCCTTTACTCTATTTGTTGTAACATCCTGTTGAGAACTCAAAAAATTATAAATCTGAGTTCATCGAAAAATAGATTGATACGGCTTTCTAATGACACCTATTTTGTATAAATTGGAGCATAATTGGTCATCCAAATCGTTCATATAATGTTCCTATCAAATTCTGCCAGAATCGAGCTTTGGTCGATTTCAGCTTTCTTTGTTTCTTCTCTTTGGAAATCGATTTCGGCAAAAACTCTTACTTCAGTTAAGCTTTACATTATTACCTTTAATTCCTGTATACTTTTGTCCTTTATTTATTTGTACATCTGCAGCTATCATCTAAAGATCATGTTTGCATCGTAATGATTCGGCACATGCATCCCATTGTTCCGCATTTGCTTTCGATATGTGCCTCTTCCAGTTTAATTTCATTGGACATTGAATTCACCTAACCTTCTTATTTCAATTGAGCTATATGTGATTTCTTGAAATCCTTGTATGCTCTTGCTTTTGTTTTCTTTCAAATCTGAATACATTTATGAAAGATTATGTTTGTATCGTATTGACTCGAAAGGCATATGTATATTTTGTTGTTCCGCATGTGCTTCTGATATGTGCCAATGTTATTGTTCATACTACCCTTTTTGTACTCTGGTGTCTTGTGGGATATTGTGAACCTTTGCCAGAAATGGTAAAGGGAGTTATGCTTAGAGCCCGCGATTGCTCTGCCGGCCCCATTGACTTCACTCAGACGTGGGTGGATGGAGCTCCCAGACGTGGGAGACTTATGCTTGGTGGTCATCCAGAAATGGATGAATCACATTATGTATTGGTCCCACAGCGCCATCTATGTTTATTGATATGATATCCAAAGCTTTGTTTATGAGTTCATATTATGCTTTGGATAAAAATGGAATGCATGCTACATCAAAAATGACATACAAGCTTGTGTTTATTACTCGGTTCACTTGTTATACCTTGAAGTGTTTCGTATGTCATTGTTATGCTCTCAAACACTCTTATGCCTTTGATATGTACCTAAATGCCTCATGTGCCATTTGATACATGCCTAAATGTTTCTTTTGCCAATGAAATGCTCCAATTTCCTTTCTCCTATTGTTATGTCTAATGCCTGTTTTTGAACGAGGTAAACCTTTGTGATTTTATATCAAATGAGATGACTTCAAATGAACATTTGTATTTCTACTTTATATCTTGATACTAAACCTGCTTGAACTTCTCCTATCGCCATGGATATGTTAGACACTTGCTGAGCTCTTTATGCTCACCCCGTTGCTATATAAAATTTTCAGGGTAGCTTGCCACGCACTGAAAGCTAGAATTGGGTTAAAGCAGTGAAAGGCTAGAAGATTTTTGAGCTAATCTTTGTTGGATGATGGTTTTTGTTGTATAGTAAACTTTACTTCTGATGTAATGTTAAGGATCTATTGATACTTATGTGTTGTAAAATGTTAAAGGACCGCTCATGTGTATGGAATGATGAGTTTAAGATGTGTAAGGATAAGAACTCATAGTAAATAATTATCTTTTTGTGATTGTATATACTTCTATGATTATGGATTTGTGTTGTGGTTGATGTTTAGTTGAGTTGCCTTTAGATTTCTCGAATCTTTGAGTGAAGTGGATAATGATTTATGTAACGTTCAGGTTTATGAATTGTGAATATTGATTTTGAATGATTCTTAGTATCCTCAAATTGTTAGATTGGATCCTGGATTGAATTGATGATGAATTATAATATAATTGATTTTAGACAGGGTCACACCTCCTGAATGTGATAATTCGGGGGGGGCGTGACAATCGTAGCTCGGGCACTGAAGGCTAATGTCTCCAAGCACCATAGCTCGGGCATTGGGGATTGATACGACCGAGCACCATAGTTCGAGCACTAGGGACTAATACAACCAAGCACCATAGCTCAGGTACTGAAGATTGATGTAATCGAGCACCATAGCTCGAGCACTAGGGACTGATATAGCCAAGCACAGTAGCTCGGGCACTGAAGACTGATGTAACCAAGTACCATAGCTCAGGCATTAGGAACTGATACAATCGAACACCATAGCTCTAGCATTGAAGACTGATGTAACCAAGCATCGTAGCTCGGGCACTAGGGACTAATATAGCTGAGCACCATAGCTCGGGCACTAAAGACTGATGTAACCAAGTGATAAGTAGATGAGATTTCTCTAACTGTTTGAGGAAATCTCTCTACTCTGTTGAGGGAAATCCTCTAACCCGTTGAGGAAAATTCTCCCTTCTAACCTGTATAAAAGGAAGGGGGATATGTTAATAACAATCAACTTCTTCTACAACTCGTTTATCTATTTATTTTCTAACATGGTATCAGAGCAGTTCCTCCTTGGCGACAGTAGTATCGCCGTATGTTAGCCAAGCGGCCACAGTAACACGCTGCCTCAAGCGGAGTCATTGAAGAAGCACAAGACACAGATTCAGAGCCAATGCTAACGAGCATTGTCGCACCGTCTTGGCTCTGCTCATCCACTCCTTCTCTTCCTTCATCGCCGGCCTTGCTCCCTCTCCTATTTGCTGCCTACAGCAGACACTCTCCGTCGCCATCACGCAAGGAGGAAAACATTCTCTCACTGCCTCCTCAATAGCGGTGAACGGCGAACAGCGGTGTCTTCCTCGCTTCCCGGCCAGCAGCAGTCGCAACTGTTGCATCTTCCTCTACCGCAGCAGCTTTCGCTGCCGCTTCCCTCTACACAACGGCGCCTCCTTAACAGCGGTGTCCTCCTCCTCAATAGCGACGAACGACGAACAACGGTGTCTTCCTTGCTCAGTCTTCCTTGCTTAACGACGGCTGCCGTGTCTTCCTCCTTCGCTGTCGCAGCCGCTTCCCGGCCAGCAGCAGCTGCAACCGCTGCATCTTCCTTCCTCTATCGCAGCAGCTTTCGCTGCTACTTTCCTATATACATCTAATTGCTGCAGATTTCTCTCACTGCAGTTTCCTTGAGTACCGCTGTAGATTTTCGTGGCCATTTCTCGGCGATCCGCAGTCTTGAGTACCGCTGTAGTTTTCGCGGCCATCTTCCGGCGAACTGCAGCCTCTACAATCTGCTGCAGCAAATAGCAATCCACAGTAGCGAACAGTAGTCTTGAGTACCGCTATAGTTTTCGCGGCCATCTTCCGGCGAACTGCAGCCTCTATAATCTGCTGTAGCAAGCAGCAATCCACAGCAGCTGCCGGCAGCTTTGGGCATTGTTGTAGATTGCCCAATCTGCTGCAGCAATCTACAGCAGCAGCCCCCTCCCTCATTCTCCACCTTGTGTGACCTTATCACACAAGGTTCGCTGCATCTCCTCTAAAAAAAAAAAAAAACATACGAGAAAAAAAAAATGTCTTCATTCACTTCTTCTGATGTTTCAGTTCCTATAGGGACTCCTACTTCTTGTTCTTCTACAGGGCTTATCTCCATCAATGCTGCCATGCTGATCCCCTTTAAGTTATCAAAGGGTGGCAACTATACGTCCTGGCGAGCTCAATTTTCTAATCTTTTATTTGGATACGACTTGTTAGGTTATATTGATGGCTCTTTCAGTTATCCTCCAGCCATGCTCAACATCCCCGGCGATCCCAGTCTAGTACCCAATCCAGCTCACAAGCTGTGGCTACGTTTGTTGGGAAATCATGGGGGGCGACATCATATGCGCAGCGGAAGAACAAGAAAACAAAAATCCCCGATTCCCAAAAAGATGTTCGTCGTCGTGCGAAGATTGGTGCGCAAAATCCGCAAAACACAAAACTGCGTATAGAGATTGTGTTACCTAGGGAGATCGTATATCCCTGTTTCCTTGCAGATCCTCAGGAGAGGGTGAAGGAGGTCAAGCGTTCTCCTCTCTAGCGGTGATCCACACAGCAGGGTTGCGACGACGCTCCTCAAAACTCCAGGCCTACTCTGAGGTGGAGAGGGAGAGGAGAATAGGAAGGGCAAGCAAAGACTCTAGCCTATGAAGCTGTGAATCCCTCCTATTTATAGAGATCCCGTGTCAAAACCCTAATGGGTCCTTTCCCTAGTGGGTATTGGATCTGCATACAATAAGACAAGGGCTCCGTCGGATATCTCATATCCGAACCTCTACTCATCGCAATGCCTACCATATGTGTGTGACCCTCTAGGCCCAATATCGAGCTGGCCGTGAGTCATACCTGTCAGAACTCCTTCTAACTAAGTGAATTATTATCTCTGTAATAATTCACTCGACTCATCGACTACGGAAGTACTAGGCCACTACGCCGTAGTCCCCAGACGATACAGGGGAATCCAATCCATTGGACCTGTCTGTCCTCAGTTACCATGTACCTATAGTCCCTCATCCATCTAATATCCCAGAGACCGTATATCGAGCATGGTGCTGTCAGACCCATACGGTTTCTACTCGAGTCTCGCTCTAATCGGATTCTCCCGGAGAACTCTTTCTCTCTCAACTCGAATGACCCTGGCCAGGGATTTGTCTGAGCAAGAACACATGGGATATTCCTCTCATGATACCGAGAGTGGATGATCCTCTATCGACACTCAATAGCCCTCGTAAGGTCGACTACCACTCCCAATGACCAGCTGTACTAGATCTGGGAACAGCCAAACCTATAAGTCTGGTATCAAAGAGTGGAGCACTCATACAGGACATCCTTGGTGTCTCAAGTCTAAGAACCAGATACACCACTAGGACTACGGAATCGTTGTCTGACAATAAGGCATCATCAACCATCCAGCATTCCGTAAGCGGATCAATCAGTGAACTCATTCTCCAATGAGCACCTGTACTGTATCCCTAGTGTCCCTACACGAGCAGCTATGAGACCAGCTGCATCCATCATATGGACGGGTATACAGCACACCAGTCTATCCGGTTATCACGATGTCCCTCTCGAGTAACCTATGACCGGGATTATTTAGGATATGTGTTTAAAGGTGAATCGATCTCATTATCGTGATCTCATCACGATCCGATTCCCATTGCACAAATCCAAGGACATCACAATACATATGCATTTATGCAATAGTTATAAAGTGATATACGCCAAAAATATAATAAGCAAAAAGATTCTGTATCAAGTCACACGTGCCATCACTCACGTGATTGGCTTGCTGGGCACTTATGACTAGCAATCTCCCACTTGACCTAAAGCCAATCACCTATGTGTCTGATCCCCATCAGACCCCTGTGACGCTCAAAGACAATCTGAGACAACGACTTTGTCAGTGGATCTGCAATGTTATCTTCGGATGGAACTCTTTCCACTACTACATCTCCTCGGGTTACGATCTCTCTGATAAGTTGGAACCTCCTCAGAACACTTCTGATGAGACCCGGGTTCCCTTATTTGAGTAATCGCCCCGTAGTTGTCGCAATATAAGGAAATCGGCTCCTCACTATCCGGCACGACTCCCAAATCTGTGATGAACTTCTTCAACCAGACTCCCTCCTTTGCTGCATCTGATGCAGCAATGTACTCCGCCTCTGTGGTCGAGTCAGCAGTGGTATCTTGCTTGGAACTCTTCCAGCACACTGCTCCTCCATTCAAGGTGTACACATACCCTAAATTCGACTTGCTATCATCGACATCAGACTGAAAACTTGAGTCAGTGTAGCCTTCAACCTTAAGGCTATTACCTCCATATACTAGCAAAAGATCCTTTGTCCTTCTCAAGTACTTAAGGATACACTTTACTGCTTTCCAGTGCTCTAAGCCTGGATCCGCCTGATACCTACTCGTGACACTCAGAGCATGCGCTATATCAGGCCTAGTACATAGCATGGCATACATGATAGACCCTATTGCTGAGGGATAAGGTATCATATCCATGTTCGCCCTTTCTTAGAATTTCCAATGCCAAACATTTTGACAATGGTTTCTATGTACCTGGACTGGGACAAGCCAAGCATCCTCTTGGATCTATCTCTATAGATTCTAATCCCCAAGATATATGATGCTTCCCCTAAGTCCTTTATGGAGAAGTGTCTAGATAACCAAGTCTTTATTATGGATAGCATTCCTACATCATTCCCAATGATGAGGATGTCATCCACATATAACACCAAAAAGGTGATAGCGCTCCCACTTACCTTCCTGTATACACAAGGCTCATCTTCGTTCTTAACGAAGTCATAAGATCTGATTGCCTCATCAAATCTTATGTTCCAACTTCGGGAAGCTTGCTTTAGTCCATAAATAGATCTAAGCAACCTACACACCTTATCTGGGCAGTTCTTGGACACGAATCCCTCAGGTTGCATCATATACACCTCCTCCTCGAGGTTCCCGTTGAGGAATACGGTTTTCACATCCATCTGCCAGATCTCATAATCATAGTGTGCTGCAATAGCCAATAAAATTCTGATGGATTTTAGCATTGCTACGGGTGAGAAAGTTTCGTCGTAGTCAACACCTTGCCTTTGACGATACCCCTTAGCCACTAGCCTTGCTTTATAGGTCTCTACCTTTCCATCTACTCCGATCTTTTTCTTAAAGATCCACTTGCAACCGATGGGTACAATACCTTCGGGTGCATCAACTAGGTTCCAAACCTTATTGGAGTACATAGAATCCATCTCAGAATTAATGGCTTCTTTCCACTTCCCGGAGTCTATACTCATAATAGGCTCCTCGTAGGTCTGAGGATCAATATCCTCTACATCCTCTGCTCTAATATGTCCCACATATCTCTCAGGAGGATGGGATACTCTATCAGACCTGCGTAAAGTTGAAACTTGTGTATTAGATACCTGAACAGACTCGGGCTGTAGAGTGGTGCTTGAGCTTGGTTCTCCAACCTCGCTCAATTCTATCATTCTCCCACTGTCTCCGTCAAGAATGTGTTCCTTCTCAAGGAACACTGCTCTCTTAGCTACAAAGACCTTTTGGTCCTCGAGATGATAGAAGTAATACCCACAAGTTTCCTTGGGGTATCCCACAAATTTACATCGCCCTGTCCTTGATTCTAACTTATCGGGGTTGTGTCTTTTAACATGGGCAGAGCAGCCCCAAATCTTAACTACTTTAAGATCAGGCTTCTTCCCTTTCCATATCTCATATGGTGTAGACACCACCGACTTAGTTGGAACTCTGTTCAAAAGGTAAGCTGCGGTTTCTAGGGCATATCCCCAGAATGAGATGGGTAGGTCAGCGAAACTCATCATGGACCGTACCATATCTAATAACGTACGATTTCTCCTTTCAGAAACACCATTGAGCTGAGGTGTGTAAGGAGGTGTCCATTGGGATAATATCCCATGGTCCTTGAGGAACTGAGTAAACTCTGTACTTAAGTACTCACCTCCTCGATCTGATCGAAGAGTTTTGATACTCTTTCCAGTCTGGTTCTCCACCTCATTCTTATACTCTCTGAATTTCTCAAAGGCCTCGGACTTGTACTTCATTAAGTACACATATCCATACCTTGAGAAATCATCAGTAAATGTAATGAAGTAGGAGTAACCTCCAATGGCATGAGTTGACATGGGTCCACATACATCACTATGTATGAGTTCCAACAACTCAGTGGCTCTCTCTCCAATTCCACTAAATGGAGAGTTGGTCAATTTTCCACGAATGCAATGCTCACAAGTTGCATAAGACATATAGTCGAATGGATCTAGATATCCATCATTTAGCAACTTTTGAATCCTTCTTTCATGGATGTGACCTAGCCTACAATGCCACAGGTATGTACTGTTCAACTCATCTCGTTTCCTTTTGGACACATTTACATTCATGATATGTGGAGTGGTGTCTAACATAAATAAACTATTATGCAATGTTCCTTTCGTGATGATCTTATCATCTAATAACATCGAACAACCATTGTTCTCAAAAACAAATTTATATCCACTAACTGTTAAACATGAAATGGAGATAATGTTTTTGATAATAGAAGGAACAAAATAACATGCATCTAATGCAATAAAAGCTCCACTAGGCAGATGTAGGGCGACCTCGCCAACAGCTAAAACAGCAACTTTTGCTCCATTACCCATCTTGAGGTCCATCTCGCCTCTCTCTAGTCTCCTAGGCCTTGCCAGAACCTGCAACGAATTACATATATGATAAGCACTACCGGTATCTAATACCCATGTGTTATCATAAGAGTCTGACAAATGGAGACCGATCATGAATGTACCTGAAGCTTCATCAAGCTTTTGTTTCGCCCTTTCTGCAAGGTACTCTTTGCAGTTTCTCTTCCAGTGCCCATCTTTACCACAGTGGAAGCACTGGCCTTTGTCCTTTGTTGGGTCTTTCTTAGCAACCTTTGCTTTACCTTGTTTGCCCTTGCCCTTTCCCTTCTTAAGGGACCTTTCTGCTTTCCTTTTCTTTCTGGTCTCACCAGTGTAGAGAACTGGCTTCTCTTTCTTAATAGTACTCTCTGCCTCCCTCAACATATTGAGGAGCTCTGGGAGAGTCACCTCAAGCTTGTTCATATTAAAGTTCATTATGAACTGTGAAAAGGAATCTGGTAGGGACTGAAGCACAATGTCCACACACAAGTTATCCTCTAGGACCATTCCTAGACCTGTGAGTTTCTCTATCCACTCAATCATCTTTAGGACATGGTTCTGAACCGGTGTCCCCTCAGTCATCCTAGCGCGGAAAAGGCTCTTGGATATCTCATATCGTTGAGTCCTTCCCTGTTCCTCAAACAATTTACGGACATGTAGGAGAATGGATCTGGCATCCATCTTTTCATGTTGTCTCTGTAACTCTGGAGTCATAGAGCCCAACATATAGCACTGAGCAAGAGTGGAGTCATCAATGTACTTCACGTAGCAAGCGATCTCATCCTCGCTTGCCCCTTCTTCGGGCGTAGGCATCACTGTATCAAGGACGTACACGATTTTCTCCACTGTGAGAACAATTCTCAAGTTACGGAGCCAATCCGTATAATTTGGACCAGTGAGGCGGTTGACATCAAGTATGCCACGTAAGGGATTTGAAAGCGACATTTTCTGAAAATAAAGATGTAGCAAAAATGAATAACATGCAGATTTTGCAAGAAATAAACTATCAAGATATGGACTTCTATCTTAATATGCTCCCACTATTTTACTAACGAGTCACGCGACACCCTCAGCACGTGAAACGGAAGTCTCCGGCAGACTTCTAGTGGGGATCAGGATCCAATCAGCGTCTTAGTGTAACCTCGAGGGACTCGATCAATCACACTAAGCCTAAAAGGTAGACAACTCTTGCCGATCACAACTCCTTGTGATTCCCGTCCTGTTCGGCCTCCGAATCACCATGGCCTCGAGGGACTCGACCAACCATGATGCTCGGTTAAGTCAACACCTTCGTTACAAGATGAGTCTGATTTGATGATATACCATCGAGGGACTCGACCAAGCATATCATGCCCTCAGGTCACCGGTGACATCTCTATGTCGTAAGCAAGATAGCGAATCGCGATATAGGTGAGTCTCGAGGGACTCGACCAACTCAACCTACACCGGGATTCGGTTCCTACTCATAACGATGGAAGGCCACGTGGGTCAATCTAATTGCCTCACATTTACCGACTTAATATTATCGAGAGATGTTTCTATGATTTGGTCTCCTATTATGACATGTCACACATGTACATATTTAATATATATCTACATCGCATGCAAATATATATACATATCTAGTATGTGTATAAGCAATCACACCAGATGATCATGGACCACAACCTAATATGATTAGGCCCGAGCCAGTAGGCCTAATCACTCACATCAAGATCTATGTGTGCAACGGTGCATCTCCATGCCTTGTGATCGTCCATCTCGTCCTCGTCGGTTCCGTCGACATCTTGATGCATCTCCATGCATCACGATCGTCCGTCTCGTGGGTCCCGCTATCGCATCCACGCTCCCGCTGCGCCTCCTCATGTGATTACAACTTAATCATAGGCACGCAGGCCCGACAATAAACGAGAAATATAATGGAGGTTCGCAGACCTCAATAATAATAATCACAAGTACACACATCACACGGTCCATGATCATCCGTCCACTCATCATACATCACATGTATAAATAATCGTCATTATGTAGGACTACTAGATAATAAAAATAATAATCAACTAAACCTTTTAATTAATTAATATTTTCTGAAATCAGGGATATATAGGGAATTTCTCAATTCCTAAGGGTATTTTCGTAATTTGGACAAAAGACAGAAACTGGAATTTCTCAAATTCCGAGGGGCAAAACTGTCTTTTGCGCAGAAAACCCTAATACCCTTTCCCCTTTTCGCTGCTGCGCCGCCGCCGCCGCCACCCTGCTGGCGGCGGCCTGTGCGGCGAGGGCGAGGGCACTGCCCTCGCCTGCAGGTGGCACGCCCGCTGGGGTCGCTGCCGCTGCAGGTGGGCGCCCCCGCGGGCGCCGCCGCCTTCGCGGGCGGTTCTGCCCGCGAGTCAGCGCCCGCAGGTGGTGCTGTCTCGCTGGCGGCCGCCCCTGCGGGGTTTTTGCCCGTGGGAGCAGCGGCCACAGGCGCCGCTGCCCTGCGGTGCCTCAGCCCGCGCTGCTGCCCCGCGGCGCCTCTGCCCGCGGGCTCAGTGGCCGCAGGCGCTTCTACCGAGCGGGCTCCCAGCCCCGCCGGCCGCAAGCCTGCTGCAAGCAGATCGCCGGCCGGCTACTGCAGGCACAGCGCTTGCGCATGCGCCGGCGCTGTGCTGCCTGGCTGCGGCTGCGGCTGGCTGCAGGCATGCAGATCGAGGGCAGCAACTGTTGCTGCCCTTCCTTGCTTTTGCGTCAACGATTTTGACGTCAATATTCTTCCTAAACACAACACACGTAGTTCAAAAACCAATCATTCGCACGAACAACCTGGCTCTGATACCACTGTTGGGAAATCATGGGGGGCGACATCATATGCGCAGCGGAAGAACAAGAAAACAAAAATCCCCGATTCCCAAAAAGATGTTCGTCGTCGTGCGAAGATTGGTGCGCAAAATCCGCAAAACACAAAACTGTGTATAGAGATTGTGTTACCTAGGGAGATCGTATATCCCTGTTTCCTTGCAGATCCTCAGGAGAGGGTGAAGGAGGTCAAGCGTTCTCCTCTCTAGCGGTGATCCACACAGCAGGGTTGCGACGACGCTCCTCAAAACTCCAGGCCTACTCTGAGGTGGAGAGGGAGAGGAGAATAGGAAGGGCAAGCAAAGACTCTAGCCTATGAGGCTGTGAATCCCTCCTATTTATAGAGATCCCGTGTCAAAACCCTAATGGGTCCTTTCCCTAGTGGGTATTGGATCTGCATACAATAAGACAAGGGCTCCGTCGGATATCTCATATCCGAACCTCTACTCATCGCAATGCCTACCATATGTGTGTGACCCTCTAGGCCCAATATCGAGCTGGCCGTGAGTCATACCTGTCAGAACTCCTTCTAACTAAGTGAATTATTATCTCTGTAATAATTCACTCGACTCATCGACTACGGAAGTACTAGGCCACTACGCCGTAGTCCCCAGACGATACAGGGGAATCCAATCCATTGGACCTGTCTGTCCTCAGTTACCATGTACCTATAGTCCCTCATCCATCTAATATCCCAGAGACCGTATATCGAGCATGGTGCTGTCAGACCCATACGGTTTCTACTCGAGTCTCGCTCTAATCGGATTCTCCCGGAGAACTCTTTCTCTCTCAACCCGAATGACCCTGGCTAGGGATTTGTCTGAGCAAGAACACATGGGATATTCCTCTCATGATACCGAGAGTGGTTGATCCTCTATCGACACTCAATAGCCCTCGTAAGGTCGACTACCACTCCCAATGACCAGCTGTACTAGATCTGGGAACAGCCAAACCTATAAGTCTGGTATCAAAGAGTGGAGCACTCATACAGGACATCCTTGGTGTCTCAAGTCTAAGAACCAGATACACCACTAGGACTACGGAATCGTTGTCTGACAATAAGGCATCATCAACCATCCAGCATTCCGTAAGCGGATCAATCAGTGAACTCATTCTCCAATGAGCACCTGTACTGTATCCCTAGTGTCCCTACACGAGCAGCTATGAGACCAGCTGCATCCATCATATGGACGGGTATACAGCACACCAGTCTATCCGGTTATCACGATGTCCCTCTCGAGTAACCTATGACCGGGATTATTTAGGATATGTGTTTAAAGGTGAATCGATCTCATTATCGTGATCTCATCACGATCCGATTCCCATTGCACAAATCCAAGGACATCACAATACATATGCATTTATGCAATAGTTATAAAGTGATATACGCCAAAAATATAATAAGCAAAAAGATTCTGTATCAAGTCACACGTGCCATCACTCACGTGATTGGCTTGCTGGGCACTTATGACTAGCAACGTTAAGATCGTCTGATCCTCCAAGCTATTCAAGCTTCAATTGCTGGATCCGTTGCTCCCTTGATATCTTTATGTGTGACAACTGCCGATGCATGGTCTACACTGCAAACCACCCTGGCAAATCATTCGCATACTCGCAAGCTCAGTCTTCTATCCAAGCTTATGGTGACGAAACAAGAGGGAAGTACTATCTCTGATTATCTACAACATATCAAGGTTATCATTGATGACTTAGCCTTGATAGGTCATTCCCTATGTGACGAAGAGGTTGTCATTCATACCCTCAATGGTCTCGACACCAACTACAAGGAATTGGCTGCTGCAACTCGGGCACACGACTCGCCAGTCTCTTTTGAAGATCTCTATGATAAACTGACTGACTACGAGATGTACTTGAAGCGTGCGGACAAACTGCCTGGATCAACTATCACAGCTCAAGTCAGTCATAAGTCTAAACGGAAGAGCACTCGTTACTCGCCGAACATCACCCAAGGTTTGGCTAATGCGCCTCTTGATTATGTGAGTTCCATGCAACACCCCTCCTATCCTCCTAGTCATCACTTCTCGCAAAGTGGTAACTCTAGCCATCATTCGTCTTGGCGTCCTGCCCTACCGAGCCATCAAAGACGAGTCGTTTGCCAACTGTATGACAAAGTCGGCCACTCCGCTAAAGTTTGCCGGTCTCGTCCCCGCCTCCCTGCTCCGTCACACTGGCCTCAGGCAAATCTCCTAACTTCTCCGACACCTAGCCAGTCCAACTGGATTGTCGACTCTGGTGCCTCTCATCACATCACCGCTTATCTTCAGAATTTGTCTCTTCACAATCCCTATGGCGGCGATGAAGATATCATCATCGGTGATGGTAAATGACTTCCTATAACTCATACTGGTTCCACAACGCTTAATTCTGACTCTAATACATTTACCCTCGATGATGTTTTATGCGCCCCTCATATTAAACGCAACCTCATTTCTGTTTCTCAATTTTGCAAACATAACAATACTTCCATTGAATTCTTTTCTAATTCATTTCTTGTTAAGGACTTGAGCACGGGGGCATCATTGGTCCAAGGCCCGAATAAAGACAACATTTACGAATGGCCGTCAGCCTCTCGAATAACCCAGCCCACTGTTCATTCTTCTATTGCGGCTCCAGTTGATGTGTGGCATCGTCGGCTTGGTCAACCCTCGTCCTTTATTCAGCAGAAATTATTATCTCGTCACTCTCTTCCTCTTTTTAAGTCTACTAATTCTATGATGCATTGTGATGCTTATCTTAGTAATAAGAGTCATCGGCAGCCTTTTGGCTCATCTTCCATTTCCTCCTCTAAACCTTTTGAAATTATATATACTGATGTTTGGGGTCCTGCTCCAATCTTATCTTTTAATAAGTTTTGATTTTATGTTATTTTTGTAGATCACTTCTCTAAGTACACATGGATATATCCTCTTTCTCATAAATCTGACGTTTCTCGCATTTTTTCCACTTTTCAAAAGTTGGTCAAAAACTATTTTCAGTCTACCATTAAAACAGTCTACTCTGATGGTGGCGGTGAATAACAAGCCCTGGCATCCCATCTCTCAGCTTGTGGCATTCAACACCTCAAGTCTCCCCCATATACTCCTCAACTAGTTGGTTCTGCCGAACGCAAACATCGGCATATAGTAGAAACTGGACTCACACTTCTACATCAGGCTTCCATGCCTTCAAATTTTTGGACAGCAGCCTTTCAAACCGTTGTCTACCTAATTAATCGAATGCCTACACCAGTTCTACAATACCAGTCCCCCTTTGACACACTATTTCACAAACCCCCTAACCTTCATAAACTCCGAGTGTTCGGTTGTTTATGTTATCCTTGGTTATGTCCCTATGCCTCTCATAAGTTAACATCTCGATCTACTCCTTGCGTCTTTATTGGTTACTCACTTGAACATAATGCTTTCCGCTGCTATAATCTCCACACTCACAAAATCTTCATATCATGTCACGTTGTCTTTGTTGAGTCTAACTTTCCTTTCCAAACCCTTCCATATCCTGCCATACGGACCACTTCACTATCTCACTGGAGTATACCTTCGGACCAATCGGACGAGCCTCCCATGACTTCGTCTACTTCCTCCCCTCCTGATCCGCACTATATCACTCCAGTTCAACACTTGCCCGTTTCCTCTGTTCCTACTCCACTCCACTCTTCCCCAATTGATGGGGCAATATGTTCCGAAACACAACCATCCTCTTTACCTCCTTCTCGCCCAAGTGCCCCTGACGTGTCTCCACTTGACCCGGCTTGTGCCATAGATCCTCACCCAACATCACCTCCCAATCCTCTCATCTCCAATCATCCTATGACCACTCGCTCTAAGCATGGTATTTTTAAACCTCGTCAGGTATTTAACCTACAAGCTATCATGAATTCCTCATCCCCCGACGTTGAACCCACCACCTTTACTCAAGCCCAAAAATCTCTGCATTAGCGTACTGCCATGAGTGAGGAATATAATGCCCTCCTCTATAATTCAACGTGGGATCTCATTCCTTTCCATCCTTCACAAAACATCATCGGGTGTAAGTGGGTCTTTAGAATTAAGCGGAACCCAGATGGCTTTGTTGCCCGATATAAGGCACGCCGGGTCGCCAAAGGGTTTCATCAACGACCTGGAGTTGATTTCACTGAGACGTTTAGTCTTGTTGTTAAACCCACTACAATCCGACTTATCTTGAGTCTGGCTACCACTAAAGGCTGGCAATTACGACAATTAGATGTTAATAATGCCTTTCTACAGGGATCTCTATCCGAAGATGTTTTTATGCAACAACCCCCTGGTTTTACTCATCCTCGGTATCCACAGCATGTTTGCAAACTTCGGAAAGCCATTTATGGTCTTCGTCAGGCTCCGAGAGCTTGGTACACTGAACTTAGCTCATTTTTTACTTCTGTCGGCTTTCTTAACTCCAAATCTGACACTTCGTTGTTTCTGCGACATCATCATGGAAACACAATGTATATTCTAGTATATGTGGATGATATTATTGTCACAGGAAACAATCCCATCAGCATCCAAGCGTTCATCAAACAGCTGGCAGCTCGATTCTCACTTAAGGATCTCGGACCCTTGAGCTACTTTTTGGGCGTCGAAGCTACCTTCACGTCTTCCGGTCTCCTTTTATCACAACGCAAGTACATTCAAGATTTGTTATTAAAGACAAACATGCAGGATGCAAATGCAGTTACAACCCCCATCTCTACTAGTGGTTCTCTCAAATTATCGGATGGAAGTCCTACTACGGAACCCACTCAATACCGCCAAGTTGTTGGCTCTTTACAATACTTAGCTCTCACGCGTCCAGACATCTCATTTGCTATCAACAAATTATCACAGTTTATGCAGCAACCATCTACTCTACACTGGTCTGCAGTCAAGAGACTTCTACGATATCTTAAAGGGACCCTAAATCATGGTCTCTTTTTTCGTAAACACTCTCCACTTTGTCTTCATGCCTTTGCCGATGCTGATTGGGCAGGTAACCTTGATGATAGAACATCCACATCGGGGTATATTATCTTCCTTGGTGCTCATCCAATTAGTTGGAGTTCTAAGAAGCAAAAGATAGTCGCCCGGTCTACAACTGAAGCTGAATACCGTGCCATTGCCGCTACCACTGCAGAACTCAATTGGATCACGAATCTACTCCAGGAACTCAACATCGATTCCACCCCTACAATATATTGTGATAATATTGGAGCTACCTATCTGTACGCTAATCCGGTATTCCACTCCCGCATGAAACATATTGCCATCGACTTCCACTTTGTACGCGATCAAGTTGTTCGCCGTCAACTTCGTGTTTCTCATGTTCATACGGCTGATCAATTGGCAGACTCATTTACGAAGCCTCTAACTCGTAAACTTTTTGCATTACATCTGTCCAAGATTGGCCTCCTTGATCGAAGTACCATCTTGCGAGGGCATGATAAGTAGATGAGATTTCCCTAACTGTTTGAGGAAATCTCTCTACTCTATTGAGGGAAATCCTCTAACCTATTGAGGAAAATTCTCCCTTCTAACCTGTATAAAAGGAAGGGGGATATGTTAATAACAATCAACTTCTTCTACAACTTGTTTATCTATTTATTTTCTAACACCAAGCACCAAAGCTTGGCACTGGGGTCTGATGTAGCCGAGCACCATAGCTCGGGTACTGAAGACTGGTGTAATCGAGCAATGTCACTCGGGCCCATGTTTAGCCAAGCACCGCTACTCGGGCACTACAAGTCTTTGAGCGGGAGGTTTTGAATCTTCAGCCTTCTGGGGAAATGGAGGGAAAGTTGACTTTGACCTTGGCCTTGGCGGGAGTTTTGATTTTCAAATATTTTGAGCAGGATTTTTGAGTTCTTTCGCACATCCTCCGACCATCCTGCTTGGGAGTTTGGGTCTAGGCACTCCTTCTCACAAGTCATTATGATGAGATGAGATGTCTTCCTCTTCTGGGTAGGTGAAGGGTTCCTTTGGGCATGTGTCGTTCTCTTTATAAGTCCCTCCATCAGCTCTATTTCGCTCACTTGTTCTACAATTTCCCCAGTTCTCTTCTTCTTCGGTCGTTTAGCCGTCCAGGTCGGTCAGGGTGTCTTCTTGTTCCTCCTCTTCCTCTTCTTCTTCTTCCTCCTCAAGTGATCGATCAAGGACGTCGAAGGGTGAAGCCTCCTCGATGAATGAGAAGGCCATTCGGGCCCTTGAGGTTTCAAAATAGCTACATAATTTCAATTCCATCATGATCGAGGAACTGCTCGACCGCGTCCGAGAGGGTTATAGCATCCCGGGCAATTACGAGCTTCATGCTCCTTGGTCTGGGAAATGCGCCTATGACCCTATTCCGAACGGGTTTGGTTTGATGTTGGATGCGCTCGAGGCGGGACTTCGGTTCCCCTGCACCCCATTATTGAGGCTTGCCTCTCATGGTGGTGGATCTCTCTGTCGCAGATGACGCCCAACTCGTGGCCTATTTGATAGTCTTCCTCGGGGAATGCCGAGGGGTAGGTATCACCCCAACCCGCTCACTCTTCTTCTCTTGGTTTCGTCTTTCCAAGGGAGCGGGCGGCTATTATTGTCATCTCGAGGAGGTTTTAGGGTGAGTGGGGCTCCTTCCAATAATAAGGAGTGGAAGAGTTGATACCTTTTTATCAGTTGTAGTCGTGGTTGGGGTTTTGGTCTTCGATGGTTGTCTTGGTCAATTAATAATTCCCCCTGGGTCTATCTAACGACGAGTACGAGCAGCTTGGGCACTTGAAGGAGATTCTCTCTTTTTCCCGAGTGATTAGAAATATGACCAAGGAGTGGTTGGTAGAGGTGGGGCTTATGGATGAGATCAAATAAGAGCCAATAAGATATTATTAGGTAGAGATCCACCAATATAAGAGGCTTGGATAGTTGGATGGAGATCTAGAACCCAATAGAGTGAGATTCATCAGGGTTAAATTGATATGGTGCCTCTACAAATAGGAGGAAACCAAAGAGTCATAGACTAGACCTTTTTGGCTGCCACATCTTGTTCTCCTCTCCCTTTCTTCTTCTCTGCTAGCAGCCCCTATTTGGGGCGTATGGAGATTTGGGCAGCAATTTGAGAAACGTCTTTATAGCCCTTGCCGTGTGGATTACCTTTAGAGATGAGGACAATTGACTTTCTTCATCCTCTCTCACAGATTTGTAAGATTTTAAGAATATACGATCTCCCTAGGTAAGTTTTTGCGCATGCATGGTTTTTAGTTTCGTGAGTTTTTGCGTATCAATCTTCGCACGATGATACAACCTTCTTTTCTACAAAAAAAATTCTAAGATTTTGTTTTATGTTCTTCCGCTGCGTATGTGATGTCACCCTAGATTTCTTTGCAGTGGTATCAGAGCCAAGTTATTCTTGTGAAGATTGGATTTTAAACTGTATGTGTTGTGTTTTAGAAATGCTTTAGATATCAAAATTATTGACGCAAAAGCGAGAAAGGGCAACAACTATTTTTGCCCTTGTTGCCCTCACAAATGGCCACCATCTGTGTGCAAGCGGTCGGCAGCTTGCAAGCCCAGGCAATCGCAATAGCGATGCTCGTTGCCCACGCGGTGTTAGCACGGCTCAGTCCAATCCTAAATGCGTGAGGTTGCCCACACGGATGCTCGGATGGTGGAAGTGAGCATCAAGTTGGGTTGAGTTTGAGCCTCGTCTCTCAAGTGTGGTCTTCTCTCTCGGCAAGTTACCTACTTCTTCATCGCCGAGCTCTTGCACACAATCTGAGGTCGAGAGGGAGATTTCTCAACTCGACTCCTCTGAAGTCTAAATTAGTGTTGAGTGGAGTAAGAGGGAATTGAATTCTCAAAGTCCTCCTCCCGGTGCTGGTCAGGGGGTTGGCTTTTATACCTATGAACGAGAGTCGATCGTACATACTCCGTTAATGGTTGCCGACTCCTCGGGTGGCTGGCTCGTACCTCGTGTGGCGCCATTCTGAGCTTTCCGGAATGGCTCTACGGTATGTGACGTTGACTTGTATGACGCCAAACAGTACGAGAGCAAATGGTCGCCTCATTCGGGTATGAAGTATCGTGTTATGCCAACCTGGAGCTCCTTTGTCAGTGCTATCGTGGTCGCCAACCGCAGCCACGTGTATGGTACAGAAATATGTCATATCAAATTTGATATCTTATATTCGTTCCTAATCACCATGGATTACTGCCGGATGTGGCTGAGATACACCGAGTAATGAATGGATGAAGGCGAACAAGAGGAGACGGCGATGGCCGTGATAGTGCTAACTGCAGTGCTACGCACGGGGGGCAGACGAGAGCACGAGATAATAGGATGAAACGAAAGAATGCGTGCAACATCTATCTGAAGCATCCATGTACAGCATCGTTCACTATCTCTTCCAAGCACAGAAGAGGATATCACGCACACACAGATCACATTATCTATCTTGACCCAATTAGGATCCTCTCGGATCAGAATTCACGCATTCTGAATCCGTCACTTGTTAGAAGAACAGATGTGATAAATGAAAGAGCAGAACAAATATGAGATATAAGGAATGAACCAGAAATGTTTTCCGAAGCTGTTGCTTAACAAATGTTATTCTACTGCAAATAATTACAAGAACAAAAGTGCAATGCTTAACATCATTTCTCTGCCACAAATCCAATTTGATAGTACCCTCGCCTCCACACAAAGAAACATTGGTCGGATTACCGTGGACACCATTTCCAATGCTCTTCCTGGAACGGCGAACTCATGGAAAAGAAAGCACCGAAGAGCTTATATTCAAACTCTTCCGCTGCCGACAAGCCAAACAGTAAAGATGTCCACAAAAGTGGCCGCATATAGTCGTCCAAAAGCCTTAACTTGACCTTCAACAAAACATTCCAAGTCTGTGCATCACAGATATCTTCATCCCTTTTAACAAAATCTTGATGTCATTCAGTAGAGCTTGATCTACTGACAGAGAAAATGGATTTATTGGAACTGAGATGTTCGTTCGGTGTGGAAGTAAGTGCGTACTTCTTCTTTTTCTGGTTATCAGATGTATAACCTAATCTGAGTGTGGTTGTGAGCTCAGATGACATACTACGTGATGCTAAGAACGGAGGCAAAGTCACCCCGAGATCTACTGTGAGTGATGGTGCGTGAGCCTGCGAGATGGGATGCAATGGGTGCAAGCTGACGTTTTCCCTGGTTCCGTGTGAGAGTTTCCGATTTGAAAGCTGTCATGTTTACCCTTCTGTGTCCAAACAAAACCCTACAGTACTGTGTTCTCAACACTCTCCATGTGCAAGAAGAAGAAGAAGAAGAAGAAGAAGCCACCGCAACGCGTGTTTCCAAATTCATGTTATGCGACGCAAGGACAGGTTCAGTTTCTAGCATTCTTACAGCGAAACCTGAAGCTGGACGGGAGCTTTTCCTGTTTCCACTAGTAGGAAAGAAGTATGCAAATGAGATTAACCTAAAAAAGAAGATACAATGACATTGAACTTTGAAGGCCGAGATGTGTTGGCTACACACAACAACAGCAGGCAGATGTACGTCTTGGAGCGTGAGAACCGAAGGCATCTATCTCTTGAGAAGTGGCATCAGGATAATATTCTAAGCGTAGCATTGGGAATGGATTTAGGTTTTGGTCTGAGCATAAAGATCGAGGTTGTGATGGAAAAACAAAATGCTATAACCTAATCTGACATTTCCATATCAAAATGCAAAGTACCAAACAAGATCCAGTCAAGATGAGGAGGAGATCGACAGGTAGCAAGAGATGCCACATGCACTTGCTTGTAACTTGTGATCATATCTGCACTGTGGACTGCAACATGAAGAACATAAAGAAGGTTGAAATGTGCCCCTCCGAAAAGGAACGGAAAAGGAGAACAGAGATCTGAAGTGGGTTTACCTCGAAATCTTCCAGCTAACTCAGCATGCAAATTTGCCATGGGGGAGAAAGGGAAGCAAGACAAGAGATAAACCCCTTTCGGGAGGTAATGATGAAGGCCTTTTAGCCTTCATGTCAGGAAAGGGGAAGAAAACATGAGACGAGAAGATCTCGGAAGACAGTCAGTCATCATAACCCTCCATCATTGCTCCAATCTGCTCATCGCAGAAACAACAGGAAAGGCCAAACGAAAAGAAGAACGGAAATAACGCACCTTCAGATCTTGAGGCCATGGTGACTGCTCGGTAGAGGTAGAGAGATGGAAGCTACGATTGGGGGGAATGAAGCCTGGTCCGAGATCTCTTCAAACAGATCTGTAAGAGAAACGAAGGCCTCGAGCCAGACAACATTCCCCTCAAAGATCAAGCTTCCCTTGCCTGGTTTTATCTCCTCCTCTCCCCCACCCCCCAAGACTTCCGGCTTCTTTCAAGGGGGATTGAGGGCAGCAGTCGAGCGGAGGCAGCAAGGGTCCTGATATGGGTGGCGTAGGAGGTGATGATGAAGGGAATGATTACCTTCACCCGGTATAAGAGATGAGAGAGAGAGAGAGAGAGAGAGAGAGAGAGAGAGAGAGAGTGGTGGGCTGTGGGGTTACTTGCAATGAAGGCATAAACAACAGCAAAGATAAAGAAGTGAATAAAAGACGAGGCAGAGGAGCGGCAGACCGCGACTCTACAGCTGGGCTGTCCTCAGAAATGACCACGAAACCATGCACCACCGCCCCCCACCCACCCCCTCCTCCTCAGCCTCTTTCTCCTTCCCTCTGCACGTGAAGCCGTCTCCCATAGTTAATTCTCACTGCCATGGCTTCGAAATTGCCGCTGCAAGGTACTGAGACCTCTACGCAGCAGCCACGGTCTCATTGGACATCGACAGTAGGGCAGTGAGATGTATGGCAGCAGAGTTGAATGGAGTGGTTGAGTTGATCACAACTGGGAAAGCTACCGTACGGCAAAAACACTCACTGTTGTGTTGTATACTTATTTCCTTGCCCGATTGTTTATGATAAGAGTACACGCGTCGTGCAACTCAAGTTTTATCGTCATTTGTTGGGGGCACGTAAACGGCAATATTAGGCCATATCAGCTACAGATCGGCGTCTAAGATAATGAATCTACATGTTCATGATTCATTTCATATTGGACTGGATATGCATGATATATATATTGTCGCATTGGGAGTGGTTGCATGGTGACGAACAAGCATCGCAAATTAATACATCAGTGAATACAGCCTAATTCTAGCTTGCAACTCTATGATGAGTCGTATGTTAGTCTTACATTAGCAACACAAACTTGTGTGCAGAGACAAGGAGAAAAAAAATAAGATTGAATTAGGAATTTATGAGATTGGTGCATCCAAACATCCTAACCACCCAACGATTGGTGTTAGCACTTAGCATAGTCACACTTTGTATCCAAAATTTATTTGACAAATTATTGATTCTATCTTACGTTATGTTATCGACAACATAGCTCGATGAAATATTGCATCACTCGGTTGATCCGTCTATCATGTTCCGATGCCATGGGATCATGATGAATTATCACACAGCGAGGAGTGCTGATTCGATAACGATAGTTGCTAGTTGTAAGATAAGGTTGTACTATACGTTGTCCCATAATCATAGTATGATAATTCGATGCACGATCTTATGATTCATTGATGGTCCTCTTATTTATCGTGGTTTTAATTCAACAATCACTCCGATACAATATAATAGAGCCTTACGTGTGTTCTTAGAGATAATTTTCTTTAGTTTTCCTATCATTTTAATGAATCTTCTTAATTATGTACTAACATTTATATTGGATAGAGCTTTATCATATAAGCCTCCGACGTAAGCCTTATAGGAACATTGCTCGAATCTCTAGCCTCCCCAACACCATAAGCCAAGACGAACACGGAAGTAGATCTGCATTAACTCAAAACTTACTCCACATATCAAACAATTAACATTTCGTGTTAAATTAAAGAATACAAGTTGATGAATCGTAAGAATTTACACAAATGTAAATCGATCACGTGAGGTGATTAATTTCACATCACTTTCCTTCTTTCAATTCCTTATTTTCATATTGTCTCTATATCTTACTATATTTGCACACCTTCACTCATATTTTCTTTCCATTCCTTTTTTTCATATTGTCTCTATACTTTACTATATAAGCACACATTCACTTATATTTGATGAAAATAATAAAAGAAAAGAACAATTATTAAAGAAATTTTATAGAAGAAGTGAAAAGGCTTAAATACATTTAACATATCCCTCTCCTATTTATAGTTGAAAAAATCTTATCTTCTATCAATATTTTGAGAGGATGAAGTACAAGAATCAAAATGGAGGCTCTTTTTAATATTAATTTTAATAAATTTTCTTTCTAATGATGAGAAAGAAGATGAATTTGATCATGTTCTTTCACTCGAATCATCAATATATAGCATTCTTCCTACCAAAGGTCTTTATAGCGCTCTCTCTCTCTCTCTCTCTCTCTCTCTCTCTCTCTCTCTGAAGATGGAATGAGATAAAGGTTCATTAATAATCACAGAAAAGCGCGATATCATCCACAAAGGAGTACAAAGACGCAAATACTAAACATGGATTGGATGAGCACATGGATGTCAAGGTTTGGTTTGGTGCATGCCGTCAGTAATCGACCTCATCGATGTAGATCTTGATGAAATTGACCCGGAATTGGCTCAGTCCCGAGCAACCGGTCAGGTCGAGCCGGTTCAGGCCCAGGCCCCCGTACTCATCCAACGCGTCCAGGCTCCGGTCCGTGATCCTGGTGCACCCCGCCAGCGACAGCACCTCAAGGTCCGGCGGGTCCTCCCCCACCACCTTCTCCACCGCCTCGTCGCTGATGCTGCACCCGCCTAGGTCGAGTTCCACCAGCTTGGTGCATCGCCTGGTGATCACCGCCGCGCCCCGGTCCGACACGCGCTCGCACCCCCGCAGCACCAGCGACCTCAGCCGCGCCTTGCACTCCCTTGTCACCGCCCACACGCTCCTGTTGCCGATGCCGGCGCTCTCGCTCAGGTCCACCCTGCTGATCCTGTTCCACCCCTTGAGCTGGTTCATGAAGGACTCGATGCGACGGTCGGTAATGGAGTCCATGCGCACGAAACTGACGTCGGTGATGCTCTTGCAGGCCAGGCCGACCCACGAGATGAAGTCATCTCCCAGTCCCTCGCACTCTTCCAGTTTCACAGTCTGTAGCATCGGGCATTCCGCAGGAAGAGGAAGAAGACGAGGGGGGTAGACCTCTTGCTGCTCAAGTGCTCCACGGCCACGGAAATCGCACTTGACCAGAGTCAACACCTTCAGAGTCCGGCTGCAGTTTCCCAGAGCAATCATCAAACCCCTGTATGTGAAAGCTTCGAAAGTATCCAGGTGGAGACTCTCCAGTTCCACTGCAAGTCCTGTGAGCGCGAGGAGACTCGAATCTGTCAGCGAGGAGCAGCTCGTCATCGCCACCTTCTTGAGGCCGGCAAAGCTGGTGGGCGATAACCTTCTGAAGCACCGATCCGTCAACCCGGTGCAAGCGTCTAAAGAAAGCCCTTTGAGCCTTGTGGTCTCTCCGATGCAACGGTAGCCCGTCACTGATACACCCCACACGTGCTCCAGAGCCAACGTCTTGATCTGCTCGCCGCTGCGTGCGATTGCTCGGAGGACGCCGTCGCCCAGCTTCATCGACGAGATCTTGACGGTCTCTAGCTTCGTTAGCAAGACGACGATCGAAAGAATGCCGTAGTCTGTGATGAAAGGACACTGCGCCACTGTGATCGACTTAAGGTGGGTGGAATGCTTGGAGTAAGCCTCTAGCGAACGATCGGTGACTCTTGGACATGCGGTCAGGCTCAACGATGCTAACTTGAGGCATCTGGTTGCAAGGATGACGAGGCCATGGTCGCCGACCGACGCCGCATGGGTTAGCTCCAGGTTCTTCAGCGCCGTGCAGTTCTGTGCGACCGTCGCGAGGCCCCGATCGCTCACTTTGGTGCAGTTGTGTAGCGCGAGAGACCTGAGGTTGCTGCAAGCCTGCGCCATGGCTGAGAGGCCGACGTCCGAAACGTGACAATGATGATGATGATGATGAAGAGGAAGCAGAGAACAAGGAAGCGTGTCGATCACAGATAGCTCCGTTAAGATTCCGCATTCGTCCATCCCGATGGCCATGGCGCCCAGCCTCAAGTCGTTGGCGCTGCTTCCCTGGAGGCATCTGGAGCTCTCTTGTCGCGATCGAGGGGGAAGCACCACGTTGGCTCTGAATTCAGACCTTCTCAGGAAGGTCTGCAGCGCGAACCAACTCCTCGACACCGCAGAACACCGGCAGCGATCTCTGGGACTCGGAAGAAAACTGAAGATAAGCAAGAGGCAATCGTTGGGCAGGTTGCTGATCAGATCCTGCCCTCGGCCTTGATCTGTTCTGCTCTCATTGAACGGAGAGTCAGTCCTCCTCCTCTTCTCCGGTCGCCGGCAAGAGCCACCGCTAGTCCCTTCAACTGTCGAACCAAAACAACCATAAGACTCGTGCTGTCAAGCCAAACCAAAGAACAACCTCATCACACATCGCATCGGAAGCTTGAGGCGAGGAGGAAGGCCTTACCGTCGCGTTCGGCTGCGATGGACATGGCCAAAGACTAAAGCAAGGAATCGGGAGGGCTCGAGAAAGTGGGAGGAAGAAGGAAGAAATGGTTCATAGACACACGCGTAACCTTTTATAGGCGAACAGGGGTGAAGAACGTGAACAGGAACAGGGGAGCGAAAACGGCGTCGCAGTTGAGGTAAATGAAGCCAATGGCCGACCCGGACCACGTTCCCTTCATCTCACCGCAAGGCCGCCCGTCTCCATCCGCAGTCGGTCCAAGGAATCATTTCTTTATTATTATGGCTAAAGGAATCTGACAGCCCTGCCGCTGGTAATTCTCCTGCCCAGGTCGCTTATGGTAACGTGCGCCACCCAAACTGGTGGTCTTCCTCACCAGAACGTACAAGGCCCCAAATGACCGTGAAAGACGAGCTCATTTGGTGGGTGCAGCAGTCGGAGAAGAGGAGAAAGGTACATTGATCCCTTCTCTTCTTCTCCAATTCTCACAAGTTCCTATGGGTCGGTCAGCTTAAGGACTTGCCAAAACATGGACTGGGAGGAAATCTAGATGCTCGATTCTTGGCATTTGCGGCTGGCGTTCAACGAATCTGATTGATGTTCTTGATGCGATGGACATCAAGAACAGGGCTTGCAGAAGTCAACTAGGAAGGAACTTTGTCATGCTGTACAGACAGTAAGACCGACTTAACAGTGAATGCATGCACTTGGAAAGACTGCTGGGAGCCATTTGTGGCTGCTTCCATTGAATCCTGATGATGTTCTTGTTATGGATGGACATCAAGATCATGCTCCTTTTGCTGCCAGCAGAACTAGGTTTTGTTGGACTGTGGGATGAACCTTCCCATGCATGCTCCTTTAGGGTGTGAACCTCTTTCTAGTCTGCAATAATATTATTCATGAGATCGATTTAACCTTTGCAATAAATTTACTGATGAGACTTTTTCTAGATTTGGCAAGTCACATTATGAAAGGCAAAAAGATACTCCTCGAATATATCGGCCAAAATTACATTTATCTTTATATAACAATTGTTTGTAAGATTTGCTTTAGCCTTCGCAACAATTTTACTGATGGGATCAAAGAATCCTTAACATTTAGCAACTTCGAAGCCTGTTTGCAGTGATTGATTTAAGGCCCATTTGGGCCCAATTTGAATCATCGGTCAAGTTGATCATGTCATAAGATCCGTTTAATTTACATGATTTATTTGACCCCAAGAACATGTATTTCCGGACAATCGAACGCACGTCAAGAGTCAAAACGAGATACGACTCCACACGTGCCATCAGCCTCCAGTCGTGGAATGATATGGGAAGCACTCCGGTCAGCATGCATGGCTGCACGAGCACAGCACCACCGAAGTCTCTGCAGCTTTCCGCAGGAAGCCTTTTGAGGGAGTGGCGTGGATCATGCTCGGCCATTTCTTTGGAATCGCTTGGTGATGATGGTGATGACGATGGTGGTTACCACGACTGCTTGCTTTGGGCGAAAGCATGTAATGAATGATGCCTATCGGGAAACCGGTAATGAACATGATTGTCGGATTCGGATCCTATGTGGATCCGACCTGTTAATGATTCCATGGACACAATAAGCCTACGTGGGAAGGACGTCATCGAAAGCCTCCCTCTCCCTCTCCCTCTCCCTCTCCTTTCTCTATTAGTGTAGCTTATTGTCCTCTGTAGTTGTGGCTGGACGTCGAGCGCTGTGTGCGCCACTCCTCATCTCTAAATCTTCTCTATTTTAGATCGATCCTTCTGCTTTGCTGCCTGTTGATTTCTCCCAACGCAGGAAGGCGAGGGAGAAAGAGAGAGGGAGGGAGATGGGGTTGCACCTGCACTTGCCGCACAAGATCATGGCGGGGCATGGGAGGAGGAGAGGGGAGGAGGAGGAGGGGATAAGGAAGGGGTGGATGGGAATAAGGGTGGGCGGGGAGGGGGAGGAGCGGCAGCGGTTCGTGGTGCCGGTGGACTACCTGAGCCACCCCCTCTTCGTGGGGTTGCTCAAGGAGGCGGAGGAGGAGTACGGCTTCAACCACCAGGGCGCCATCACCATCCCCTGCCACGTCGAGCACTTCCGCCGCGTCCAGGACATCATCGACCGCGACTGCAACTCCGTCGCCGCCGGTCACCACCACCATGGCCACCATCATCACCACCACCACCACTTTCACCTTTGTTTCAGGGCTTGAATGAACCCGTAACCCTAACCCTAACCACAGCCGGTGACGGGTGGGGTGTCTATATCGGAGATGTAAAGTATTGATTCCAAGAGAATCTTACCATTCTTATTGCTGTCGATTAAGAATTAAGATTTGGTGGTCTACTTTTCCTTCTATTTCTCAAGACTTTATGGATGCACATACCACATAGATTGTTTGCTCATGAGAGAGTTCAAGTGGTGCAAAAGTCTACGTTCATCGTTGCAACAAAAACCATGGAACAATAGGATTAAACTTGTGTGGCACATTGCAAACTATTTATGACCACAAAAGAGACAAAAAAAATATCCAAGTTATCATCTTACCCACCCCGGAAACCACGAACCTGCACACGCATGCAACTGTACGTGCCTGATACTGCCATGGCTACAAGACAAAAGCTCGAGCTTATTCTACTGCTGCAGTTCTTAATCAGGTGGATTTCCAAGTACAACAATATGTTTTCATGTATCTCTCTAACTGTGTACGTATGTTGGTGGAATTATTGGTGTTAACATACAAAACTTGTGACGTCGGTCGCATTAAATTGGGCAGGCCCTTATCACATCACTGACTTCCCGATTCATACAGGCATTATCCACTTGAATTATACTAGTGAGAGGTGTCTTGACTTGTTGCAATCCTTGAAGCTGTGTACTTGAAACAGTGTGCAAGCTAGCTCCTTTGTTTATCGATCATTTTTACCTTGGCTGCTACGACATATATCAGATGATTTCTTTGCCTGTGTAAACTTCATTCTGTTCTATGACAGCAACACGGCCTCGGCCGGTGGTCCATTTGGTAAACGCAAGTCCCCACCATGGATCCTTATGCGTGGATCAAACACGCAAACCACGACCGAGCCAATCACATACTCGCACGAGGACCACGGACAAGCTCATCAACCTTCTCGTCGTCCTCCTGCCGTGGAGAGGCGGTTCGCTCCGACATATGTTCTCGAGGATGTTGACCGGCATTCTAAAGTTCCATGTGGGGGCGTTTAGAACTGGAAGCCAAATGGCTGGTTCGTGTGAGAGCAAGAATCGATCAGCGAGGCCGGGCTGCCTCCAGCCACTGGATGTGTCTTGTCGCGTTCATGACAGAAAGCAACAGTTCGGGCCAACTTGACTGCGGTCTCTGTTTGATGTGTTGTTCTGTGGGCGACGGACGAGACGTCAGGCAAGTCAAGGAAGATATTAACTGGGATATTGATTACTCTTCCAAAGATGCAACAAGAGTGTCTTCTTCACTGGTGCTAAGAGAAATCCTACCACACAAGGAGCAGAATGCAAGAAATAGACCAAAGCACAGCGGCAAATGGGGGGAGATCGAACAAAGTCGATAGAACAAAATAATGCGTTAGGAGCCCTTCGTTTCAGCTTCATTGCAAATTCGTCTTTACATCCGTTCTCTAATTCATTATCTACGTATAGAAGCTATTCTATGCTTGTCGAAAAATATACATCGGCAAGAAAAAAGGTGATGAAACCGGCACATTATTTATCAATGGATCAGTATCAGGAAACAACTACATCAAAAATCTAGCAGTGTCTTGTGTTTGAGCTGCGTATCGTCGCACCAACCAAGTATTTGGTGTATCCAAGGAAACTGAACTTGCGGTCTTCTGGTCTAATCCAGCCTCTCAGAACAGAATAAGAAGTTGAGGGGAGGTTCAATTCCTACAGGCAGCAACTGATGTTACATTCTAATAGGTGAAACAATCAAACAGAGACAAAGAATTGTTGTATGTATGATTGGTGGTACCTGAGCGAGTTCTTTGACAAAGATGACTCGATTTCCCTCCCGCTCAAAATACTCGAAAGCTGTGCTAGCTATCTGTTCCCAACCATCCAACGCCTCGAGTTGGTAGGGGCTGATTGTAGCAGCACAGAATTCCTCAAAGTCCATCCTTCGATATGAGAGTGGCTCCAGCTGGGTTTTAGAACAGACATCAATAAACGACTCTTTCAGTAAAAACTTCTCATTAGGAACAGAGAGAAATGTCAAGCAGACATTCACGATCCACAATGATTCACGAACATATGACAGATGTTTAGCAGACAGCAATTTGCCACAAAGAGAAACAACCTAAAAGAACTGACTAAGATCCGATCTATTGTAATAAATTATAGAGATCCAACAACCAAAACCTAATCTAGATCCTCCAGAAAGTCCAACAAAAGAAAGTTTTTAACATAATAATGCTTAATTACTTTCATTGCAAATTTTTTTCGTCTGACAATGATCTTAAAGATATACACAGCCTATGAAACAGGCCATAATAACTTCTATAATCTCAGTAATTTAGGCAAACGATTACTATGGCATGTGACAATGAAGAACCTATGAATTCCATAAAATGAAAAACCGAATTAGAATTCTTAAAAACTAATGGTATTCTACAAAAGAAACTAGGCAACTAGTATGAAATAGCAGAAGAATGGATGCCTCACCGCATTCAGTATATCAGGAACCCTAGCCTCCCTCATCGCATTGCTTGCATTTTGAAATAGTGCCTGCACCAAATGCACATACGTAGATATTCAAATAGGAGTATATAGCACATCAATAGAAATCTTCATAGCTACATTGGCTTTTACTATAAACTATTCTACTGAAATGTGCAAGAAACAAACATAGAATTGGCTGACCATTCGGAAGTTTTCAAGCGATACATGACCATCTTTATTTGGTTCTAATAGCTTAAACTGCAACCTTAGATAAAAAAGCTCATCGTCCGTTAGAGCTTTAGATAGTGCCTGTGGTAGAAGTATATAAGTATGAAAACATATTAAAAGATGTTTAATAAACTTCAAAGTATCATCAGAACAATTGGTGGCACACATGCTTATAGATAGATACAGGTTGTATCTGTACCCAATGTAACAAATGCTGCAAAAAACAATAAAGAGAAATAAGAATAATTGGGGACAGTTTTAAGTGACATATTGTTAAAGTTGCAAATATCATTTGTTCCATTATATGCCTCTGTATCGACCAAATGAGTTTAGGAAAGATGCCCCCATGTACAACTGAAATACTCTCACCAACAAAGAACAAAGAGCTGTCAGTTGGACCCCTAAACTATAAATAATGTTTTAATCAAATGCTCCCATCAGTGCCCATTCATAACCTTTGATGGAAATCTGACCTAGCTGCAAACTGTGACAGCTTATCAACCAAGCATATATATTGGCAAAAAGAAATTATCTGGCATGCCAAACATAGTCCATTGTATAAGGCTACTTGGTCAATTCCTAGGCAATGTCACATGCCCAGAATACATGCTTCACACATTTGCCCTGCATGTGTTAAATATCACCTAGTACATTACGTGCATATTGTTGCTGCACTCCTGAGCAGTCTTTTTATTCTTTTTTTTGTGTGTTTTATCACAAGCATAGTATGTCAGTATTTCTGTTCTTATGCGGTCACCCACTTGACAAAGTCAGAACCCACAATTTGAAATCTCAATTGGAAGGTAACACGGCCTTCAAGGGATTCAGCTAAGGAATAATCAGCACTAAAAAACAACACGAAATTAGGCAAGTGAAACCGAACTTCGTTCTCTACATACTTTGCAAATGTTATGATCACTCATCATCAGACACAACATTGATATTATTTTTTTTCTAAAATTTCATAAGTTTCACTAGTGGGGTATATTTTTTTCATGCAGGATGTATTTTCACAAAGTGAACAACCGGGTAGATGGGGATTTTTACATTAAACAGACATGAAAATTCTAAGCTGCACTACATATTGTGAGATGACCAAGATAGAAAACATATTTTTTTTCCTTTTTTGGCAATCAAGTTGTAACAAAGTAATAAGCATGTAGGGAAAATAGGCCATGTACAATATGTGGACATGAAATTGGATGGTAACGTTATGATGTGTCTAAACAAAGGTTTTTGTTATAAAAAGTTATCATAGAACATTAATTGCTCTTAAAAATCAAAGCATAATAGGCATTCAGAATAGCAATTCCCATAAAAGGGAAAAACTCAATATTTTCTTCCAGATGCATACACAACAAGTGAAAAACCAGCACAAATCATAAAGCTACCAAAGTTTTAGTATTTATTGCCATATACCTTTAATGCGGCCCGTTTAAGAGGTGTGACACGAAGATAAGACTTGGCTAACTTATATATCAGTATATCTAAAGGAATTTGCCATTGTTCATCTCGCAACCAAGGGTGCGCTGCCACCAGAGAAGCAGTTTAGTTTTCAGGAATTGACTATAGATACAAGCCTCGATCAACTAGCTAACATAGTCTAGTATCTAAGGGAGCAAAGTATCTTCAGAAGCTATAAAATATAATGAATTAATTTTAAACCTAATAGATTAAGAAAAAGTACTAACTATTTACTAGTGAGAAATAATTATGATTAGTAATAAGTAGCAATTTACTCAAGGCCTGTGCAGCTGTCATTCTTTTTCTATAGTCCTTATTCAAGAGCCTTTTCACAAAATCTTTAGCTCCTGGAGATACAGCAGGCCAAGGCGGATCATCAAAGTTGGGATCAGCTTTCAGCACTGCATGAAAAATTCCTGATTCTGTCCGTGCCCAGAAAGGTCTACTACCACACAACAAGATATATGCTATAACACCAATACTCCAAATATCTGCCTCCATACTGTATGATCTATGTAGAACTTCAGGGGCAACATAATATGCACTTCCAACAATATCATTTAGTCTTTCGTCTGCACAATCATAAAGCAGAGAATTTTAGATGACATCAAGCATAGCATGATAATACAGGTTGAAAAGAACAGTGGTGAAAATAGAATGTTGGAATTTTATAAAAAAAAAACCAAGTAGTTTGTGAAAAAAATCTATGAATACCAGATTAATTAGGGCCAAAGTAGTAAAAAAACCAGATTAATTAGGGTCAAAGTACATTCAACTAATAGGAGAAAATAACCAGGTTAATTAGGTAGTAAACCATCATCCTCCTCTCCAATGTATATCATCTCCTCTTAAGATCATTTTTCTGACATGTAGTCATATCTATCTGTCTTAAAGGAATTTGATGGATGCCCCAAACATAAACTAGGCCCTTGCCCAGTCCCCATATCAACTATTTTAGGTGGCATAATTCTTTAAAGTTTAAAAAGGAGTAGTTATATTCCAAAAATCAATATTTTAATACGGTGAATGGTTATTTAAGAAATCCTGGTGTCAGATAGCCAGACTGGAAATTTTATTTGCAGAGATAATGCTTTGATTACTTTCCATTAATATTATCATATCTAATGTAGATCATCTGATAAAAAGTTTTTTGCACACTAACAATCAAGAAAATTTGGTACCTCATCAAAACGTTTTTTTTTTTTTCATTCTAAGGCTTGTCATCTAATCTTTGTCCATAATGGATAAATTAGTGACTACAAAATATATTTTATTGTTCTGTTAATTGTTACTAAGAGATTGTTAATTTTTTGTTATGTATTTTATACCCTATTTCCCTATGAATAAAATATTCTATTTTATACCCGACTTTTACATCTCACATCATAGGCAACAAATGATGTAGATCATTGTTGGTATGACAATCTCCTCAAATGAATCTTTGGTATACTAGTGAGCACCCATTGCCTCCCCAAATCCTTCCTAGTGGACAGCATGTAAGATCATCATCTTAAATCTATGTGCCAAATCAAGGTAGTCTAAATGTTTTCATTTCTCAGCACCTAAGGATCTAGAGTCTCAGGATCAATTTGAAAAAAACAACCCATCAGCTTGGACAACAATCATAAATGTTCCAATTGATCACAGCAGATAAAGCAACTGGATGAAGACGGGAAAATGAAGGATGAGAAAGAGGTCAAGGAAGAAGACACACATATTGCTCTGTTGACATGCAGATTATTAAGCAATTATATTATCATTGATAGGAGGAAGTCAACAATTTAGCCTCTATTATTGTGTGTTTTGTTTTCATTTATTTTAATGATTTCATTTTAAAATCACCATTTGGATGGAGCATATATTTTCATAGCTTTTTAATTCAAACAGGTCAAACTGCTTGATCTCAACCAGTCCCATCCCTATATTTCAATGCTAGTCTGGAATCAATGTGCTTATTTTTAACCTTGTGTGGGTTCTCATAGGATTGTAATAATCAGTCCACCACAAGGTGTGCATCTAGATCATCTTTTAAGTGTTTTTTTTTTTTGTTATAAAACTAATCTGAATCGCCATGGTCTTAGGGACCACATAACCTTCACTCACCATGAAAGGAGCCTCACATGATGGTGATTCCATCTCATATCAGAACCCAAGTACCATGCAGGACCTTTGGGAATTCAGGTGTTCTCCTCCCTTACATTCTAACTCATACTCTATTATTATATTCGCATAATGCAACATTCTTGCCACTGTTTCCCAGGTTCCTTCCTCAATAAAGATTAAGAAACAAGGAAAGGCGTCAATGCAAACAGCTGTATATGTGATCCCAATTTGAATTGAAAGATAAAGCAATTCATATGAACCAAAATCAACTTCAGAAGATAGTTTAATTATATGATTCCTTTCAGATTGTTTCACATAAGAAAATCGAAAGCATACACAACAAATGATCCTGGAAAAAAACATAAGAGGACCAAATTCTGGTCCTCCCAAGATAATTGCACAACTTCACATAGGGTGCAACTAAATTGACGATAAAAAATTCCAGGAAACCCCGGATAAATCCAAAGAGTTAGACAATGCTCACCTGGTTTAATAAAATCAGAAAGACCAAAATCAATCAACTTCATGGTGGCATTTTCATCTCTGGTGGTAAAAAGAAAATTCTGTCATGAAGAACAAAACAAGAAATGTCAGCAGCATTGATTAATAAATATGCTGGAAAGAGAAAAGGAAGGTGGCCCAGTGCACGAGGTTGCCATCAGATGCAGGGACTGGATGATAACAAGTATATGTTGCAATGATTAAGCTACTTATGATACAAACCTCTGGCTTTAGATCACGATGCACAACACCTTGAAGATGACAGAAGCCCATCACACTCAGTATTTGAATGACAATTGCTTTTGCATCCTCCTCTGTGCACCTTCCACCTCTTGAGAACACAAGAAATAAGAATTTCACGTAAGATTTCATGTGTGAAGAAAAAAAAATCAAGCAGTTAGTCTATGAATTCATGAGAAAAACAATTCTACCTGGATAGAATTCTATCTAATAATTCTCCACCTTCACATAATCTGGGAAAGAAAAATAGATAGATAGTAAGGTCCCTGGACTTGCATAATCAAAAAGCACGATGCATGAACCGCCATCACAGAGAAGCATCTTCTTTTGCTTATTTGGTAAAGAAGATTCTTGTCTTTCAATTGTTATACCAAGTAGGATAAAAGATGCATGCCACCAGGATAAGTACAGGAAAGTGTGGAATCAATCAATCCTATCTAGAAAAATGAAGAACAAATATCAGAATGTCTAATCCAAGTAATTGGTACTCCTAGCTATATCATTACAAATTCATTAAAAACAATAAAAATGAAATCAAGAAGACATACTCCATGACTATGTAGACATTAAGTTCATCCTCACATGCATCATAAAACTTGACAAGATTTTTATGCCCAGATAAAGCTTTCAGGATTTTGACCTCCCTACGAACATCTTCAATTGATATTGGTGTTGTCATCTGTCAAAAAAAGCAGCAGTGAACTAACTACATGTTCATTATAAATATCAGAATGCAGAGCTAGTGATTTCATGCTCATTTTAAGAATTTTAAAATCCACTGTCACCCTAATGTCAAACTAAAAGTTAGCATCAATTCCTAGTCAAACCTTTCAAGGGAAAAGTATAAACAAGGACTCATCCCCAAAACCTAGAAGGCTAGTCAATTGGCAGAGAGACCTATATCAGTCACATCTTAAGACCAGGGAAAATGGGCCGATGCCTTAAAATTTTCCCTTGAAGTAAGCAGAATCCAGAGGGTCAACAAATTAGCACACACAAAAATTTTAAGCATATGTAAGCCAACACATTAAACGATACGGGTGCAATTTGTCAAATAACAAATTAGTTCTTAAAGTTCACTAAATGCATCTAATCAAAACAACATTTTGCTTCTACTATATCCCACCAAAACTCTAAGGAATTCATGTTGAGAACATTAATTTAAGACAGCATCATGCATGCAGGTGATTTGTCATATAGATTTTCCCAAATTTGTTAATCAAGAAATTTCTCCAGACCATAATAAAACCTTAAAATTGTTGCTCACATAGTCCATTTTGGACAACTAGATTTGCATTACATGACTTGCACAGCAGCAAATAACATGTTTGCTTATATGGGACACAATATCAACCTAGTGGTGGATATGTGCAGATGGGTTTTAATAAGGCGTCAGAGTGTTTTTATCAAGATTTCATTTCCAAGGGAATGCAGATGGGCTATCCATTGTAAATCATCAGTTCGTCAATAGAAATCATACATTGGAGTTTTAAACAAGCAATTCGGGTTCACAGAATAGTAGCATAAGCAATGTTGGTAACTTGCTTGTGCAACTTGATAATGAAAACCAGGCTATTGTAAATGCTCAAAACCGTAGTACAATGCAATGCTTCAAATGGAAGCATATAGTTGTGAGACCAAAGGCACCAGTATTAATCTTCAAATTATCTAGTTTTCATTGCCAATTATGAGAAAACCTGATAATCTAAAGCTCCAGCATCTCATGAAAATTTGTTTCTCATTTCTTGTCCCAGAATACATAATATGCATGCCAAGCAATCAAGTACAACTCCTGCAATACCCCCTCTCCCCCCAATCGACAACCCGAAACATACAAAGAGACATAAATTAAAATTAACGTCAAAATGAAGAGGTAAAAAAAAACACTAAATTACAAGTGAAAAGCAGTCAGTAATCAAACAAACAACAATATGAAAAAAGAAAAGATTGAGTTCTTGCATCGTTTGACACTAACTAGGTATCAATCGTTAAGGAAATGCTTAAACATAAGACGGTAGATTTTGTAGAAAATGAAAAGCCCGTTTTTGGACATACCATCACACCTTAGCTTCGGAGATAATCTCGATGGCGACAAAATGGAAATTTTTGAAAAAAAGAAAACCATTTTGGACATACCACCGCACCTTTGCTTTGGAAATGATCTTGACGGCGACAAACTGACCCATGATCTCCCCTTTCTTGGCCGTCGCCAAGCACGTGTGCCCAAAATGTCCTCTTCCAACCTCCTTCCCCAGCTCATACTTCGCCTCAAAGTTCTTGCCATAGCCGAAGCTCTTATCCAGCGGTCTCTCCACCTCCTCGTTTCCATCCTCGGGGATCGGACTCTCCTTGGGTTTCGGCAGGCCCTGGCGCTTTGCGAGGGCGATCCTTATATGCTTCGCGGGAGATGGTGGCGGGAAGGGCCGCCGAAACAATCGCCGGGGGGTGGACCTCGCCGGGGAGGGGGGGACCTCGGCGGGAAGAGGGCTGGCGGAGCCCTGCTGGTAGGGGCTGGGCCATGCGGTGGCGGTGGTGCTGGTCGAGGAGGAGTGAACGGGCGTGGCGGCGCCGCTTCGGCCTCTGCGGAGCGGGGTAGCGGGGCCTCTGCGGAGCGGGGTGGCGGGGGCCGCGCCACCACTATCTGCGCTTCCGTTTGCGGGGCTCAGTCGTTCCCGGTGGCCGTCCTTGGCAACAGAGATGTTCTTGCCGTAGCACTGACCCATGGCCCTCGCCCGCCGCTCGTCGGACGCTGTCCGACGCCGCTCCCTCTTCACCCAATCTCTTCTTCTTCTTCTTCTATCTTGCTAGGGCTTGAAGGGGGTTTCGATCGCTAGAGAAGGAGGTCAAAGAGGCATCAGTCGAGCGAGACCGAGCGACGAGGGAGGGGGAAGAGGAGAGGGGCTGTTAATTAAACGGCTCGTCGACAGGAGTAGAATGATAATTTAGATTCTTCCTAGGGGCCCATTCATAAAAAACCATCGACCAGCGTGGTATGGTCCGCCAAGAATCCTCTAACTCGGTTGTCTCATCTCGTCCGGTTCGTTTCTTTCTTGATCTGCTATCACTTAACATGTTCTCTCGTCTCATCCGGTTCGTTTCTTTCTCGATCTGCTATCACTCGACAAGCAGAAAACACGACAACATTCATCATGACGCGTCCCGAAGACATCACACATGGTAACGTGGCGACGCTACCTGATCCAAAAACTTGTTTGGTGCATCGGAGACAAGCAGGGGATGGAGGTCGAACTCGTTCCCGGACCACCTCACAGCGCGTGCTCTCCAGAAACAATTAAACGAAAAAATTAATAATTATAATTATAATTATTCACATGTCACATTACCCCCACTACACATATAAATTAGTAGAATAAAAGTAATTATTTGGAGGGGATAAAAAGGAAATACACGTAGCAAGTCTTCATTTGTGTAGGTGAGCTTTCACCTTTGGTTGTTGCGGGCAACTTTTTCTTCACTTGTACATCATCATCTGTTGGATTATATTCCATGATCAATTTATTCGGGACTTGTAGCACAATGGAAAAGGAGAGAAAGGATAAAGAATCTCGAACATGAGAGAGAGAGAGAGAGAGAGAGAGAGAGAGTCAAATCATCCACTTAAATGTTAATTTAGACTCTCTATTATCTTTGTAAGACCAGAATTAGGAGTATCGGTTGGCTAGATTATGTATGCATGACAATATCTTTGTCATTTCTCGGGTTTGATTGATTGATTCCTCAAACATCGCTCTCCTCAAGAGGCTCATTGCAGGTCTATTTAAATGAGCCCATCTGTGCATTAAAGGGATGTGTTGAGAAGTAGGTTAGCCGTGCATGCGCTTTTAATGTTCTGTAATAATGTGATAGGAGGCTCTTTGGAATGGAAATCAATCCAGTGTCCTTTTTTTGCTTTTACTGTATCGGTTCAATGTTTGCCAAACAACATTAACAATCATTATCCATTAACTTAGTTAAGCAGCAAGTATTGGTGGTGTGAGATGTTTAAGACTGTATTCATCAGATCTACTTTTGTTTTTGGGTTTGTTTATGTCAAGAACTTGTTGCGATGGC
The DNA here is from genome assembly GCF_036884655.1 of Musa acuminata AAA Group. Lineage (NCBI taxonomy): Eukaryota > Viridiplantae > Streptophyta > Magnoliopsida > Zingiberales > Musaceae > Musa > Musa acuminata. The sequence goes on from NC_088340.1 coordinate 9,770,835, forward strand.
CTCACAGCAGAAAACTATGTCTACCTAATGGATAGAGGTATTAATTAATTAGGACTTCAGATTTGAGGCAATGGATGAGCTGCACTTTCTTTGGCACTCTACTTTCGTGGTTTGCCAAACAATATAACATCTGTGTCCTACAAAAGCAAGACCAACCAGCAGCTGTCAGCCGAAGAATCCTTACACTTATTATGCCGACATGACAGTCTCAAGATACCTAAACCATGGAAAGCTGTGTTTACCGACCGACCACATCAAAGTATTACTTAGGTCTTTTAGTTTGCTGAGGCATCAGAAGACTACAACTCTGACGATTTCAGATAGAAGATGAGACGTGTACAGTATATCATTCGTTGAATTCGCCTTCCAAGTCTTAACTTCAAAATGTATGAGATTATGTTTAACCCTCCACAGCCGTTAGAAGTTGATATGATTTCTCTATCGAAAAGAAGTTTAAAGTTAGTGCTCCTTCCGGATTTCCTGGCTTACAGGAATGTCCTTGGCTTGCTTGTTGGTGGCTGTAGAAGTGGGTCTAAGTTGTGCATGGGAATATTTGCTTCTACTTAAAAAGAATGACTATGGTTGCTTCTCATTATAAGAGACCAACAATTGCCTGCTCACACCTAAATCTACTTTTCCAACGTGATCTAAATTAGTGTCATAAAGGCAGTAAAGAGTGGAATAACGAAAGAGAAATAAATTTTGTATAGATACAAATGTTACAGCAGAATTAAATGAAAATGACAATCAAATATAACATCAAAATTTATATAGAAAATTCTTAAGGGTAAAAACTATGAGGTAAATTAGAGATAATTCACTATAAGAATAATAAATATACAAATATCAGTCTTTCCCAAAATCCAAGCAACAATCTCAAGAGAATAATTGAGATATAAGGATTATGTCACTGTGCACAATATCCAAATTCTCCCTAAGTAATCATAACAAGAATTTATTGTAGATATGATCTAACATAAGAAAAGAACATTATATAAATGATTGAGAACAGTCTCTCTCTCTGTGTTGTTCTTGTCATCTTCCCTTTCATTCTCTTATTTTTCTCCTATTTTCTCCTTATTTTTTAAATTAAGTTGCTATTGCAATTTGATGCCTCATTGCTATAGTTTTTATCCTATTTTTGCAACTATCACACCCCCCTTATTAGATCTAGGATTAGGTTAAAAGAGGAGTGGGTTATGGGCTATTAAAATCTACTATGAGCTAAACATATAGGTTGTAAGCCCAACAACCTCTCCCTTCAGCCAATAAGGGAGGTTGTTCTATGACTCATCAATGTAAAGTCATACCGATGAACTGTCAACACATCTCATGTTTTTCTTTTGGTAAGGTCTTTGTCAACATGTCAATTCCGTTGTCATCTATGTGATTTTTCTGAAGTTGCAATTGCTTCTCTTCAAGTATATTTCAAATCCAATGGTATCTTCATCTATATACTTTGATTTGGAATGAAAAATTGGGTTCTTACACAATTAGATGACACTCTGGTTGTCACAATTAACCACATAGTTTTTCTGTTTCAACCCCAATTCTTGTAAGAATTCTTTCATCCATAACATTAATTTGTAAACCTCTATAGCACTAATATATTCTGCCTCTGTGGTAGAGCTTTATCTCATTGGAGTCAATATCTTCTTGCCAAGCCATTTGTTCTATATTCTGATCATGAGGCATTAAAGTTCATTAATCACCAGCACAAGCTAAACAAGAGGCATGCAGCTTGGATGAAGTTTTTACAATTTTACAACTTTACAATCAAGCACAAATCTGGTGTTCAAAATATAGTTGCTGACGCATTGAGTAGAAAGCATTCTTTATTATCAGCAATGAAAGTCAAAGTGGTTGGATTTGAAACATTCAAAGATCTATATGAGAATGATGTGGATTTCGGCTCGATATGGCAGAATTGTAAATCAGGTTCCTTTCAACATTTTTTTATCTTTGATGGTTTTCTTTTTTGAGCTAATGCTTTTGTGTGTTCCATCTTGTTCTTTGAGACAAGTAATTTTAGCTAAAGCTCATGGTGGTGTTTTGGGAGAACATTTCGGTAGGAACAAGACTCTAGCTCTTGTTCAATCAAATTTCTACTGGCCTAAAATATTCAGAGATGTGGATAGACATGTGAACATATGAAGCAATGTCGATTATGTCATTTAGCAAAAATAAGAAGTCAAAATTTTGGTTTGTACACTCCATTACCAGTGCCAAATGCTCCATGTGAGGATGTGAGTCTTGATTTCGTTTTGGGACTGCCAAGAACTCAAAGGAACAAGAATTCTATCATGGTTATTGTTGACAGATTTTCAAAAATGTCTCACTTTGTTCCATGCAATAAATCAAATGATGCATCTCATATTGCTGATTTATATTTTAAGGAGATTGTTAAATTGCATGGTATTCCAATAACTATGGTGTCTGATCGAGATTCAAAATTTGTTAGTCATTTTTGGAGAACTCTTTGGAGGAAGCTATGTACTTCTTTGAATTTCAGTAACTCGCATCATCCACAAACTGAGGTAATAAATTGAAGCTTAGAAAATTTGCTTAGAAGCTATGTTGGCAAGAATATTAAGCAATGGGATGTCATTCTTCCACAAATTGAGTTTGCCTACAATCGTTCTATGCATCATAGTATTGGTAAGAGTCCTTTTGAGGTAGTTTATAGTGCTAATCCTACTGGTCCTTTGGACTTAATTCCTCATTCTACAACAAAACAATTTAGTGGAGATGCTGATGAAAGAGCTAAGCAGATAACGAAGCTGCATGAGGGTGTGAAAGCAACCATTGAGAAACAAAATGAGAGGTACATGCAAGCTGCTAACAAACACAGAAAACTTGTGGAGTTTAATGCAGGTGATTTAGTCTGGATTCATCTAAGGAAGGAGAGGTTTCCGTCGGGAAAATTTGGAAAACTAAAACCTAAGACTGATGGTCCATTCAAGGTGCTTAAGAGAATTGGCAAAAATACTTATGAGATTGAGCTACCTAAATATTACGGAGTATCCCCAACATTTAATATGGCTGATTTAAGTCCTTTTTATAATCATGATGACGAAACAAACAAGAACTTGAGGACAAGTCTTTTTCAACCAGGGGAGATTGACACGGGAGTGTCTAATTTGCTACAATATGTTCATATGGACCATACTGATAATATGATATTTTTTTCAGCCAACAATATTGCTACATAATCTTCAACTCAGTCTACTCAGAGAAGACAACTCATCAGCATATTCCCTGTATAGAGGAATACATTAATGGAGTTGGTTGGCAACTGTAAAGCTGTATCATGGTACTTTTCTTCATGGCTAAGAAATACATTAATGGAGTTGGTTGGCAGCTGTAAAGCACTTAATTTCAAATTTTCCTATGCATTAAGGGTTGTTTCATGTACTAGTATTTATTTTGGGGTTTAGGGCTTAGAAAGGACTTGAGAAAACTGAAGATATTGGTAGAAGCTCTCTTGGTGCTCTTTTGAACTCTGTATCTCTTGGATGTGTCCTTGAGTGGTGAGTCTTTTGCTTTCAGTTCTGTATCCTTGTTTATTATCATTAGGGTGGTGATCTTTCTATATCCCTTTTGATTTTAAACTTGGTGGTGAGCTATTTTTCGTTTTACCGAAGTTTCTTCAAGAGTTCGTTCCTTGCCTTCTGTGACATTTTCTATCTGAACAACTATTCTATTGGTGTTCTTTCGAAATCCATTCTGCATTTTTACCCCCCCCCCCCCCCCCCCGGTATCACTTTTTATCTCCCTTTAAACTCTAACATAAAACTCTTTGAAGACATTAATAACCTGATCTTTGGTCTTCATAGCATAGGCCTAAACTTTCCTAGAAAAATTATCTATAAAAGTGACAAAATAAAATGCACAACTGATACCAGGAACATTCACAGATCCACTAGGAGTTTTTATCCTCAAAGGACCACATACATCTGTATAAATACGGTCTAAGACATGTATTTTTCTGGACAAAGCAGGACTAACAAATGAAACTCTATATCATTTACTAGCCAAACAATCAATACAATGGTTCAAACGTGTACCTCTGAGATCTAACAATACCTCTATCTTGGAAATAGCTTGCAGCCTCTTCTCGCTCATGTGTCTCAGTCGCCTATACCATAACTATATGCTGAAGTCTTTCTATGTAGTATTTAACTACTCACCACAAGTTTTGGCTTGCAACCTGTACAAAGTGTGACATTTCTTTCCACTATCCATAATAAAAGAACTCTTACTAAGCTTATACTGCCCTCTATGAAATCTGCTATCATAGTCTTCCAACTGAAATTAAATTCAGCCTCAAGTCAATCACATGTCTCATATCCTTAAGCACCAACTTATAGCTAAGATTGATTTTTATATGGATATCACTTATGTTAATGATGTCTGCTATGCCATAGTTGTCCATCTTAACAACACCAAAATTTTCATACCTATAGGTAGTAAAAAACTCCGTTCATAGTGTAGCATGATAAAAAGCACTTATGTCAATTACTCACTTAAGATCCTGACACACACAAGAAAAAATATCATTAGAACGAGACAAAATCAAATAATCATCACCCTACACTGTAATTGTAATATTATCTTTTGACTCTGAAGACTCCACTTATTTTTTCTTTTTCTTGCTCTTCTTAAGTTGCTTACATTGGTTCTTGTAATATCCTTTCTCACCATAATTATACCAAATAATATCTTTTCTTGATCTTTACTTGCTTCTACCTATGCGTGAATTACTTTTATCCTTAGACTTTGATATTTTTTTGTTCTCTGAGATAAGTGCCTGCGAATCATTCTAAGATGCTGCTGAATTCTTTCTTCTCCACTCCTCATTCAACAAAATGCTTATTGCTTGACTCATTATGAAAACACCATATGGTGCAAAATTAATAAGGGAAACTATCAGTGTCTCCTAACTTTCTAGCAAAGAACTGAGAAATAACAATACTTGTAACTCATCATCAAGAGACATTTTTATAGAGGATAACTGGTTAGTGATACTCTGCATTTCATTCAAATGCTCAGCAATAGAAACACCCTCTTTATATTTTAGGTTCATAAGTTTTCTTATTAAGAAAGCTTTGTTGTCGGTTGCTTTTCTTTCATAGAGACCTTCCAACTTTTTTCAAAGAGAATATGCAAAACTTTTAGTAGAAATATGGTGAAAGACACTGTCATCGAGTCACTATCGAATAAACCCGACTATTTTTTTATCTAACCTCTTCCACTCATTATCTGTCATAGTTGTTGGCTTTACACTATCCCCTGCAAAGGTTCATACAAATCTTTGTAATACAAGAGATCTTTCATTATTAGTTTCTATATCATCCAATTGTTTCCATTCAAGCTAATAATGCGAGAAATACTACCGGCCTCCATGTTCAAACACAAAAATTAAATCACCAATACCCTACTTTGATACCAGTTGATTGGATATAAAGGAAATAAACTTTGTATAGGAATAAATACTAGTAGGTCGTAACACGTAGTAGAATTAAATGGAAATCATAATCAAATAGGACACCAAAATTTACGTGAAAAACCCCTCCAATGTAAATGGTAAAAATAACAGGGCAAACTAGAGATAATCCACTATAAGAATGATAAATATACAAATCTCAGTCTTTTACCCAAAACCCAAGCAATAATCTCAAGAGAATCATTAGGATACAAGGATTACGTCACTGTGCATAATATTCAAATTCTCCTCAAGTAATCATAAAAAGAATTTACTATAGATCTGATCTAACATGAGATGATAATACTACCTAGATGATTGAGAATAGTCTCTCTATGTTATCCTTATCTTCTTCTTTTTCTTTCTCTTATTTTTTTATCCTTTTCTCCTTGTTTTTTTTAATCAAGTTGCTGCTGCAATTTGATGCCTCGTTGCTATAGTTTTTCCCTTATGTTCGCAGGCACTACACCCCCTTTATTAGATTTAGGGTTAAGTTAAAAGAGGGGTGAGCTATAGGCTGTTAAAACTCATTATTAACTATTAAAGCCCACTATGGGCTGAACTTATGGGCTGTAAGTCCAACAATCAATGTTCGAGACTATATGCTGTCGAAGCTCACAGGAAAGGAAATCGGTAGAGAGAGGAAGATGAACTAAAGCTAATATATCTCTCCTTTTCTTTTCGTCGTCTCCTTCAATCCTCCGGGAACTAATATGTCAGACCAGAATGATTTATGTTTATTGATGGAGCATATTCCTTCTCCAACCCTGCTCTAACAGTCAACAGTCACATCAGCACCAACATGAAGTCTCAAGACTGACATGGCATGCCTCGAACTCGAATAAGGCGACCACCCGCTTCCATGCCATCCGAGGCTATATAGGATGATGTCACACAGCACATGATAGCCTCGGAAAGCTCAAAACAATGTCGCATGATGCAAATCCATGCATATCGACAAGCGCCCGCATGGAGGGTACGAGCCACTCTGAAAACTTAAGACGACGACGATCCGTGCAAGTCGAACATCACTCCTATAGTGGATACGAGTCGACCACCCGAGGAGTCGACGACCGTTAACGGTGATCAACTTTCATTCATCAGCATAAAAGTCGACCTCTTAGCCAACAACGAAGTCGGACTCGAGCACCTATGAACTCCTAATTTCACTCAATACTGATTTTAGTTTGGAAGAGATCGAGTCAGATTGTGTACTGTAGAAGCTCGGATCTGACCAAACATTGATCACCTCTTGGGATTAGATCAAATCGTGTTGATCTATCGGCCACAGCTTAAGGTTCCCCGATACTTACTGTTGGTATCATTTCATTCAATGGCACGTCAGTACGTGGTGAGGGGGAGATTTCTTAGGGCAGAGTATCGGGTGAGACAGGGAACACGAAATGCCCCGCTCGCATAGGCGGTGACCCCACACCACTCGGTCGATGTGCCTTGCGAGAACGACGGAAAAGTCGTTCTTTGGCGCAGCCCAAACAGGTGATCCTCCAATCCTGCTTGTTCTCAGGTCAGGTTTGCCCGTCGTCAACGACGCTTCTCCGTAAGATGCCAAAGGAGAAGATAATGCCAGCTCGCTGGAGATGAAAGGGAAGTAGGAAAGAAATGTGCAGATCACAGGACAATGTGAACTGATAACTATAGAAAAAGTCTTGATACGACCACCCACCAACTCTCCGTTCGCTTCAAAGACATAAGGCACATCAAGAACTCATCTGAGGATGAGCTATGGATCCGACAGATTGTATCTTCTATTTGTTCTTTTCTTACCATTCCATTATGGAAGGAATATTCCACTTCCATGCATGGATTTCCTGTAGAATTTAGAGGACACAAGCTGCAAGAAGATTGTGCTTTGAAGAAGAACAACTTATACAGGTAACCTAACTGAAAACTTGCAAGAAGCAGGACATCCCATGAACCACATCAAGGTGCAACCATGAACCACATCAAACCCACCGCCACCAGGGCACCCATCTTTGTCACGTTGGGAGAGTTGGGGAGCATCACCGGCAGCAACATGATGACCATTCCAGTGATCCACAGCAGGTACATGCCGAAGAGATAGCCAGGGGAAACGGGCTCGGCGTCTGCTGACGAGCCGACCTTCTTGACGGCATCCATGATAGTGCTGGAGGACGACACCATCATCGAGAAACCGAGCCAGCTGAGAACCCACCGCTCTCCGCCGGGATGGAGACGTGGCCATGGACGAACTCCGATTCCGTTCATGAATGGCGCATCGCCTTCCATCGACGTGTCCACTGCACAAGAGAGAGAGGAGGTTCGTTGACGGTGGTGTTGGTGGAGCGATTCAAATCGAGCACTTAAATAGGAAAGAAGCCGAGGCGGGAAGTGTGGCTCAACGAAGCTTCCTTCTCGGTCGACGCGGCGACGAAATTTCCACGAAATTGCCAGACGTAGCCATTAGAATCGACCTCTCAGAATGTGAACAGGAAGTTCTACTTTCATTTGAGGAAGTAAGTTGTCACAGTTTTCCTTCTCATGTATGTCGGATAAAAATGAAGTGAAATCCAAATGTTTCTCTTATCAAGTGATCAACGACAACGATGACCAGAATACTGTTTAGAACCCTTTGACTCTCACTAGCTTTCACGATCCAATGCATGATCTGTCGTGAGTAGCCGATTTAAAAGGCCAAGCAGCTCAAAATGCTCAGCCTAATCCTAGTGTCCAGCCTGTCTTATCTCGACTGCATCTAATTTGGCAAGATTTATCTTAGATCATCCAAGAATTTAACGGAAAAGGGATGAAAATTTTGACCTCACATCGAGCAATTTTCGGCTGTTTAAGCATAGGTTAATCACAGTACTCATATTAGCATCTATTTTTTATCAATCGGATTAGATATAAAACGAATACTAGTTAGATTCCATATTAACATATGTACTTACCAATTGGATTGGATATAAAATGAATACTATAGTTAGATTCTATATCTAAAATGTGTATGTGGATGTGAATATTACAGACAATGAATTTGAGATTGATGTTAATTTAATCGAAACATCTAAAAAATTATGGATAACCTTCCCAAGAAGAGAAGCCACAAGAAGACGATGACAATAAGACACAGTAGCTGACGCAGCGCACAGTGCCGTGGCCACGGCAGGCAGCACCCCTCAGTTCACGAGTTTATCTGCGGACCGCTGTTCCTGTGGATTTTGCTACTCGCAGCTCTAGATTTCAACCATGTCACTCCTCTTCTTCCTTGTTCCCTTCCTTCTGCTGGCAATTCTGTTGGCCTTCAAAGTCGTGTTGTCTGGGAAGACCCAGCTGAGACTCCCGCCCTCTCCGCCCGGTCTTCTCCTCCTCGGCAACCTCCACCAGCTGAGCTCGCTTCCCCACCGCTCGCTCCTCGACCTTTCCCACAAGCATGGCCCCGTCATGCTCATCCGCATGGGCTAAGTCCCGGCGCTCATCGTGTCCTCCGCCGACGCCGCCCAGGAGCTATTCAAGACCCACGACCTCGCTATCTCCACCCGCCCTGCCTCGAAAGCGGCGATGAAGATCACCTACGGCGCCCGGAACATCTCGTTCGCCCCCTACGGCGAGCGCTGACGCCAGGCCAAGAAGCTGGCCGTGGTGCACCTCCTGAGCCTCAAGCGCGTGCTCTCCTTGCGGGCCTTGCGCCACGAGGAGGTCCGCAGGATGATGGAGCGCGTCGCGGCGGCGTGCGCCGGCGGCGGGCGGCCGCGGGGTGAGGTGGATCTGAGCGAGGTGCTGTACGAGTACGCCAACGCCACGGCGTACCACGCCGCGGCGGGGAAGGAGACGAAGGAGGGGAGGACGGCGGCGAGGTACCGGGCCGTGGTAGACGACGGGTCGGTGCTGCTGGGGGGGTTCCAGGTAGCCGACGCGTTTCCGGCACTGGGATGGCTGAGCGCCATCACCGGAACCGACGCCAAGCTCGACAGAATCGGAAGGAGGATCGACGAGTTCCTCAGCGGGATACTGCAAGAGCATATCGAGCGAGCTGAGCAGGGCTTCAATAGGAATGAAGACTTCGTGGATGTTCTTCTGTCGCTCCAGAGAGATGACGCCGGAGACTTGGGACTCGCAGAAATCGACATCAAAGCTATCACCATGGTGAGCTGTGAGCTATGGCATCCCTCCTTGTGGTTCATCCCAATCCATCTCTTACCTAAGCGTCAACTTCACCCGACAGGACTTGATCGCTGCTGGGACAGACACGTCCTTCGTATCACTGGAATGGGCCATGGCAGAGCTCGTGCGGAACCCAAGAGCGATGAAGAAGCTGCAAGACGAAGTACGGCAGGTCGCCGACGGCAAGCCGATGGTGGTAGAAGAGGACGTGAACCAAATGACCTATCTGAAAGCTGTGATCAAGGAGGTCCTGCGATTGCACGCTCCGGTCCCGATCCTGGTTCCACGAGAGACCATGAGCAGCTTCTCGTTGCAGGGTTACCATGTCCCGGCCAAAACAAGGGTTATCGTCAACGCCTGGGCCATAGCGAGAGATCCCAAGTCCTGGGAAGCACCAGAGGAGTTCAAACCCGAGAGGTTCATGGACAACGCCGTGGACTACAGAGGCAATGACTTCCTGTTCATCCTATTTGGAGCTGGACGAAGGATGTGCCCTGGAATCAACTTCGCCATGGCCACCATCGAGATTGCTCTGGCCAACCTCCTGTATCACTTCAACTGGGAATTGCCTGACGGCTTGAACCCGGTGGATTTGGACATGTCGGAAGCTCGTGGACTCGTCACTCCAAAGAAGATCCCTCTTCGCCTTATTGCCGTCCCCAAGGATCCGCTAGTATAAGCATAATAAACAAACCTATCCGTATGTTACAGTCTTAACTTTGGTACAACTTGGTTCCTAAAAGGTTCCTGCCTTGATGCTATATCTATAAAGCAAGAAGTTGGACGGCAATTCAACTACTTGTTTGGGAGTGTGAACCAATTTCTTAGATATGTCAATCAACCAATCTAACCAATGAGACCATATGGTTTAACATACTTTTGACTGTTAAAAAGATGGTATATTTTTCTCTCTTTACATCTACAGACTTGTGGAAGAACAATCCTCTTCTTAGATGTCAATCCCCATCATCAAGTAAATTAAATGTTAGATTCACCTGTAACCTGATGCCAGCTTATGCAACATCGATGAAGCATATGACCGGCATTCAGAAGAAGATTGTTGGTGCCTCCACAAGTGTACTCGCATGCAATTGTGTGTTTTCTGTTTGCAATTTGAAAAATATTTTTATTATTGCTTTGATGCTGTGTATCGAGGATTGTCGGTCGTAGTCTCGATGGCATACGATCGTCCAATCTGCCCTTGTGGCAATCAGATGAAAAATTCAATATTGTGAGTGAGGTAGTTGAGGTGGATTCAAGGCGATTGTTGTGTGTTCGATGTGGGCTCTGGTCTTCTCGGGATCCTACACAAAGATCAATGTCATGAGAGATTTTTAGACTCGACCCTCCAATGATCGAGTTAATCTTTAGTGAGATAATGAGAACTAACTATTATGAATGTTGGGAATCCGTTTCTTATACCTTGGAAAACGGGGGTGTTGCGACCCGTCGTCAGCAGAAGACAACAAAAAGGACATCGCCTACCAATCCTGATGATTGACAAGATCAGCTCGAACGACTCTCTGCTTGCGACAACCAAAGGGGGGGGAGCATAGGTTAGCTAGATTGTGTAACATCTCTCATTTTTGAAAATTTTGTAAGGGCTTATTTGTAATGTAAGGACCTAAGAGTAAATATTAGAAATTTGATATGATTTATGAAAGATTCAGATTCAAGTTAAAGAAAAAAATGATGGATATGTGTCACCAGCTAACTTAATGGTGCCACCTAAGTTTATTCTATGGATGACACCTAGACCCCTTTCATACATGTTTGCCACATTACAATCCTTATATTAGCTAAATCTAATACATTAGAGGAGAAATAAAAGGATGAAAACTTCAGAAGTTACAGCCAATTTTGGTTTGAGATGAGAAGGGAAGAGGAATTGAAGAAGAAAAAGAAGAAGCTTTTGTCTTGCTTAAGGTTTTGCATCAATTCCACATCTTTGGGGCTCAAATTTGTTTAAGGCAAATGTTCTAACCCTTTCCTATAGAAATTCTAATCTTTGTCTTTATTTTAATTCTTCATAATTCGAAAGATTTCAGCTTAGCACCAAACCTTTCTTTCGTTTTGATATAAAGCCATGAATCTATAATTTTTTGGTAATCTAACCTCTATACACCGTTTCAGACCTAACTTTTAGCGGTAAACTCTGATTTAGGCAAAGCCTAATCCATTTGAAAGTAGACTCAAATTTGATACCAAGATTGAATGATTTGGAATTTAAATGTCTATTATGACTTCTGTTTCAATTAACCCTATAGATTCTGCAAAATAGGGACTGTAATTTCTGACCTCTTGTTGCTTAACTGCTTACAACATTATGTTAAGAACTCAAATTCATGCAAAGTATGATTTATTGGAAACTAGACTCAGAAAGCTTTCAAATCAACTCTGTGAATTCTGTAAAACAGAGATAATGTTCTCCGACCTTTGGTTACCAAATTATTTATAACTCATTGTTGGAAACTCTGATATTTACAAAACTTGAGTTATCAAAAATTAGATTGATACATCTTTTGAATGACCTCTATTTTGTGCAAATTGGGGCATAATTGATTATTCAAACAATTCATGTGTCTCTCAAATTCTGTCAGAATCAAGCTTTGATTGATTTCTCCTATTCTTGTTTCGTCTCTTTGGAAATTAATTTTAGCTAAAATCCTTAGAGCTTTATATTATTGCTTTAAATTCATGTATACTCTTGTCCTATGAGTATTTATATACCTTAATATGTAAACTTTATGTTTGTATCGTAATGTTTCATATAGGCATATGCATTTTGTTGTTCCGCATGTGTTTCCGATATGTCCCAATTTATTGTTCACAATACCTTTTTGTACTATGGTGTTTGTATGATTATTTGGACCTTTGCTAGAAATAGTAAAGGGATTATATGAACCTTTACCAAAAATGGTAAATGGATTATTTGGACCTTTGTAAGAAATGGTAAAGGGTGTGTGCTTAGAGCCCGTAATGCTCTAGATTATATTTGGTGGTCATTCAGAAATGGATGGACCATATTATGTTTGGGATCCCACTTCACCTTCTATCTGTTTGATATGATATTTAGAGCTTTGGTTATGTGCTTCTATATCTGCTCTCGATAAGAATGAAATGTATGCAACGTCAAATGCGACGTTTGAGCTTCTGTTTCGCATTTGTTCTTTGATATGTTTCGAAATGCTATATGCTCCAAAATGTTTCATATGTCATTGATATCTGAAATACTCCTTACGTCTTTGATATACAATGAAATATTTCATATATCATGAATATGCTTCATATGCCATTGATATACTCCGAAATGATTTATCTGTCATTGATCGTTAGTCACTTACTGAGCTCTATGTGCTCACCCCGTTGCTATATAAATTTTTCATGATAGCTTATCGCTCGCTAGAATATTTAAATTGAGCTACAACAATGAAAAGCTAGAAGGTTTTGAGGTAAATCTTTCGTACTTGATAGGTTGATATTGTATAAGTTCATTTATGTATGATGAAATATCAACGATAACTCTAGATTGATGTATCTTGTAAATATTTGAAAATTACCTCACATGTTAGGATTTTGAGAATGTTAAGTTAAGATTATGTAATGATATAAACACGTGGTACATATTGGTTTTGTGATTATATAGATTCTTATAACTATGAATTTATGATGTGATTATGGCTTAATTGAGTTGGCTTTAGATTTTGTGAATCATTATGTGATATGATGGTATGATTATAAACTGTACATGTTTTATAAATTATGGAATATATAGATGAATTTTGACTTAAACGTTTTCTAAGTATCCTTAAACGTGTGATTGGATCCTAAAATATATTGTTGTTGATTTAAAATTCGGTGGAACATGACAGATCGCTTGAGAACCATCACCCCATATCAGCTCCTATCTGACGTTCAACGAGAAGGCCCTACTCGACGTTAGAAATTCCCTTATCATGTTCCATATGCATACGAAAGAAGAAGGATTGAAACGAAGGCCAGCAACCTCCCTTGTGATCGGTGCAGACTAACAACATATTCTATCAAAAAGTCAAAAGTCAGAATGATGTAGTTGATAATAACCGTTAGGATTATAGTCACTCCTGCGCCTAGAGACTCAGCATGCTTGTGGGCTTTCTTTCTGCGGCCTGCCACAATGATCGATGCAAACATTAGATTTCTCCACATGGACTCCTACCTCTGCTTTAAAATGCCAAAAGAATCTTATTTAGATGGGAAGCTGATACGATGGATATTCCAAAATCTTTAAAAGGAATCAACGAAGCGCATATCTCTTCTCGCGATAGGATAGATATTTCCAAGATTTCAACATCAACAAATCCTAACAAATCTCCTTAAAAGACTAATATACCCCTCCAACCAATTAAGTATCACTTGCAACTTTATCGCCCTTTCCCTTTTCGTTTCCCATCCCTAAATTTCCAAGTACCTGCGGTGGCTTGCAAGGGAGGAGGAGCTGCCCTGGCGTGGCACTGTAGGTCGCTAGTCGCGTGGGCGGCCGGCGACGGACACGGCTTCTCGTCAGCGGCCGCCAGTTGCCGCTCGTCTAATTTTTATCCGCCGTGAAAAAGTGTTTCCCATCCCTAAATTTCCAAGTACCTACGGTGGCTTGCAAGGGAGGAGGAGCTGCCCTGGCGTGGCACTGTAGGTCGCTAGTCGTGTGGGCGGCCGGCGACGGACACGGCTTCTCGTCAGCGGCCGCCAGTTGCCGCTCGTCTAATTTTTCTCCGCCGCGAAACTTTTTCGCGGCGAATAGGGTATGCCTCATCGACTCCTTAACTTTGATACTTGTTAATTGATGCTGGCTGGTTTGTGAGATCCATTGACTAGAGAAGTTTCGAGTTCAATTATAGGTGTTTGTGTATTTGTAGGCGAGGATAGGCGAGGACGTTGGAGGTGCCAGGGGTGCCCTCCAAGCAAGCGGAGGCTATCACGCCGGTCATCATCGAGGGTTGGGTTTGGATGAACATTGATGTTTGTTCGGTCGTCTTTCTTGGTTCGCATGTGCTGATTGTCTTAATGTTATTGACAGCGTGATGATTCAGGATGTCAATCTCTCCAAATTCATCTTGGAAATGAAGAGCTCCCAGGTGTGACTTGTTTGATTTTATCTCATATGATTCACAATATAGTTATATCAGATTATACTTGTGAGGCAGTAGGGCATATACTCGCTTTTTGTAGTCATCAAAATAATAAGGTAATATTTGATGACACTGAGTAGACTCTGTAATTTTTTTTTTGGTGGACTGTTTTACCATCAATATCAGAGATTATATGCATCCTGATTGCAACTGAAAACGTATGATTCACTAAAAATTAGAAGGATAAGACAGGCATCTTAGGGTAGGACTATAGCTAGCATTATTCAATTTGAAGAAGACCAGTTATAAGACTTCTTTACTAGCGCTATCTAGTCATCACTCCAAAGAAAATTCAACACACCCCCTTAATAACAAGGTTGTCATTCACAGCCAGTTGGCAAGGAAGGTTCCATGCCATGCTTACTATGGAGCATATAGGATAGGGGAAATGGTGCTTTATTTATGCTGTAACATATTTCTCAATTATCAATATGGAAATGTGATTTACATTAGGAAATAAAAAAATCATTTGAATAATGTTGATAGGGTAGAACTTTTAAATTGCAATATATGTTATTATCTGCATATCATGTCATAGTCATTAATTAGTTGCTTTGATGAGGATCTTATTCCAGATCAGCAGTTGACTGCTGCAGTTGTCATGCAAGGTTCTTGACATGTAGTCAATGAGAACATAATATTTTGTGATGTTCGAATACATTTCCATCCATATAGGGTTATTTAAGGCTGTTCTTCTTTTACTAGATCTTTTAATGCTTTGGTGATTGTGTTCAACTCACTGCAGTTTTGCATTCTGCTTTCAGTTATAGTCAATTGAAGATTTATCCCAACTTTTGATAAATAAAAGTATCTAATGCCAATAGAATCTCTGGTTGGTTGTTAACTCTTCTCAAATCCGTTATGTGGTAAACAGTCACAGTTATTACTCGACTCCTTCAAAACCTGGCTAAACAGTCATGGATTCAATACTTGCTGCATTGGGTTAATTTTAGTATTTCAACATTTAACTGTTTCAAAATCATGGATTCAATACTCGACTACATTGGCACCTTTGTTT
The DNA here is from genome assembly GCF_036884655.1 of Musa acuminata AAA Group. Classification (NCBI taxonomy): domain Eukaryota; kingdom Viridiplantae; phylum Streptophyta; class Magnoliopsida; order Zingiberales; family Musaceae; genus Musa; species Musa acuminata. Next base: position 9,786,646 of record NC_088340.1, read on the forward strand.
TTTCTTGTGGCTGTTTGTTGTTTGAGAAAGTTCCAGATGCTTGCCTATATTGTCTCACATATGTCATCCATTTGAGAAAATTTCACTAAGCTAATTAATGAAATCCAACCCAGAACTAGAACTGGGTAAGAATTGTAAGGGTTAGATTCTTCGGACATCACTTTATTTTGCCTAAAAATTTGGCCATTCGCAGACGTCTATCTTCTTTTTGGCATATTGCATTCTCTATTATTTTTGTAAATCAACAAAAAATTACCTTTTCTTGTAGCACCTACTTGATAGTTGAGCTTCTTAGGAGCTTTGACCTCTAAAACTACTGAGAGATGGTCTTTGTTTCCAGTTCACAGTCCATCCCTCTCAGGTATCTCTCTGGCAACTCTTTTGAATTAAACGTGTGTTTTCACTGTTTCTCCATTTCAGTAGTTTTAATTACATATGTGGAAGAAAAGTGTTATGGTAGCAACAAAAGCAACAGAACAACATCTTTATGATTTGGGGTCAACTACATTAACCTTTCCCCCTTGTTGTCTGCTGAAAGTAATATCACTAATCAAACTAGGAGCCATCAAATGCCTGCTTAATTACTCCTAATTGATTTCAGTAGTCTTCTATTACAATTGCTTTTAGATCGAAGAACTTATGAAAATTTATATTGTCTGAGTGTGAAATTCCCTGTGCACCAAAATGTAAGGAAGGAAAAAAAAAGATATATTCCATTCAAAATCATAAATAGGCAATGGGAAACTGTCATATCTTTTGGCTCAGCATAGTACCTCCATTCCTCCATAAAGTTAAACAAATAAATAAAAGATCCTAGCTCCGCCCTGTTTGAAGTTCACAGGCTCTGATCATCTGATTATGTCACCTTTTTAAGATACTTGTACATAGAAATTGTTAAATTCTTATCATTCCTTGTCCAGAACTAGCAAAAAAATATTAGCTTTTTAATTCTTTCTTATGATGAGCTTGGGCATCAAAGCATTGAACCAAAATCACTTAGTAAAAGTTTTCTGCAGCCTTTTAGTTGTATACATGTTATCATACATGGTATGCGCATCAAAGCGTTGAACCAAAATCACTCGTTGAAGGTTTTCTGTAACCTTTTCTGGTACGAAGCTAACTAGGTTTTTAAGTTGTTGTCTTTCTTATGCTTCAATCTTTGTTTGGCACTCTCTTCAAATTTTGTACGCATATGAGAGTATTTATTTATCTTCTTGAAACTTATTTTGTCTGATGGCAGGAGCATCAATTTGCACATTTGCAACGAGAGAATGACAAGTTTCGGGCTGATACTGAGAACAAGTATAGCGAGCTTCAAGCTGATATTAAGAAATTGAGTAACAAATTGCAACTGGAGTTTGAGAAATTGTATAGCGAATTGCAGCTACAGGTTGAAAAGTTATACTGAGAAATTACGAAGCGAAATGAGGACAGGGATCGAAAAGCTTAGGGTCGAGATTGAGAAATTACATAGCGATGCGAGGGAACAGAAAAATACTATTTCGATATATGTAGTTGGTTTTACGATTTTTATAAATTATGATGTAAACTGTTTTCTGTTTCCACAAAATATACATCAATTATGTAAGATAAATTTTACTTGATCATTCTAATGCTAAAAGCTGGTCTTTTTTCTTTCATTGTATTTTATGTGTGAGAAGAATTCTCCTCGCTAAAACCAAAACTAGTCTTGTTCATGATCTAATCGTATGTCGTATGGATCACGGTGGAGTGTCGTGTTTCAGTCGAGATGGGGAGCACAGATCGGGCGAATCTGACTCCATTATATCATCTCTCACCCCCCGGGCACGAGGGAAATAATGTTCCCTGTTCAGACCGAAGCGGGTGAATCCCCACCACCCCCGACAAATCGCAATGCGCCAAAGCAAGTTGTCGGACATCAGAGCGGGAACAGTGACGATGACGCTGATGTGGTATTCGTCCGCTCGATCCATTGGCTAGATTTTGGAGACCTGCACAGTCTACTAACTCACGGAGAAGCTTTCCACTGAAGCTATGACGGCCCCACGATCTCGCAATCTTTTCTCGCATCTCTCCACCCACCCGAAGCATGCATGCACAGCTCTCTTCGTCCCTCCCAAAACAAGCACAAGACCCACTAGGATTGAGAGCAACAGCAGAGCAGAGGGAGAGAGAGCATGGCCCGCCATCACATGGGGTACTTTACGGCCCATAGGGAGGGTCCGGACATGGCTCCCACTGCCGTCCTTGCGTCGCCTCCTCACCACCCCGTCCGACGTAAATGCGGTGGGTGAGGAGACAATCGTGTAAGCTTAGCCTTCCTATTGTCACTCACTCTCTCTCTCTCTCTCTCTTCAAACCTTCTGCACCATGTTACTCGTAGGTTGATCATTCCATTCTCTCTCTCTCTCTCAGCCTCTCAGCTTGTCTCCACCAGAGCTTGATGATCTGAACTCTTCGATGGATCCTGCCTCAAAGTACGTGCTGCCGGCTTGATGGACGCTGGCGACAATCCATTCCAAGAACACCTCCCAAGCGAAGTTTTGATCGAACCTGCTCGATGCGTTTGTCTGTGCTAAACGGGTGATTCCACTCGAATACATGCGCAGCAAAAGTCTATGAGATACATCGATGCTTCCATCGATACGGTTCGAAGATAAACTCCACCTCATTTTGCCTCATGTAGTCTTCTTGGGGTAGTGATAGAGTGCTCATGTTGGTGCATATATGTATCTCATTTAAATCAATTTCTGTAATAGGAATGTTGTGTGATCATCTTATGTCCAACATTCTCTTTTGGAGTTGAAAAATGTTCTATCTGTTGAATTTAAGATTGGCGTGAGAATCTTAATTTGAATCTCAAATTCGACTTATCATTAAGTAGAAATCTACTTTGTCATGTCCATCACATGCATCAAGGCATCAGATGAGAGTGAAGACAGAGGGTATAGTCTTTTAATTTACATTAAAATTAAAAGATTGATTACTTAGATAGTAGTCCATAAGATTTCACTAATAGAAATCAGAGCATTAATTCATCATCAATTCACAATGTGGAACTATTGGAACATCTCATCAGTTCATCAATCCTTCCTGCTCACTGTGGACCTATTGAAGACCACACAGCAGTAGAAGAAAGGCTTCCCTAATTCTGCAACACATCAGAGAAAATTGCAGTGGGGATGTCCATTAACACCATGTTTATGCAGGGTTTAGGTGCATGTATAACACGTCATATTGCTCATGAGAATGCATTCCTTGCCACATGAAGCTAAGATATATTTCCATCTCTTGTGCCTATTTAGATAGCTTGCAAAGTTATTACTGATGCTGGTTTGCCCCAGATGGCAGAAAATATTTCATGGCAATGGCAGGAGCACAACAAATACCATCAGTAATAAGCACACACATTTCATTCTTCCAAATGCATGCTTTCTGTATTTAAGTAGTAATACCAATGAAACAATGTAAGCTTTCATCAACAGTTCAGTATGTTCAATATAGGTGGTTGCAAGAGTCAAGCTATCTGTAATTGAAGTTTGGAAGTGTGCCTAAATTCCCAGAAAACCTCACTTTCACTACATATTTCATGCATTACTAATGCTACAATTCACAACCATGTTCTGATTAGTATTTCCAATACCAAAAAGACAAAAAAAAAGAAGTACAATCTTATTTCTATGGTCAAAGAAGTACAATGCCATGAATAAAGGAACATCATAAACATTCTTAGACTATGATGATTAATTATGTTGGGTCTAAGTTCTTGGTGGTTCCAGAATAACATGAGGGTTCTCCCCTCTGTTATCATCACCAACAAAGTAAAAAGAGAAACCCTACTCAACAAGTTCCATCTGCTAGAAGTCCATAATAAACCCTTGAATCTAAGAAGTTAAACTGTGATGATCAAATGTCTCTAATATGACTTTCATTCTAAAGACAAAGCACAAAGGTATCTAAAATGAGTTACCTAATCATGTCCATTGTCACATTTTTGAGCAACAGAAATAATCAAGGAAAATGACTAAATATAATGCAGAAGTATGTAAATCAAACTATTAGGTTATGTCTGCAACAATCTTTTTCTAAGCTATAAGGACATATAAAACATTGCTGGCACACACTAAAGATTATTCATATAAAATCAGCAACAAATCTTTAATTTGCAGCATACATAGTTATTAATACTTTGCAATCAAGGTCATGAATGATTGCAAAACCCTAGAATTTAGAGTTCTTTATAACTTACCAATGATTTTGTAATGTGCAAAAAGCATGCAGGATCAGAGCTAGGATAACAAGATAAGAACTCCTAGCTACCAAAGAAAGAAGAAGATTCAGATGGGAAATGTTACAAGTAATCAGCAGGTGAGTTATGCATCAATAGTTCTTCTTCTAAATTGTGGCAGCTTTAATTTTGTAAGCCAAAGTCAAATAAATGATGTAAACAAATTAAGACCACTTAACATGATTTAAGAAAGCAACTAAATATCTGGAAGACCCATACACTAAGTTAAGAATATTTGATTGTGCTTTCATGTTGATTTCTGCCACAATTTCATCATCTTATGAATAAAAATACCTTTTTTGTTGTGGAATTGTCATCAGAGTAAGCCATTTTTATTTTCTTCTCCATGAGTTGCATTGTTCCAAAGAAAGCAAAATTCTCCACCTAATTCATAATTTGTTGTTGCAGATGATGCCCCTGTCTGCTTCTACATCAAAAGTGGACTCATGATGGTATTTCCAAACAGATATTAACTTATAATCTGCTATTTTGAATAAGATAAGGAATAGATGGAAAACAGAACAATGGAAAGATAATATAAATAGCAGCATTGACAAGATCAGCAAGTGGCCTGGAAAGTAGTATACTATTCAAGAAGGAGAAATCAAAACGAAGAAAGCAGCAACCTTGGAAAAGCAATACAATAGGACTCATGCCACTGTACAGTATGTACTAAAGCATATAATTAAGACCAACCTACCTTTCTTGTGCCACAGGTATTTGTTGCGGATCTCCTCTCTCTTCCTCCCCTCTGAGTTTGGAACGACTTCAACCTCAAGGGAGGAGCAAACATGTTAGTGTTCATCCACATCCATATAACACATCACCACAGGCTATCAAGAAGAGTGGTAAAGGTTTCCATGCAAGATATAACTGCTGAGGTTGGAACTGTGCGAACGATGCAGTTCAATTTCTTGGGTTGCAGCTCACTGACAGCAGTCCAAACTGCACGCAGGTCCATTTCAATATCCTAAGCATATCCCGCAAATCCCGGTAAACAGCCTTCTACTTGGGACTAAACTATAGACACAGCACCCGAAAACGTCGAAAGAATGCAGAGAATGCTGATAAGAGAGGAAGGAGAAGAGTGACGATGCGACAGTGATCATGAAAGAGAGTACTCCAAATTATTGGAAAGATTACACAATTGCCAATAGATGAGGAGGAGTGGCGATTGGTACAAGAAAATTGGTGGCCGGATGAGGCACATCAGATAACAAGACAGTGATTGAGGTATCCTCTTCCTTGGGCTCTCAGCTATTGTCTGTGTTGGTGGGGGAAGAATTGGGTGCAGGCCATGTAGGCACTCAGCGGAGTCGGGTAAGGCTCGAGCAATTCAGTGGCTGCAGCAGTGGTCGCAATGGTGGCGTCTCCGGTGCTGATATTGGTTATAGCAGCAGCGGCAGCAGCTGCTGGCGCTGGAGAAGAAGAGCCTTCGCGGTGGTGGAGCTGATAACGAGAGGAGGACGACGATGGGTAGTCGGCCTCGGGGCCGTGATCATAGAGTATTCCCTTGAAGACATGGCCGCCGATGCTGACGGCGGTCTGGTACGCGTACACGTCGTCCGGTTCGTCCACGTGGCTCACCCGCACGCATCGGAACATCGCTTGCGTGCTCACCTCCGGCGGCAAGCTCTCCGGCTCGAGGCTTCCTCCTGCAACATCCAGTCAAGTAAATAGGAGCACTCCGACTCTTGTTGTGCCAGAAAGGAAAGGGTAAATTGGAGAACATGTGGTGGGCAGCGAGGGAGGAGTAGAGAGAATGGGGCTGCGCGAAGGATTCTGCTAATAGTGGTGCGGATAACAACGACAGTGTTAGGCGCTGCTAAGGAGTAGTAGGAAATTGTAGTACCATACGTGGTGGTGGTCGCCAAGGCGTTCGGTATTCGGGTGCAGGCCGTGATCTCCCTGGGACGCTTGAAAGGCTCGCTCCCTCCGCTGCTGCCCTCGGCCGCGGATCTGCCGCCCCCGCGGTGGCGCTGGTCTTGCTGCACCGAGGCAGCGGCGGCGGCGAGGTGCTGCTGGCGCTCGCGGCGCTTGGCGGCGGGGATCCAGGTGCTCTTGACGTGGGTGGTGCACTGGAAGCCGCGGCTCTTGCAGCAGGTCCGGCACCTCATGTGGGCGCAGTCCTTCTTGGCCTGATTGCCGCAGTCCTGGCAGCTCATCCCCCCGCTGCCGCCTTCCAGGCTTCCTCGCGTCGGCCGCGACGCCACGGACGGCATCTCATTCGGGAAGCCCGCGGCGGAGTAGAGCTGGTGATCCCGCTGGATCTGGTGCTGCTGCCACAGCTCGAAGCCTCGGGTGTAAGCCACGTCCTCCCCCCGGCTCCCGCGACCGCCGTAAAGAAAGAAGCTCTCCGTCGGAGGGATCCCTCCGGCTTGCTGATCCCCACGCTGTTGCTGGCTGCCACCGCCCCCTCCGAGAAAAAATCCCGCCATAATTATCCCTCCACCGACAACAGCTCACTACCTCCCCCTTGCTATCTAGGGGAAGTGTGACAGCGATCACAGTAGGGAGGGCGGGAGCAAGAAAGAAGGGGTAGGAAAGAGGGCCGCGGGAATGGTCACTGCCAGCTCTGCTGTATTCCTTCTTCTTTTGTTCCGCTGCTGCTTTTGTCTCTGAGAACACAGCCACAGCAGCAGGAGTGGAGCAGTATATGCTGCCGGCTTCTCTCTGTCAACCTCTCTCTCTCTCTCTCTCTGCCTTCTCCTCTTCTAGTCTCTCTTTCTTGAATTCCGAAACCAATACTAGTTTAAGGGGGGAAAGAAATCAGAGAGCCTGCTGCAACGCCGCCATGGTGACGGCTGTGCTGCGGCCTCGATTTCCCATTTACCGCTCGCTACTTTCTCCTCTCCGCCACTTTCCCCAATCCCCACACCCCTTCTCTCTCTCTCTCTCTCTCTCGACACCTGTTAATTACTCACCTTAAACACCAGAAATTCTCGCTTGAGAGAGAGAGAGAGAGAGAGAGAGAGAGATGGAGAGAGAGAGAGAGTAAAGTCTCGCTTGTCTCATTATTGCGGAAGCAAGAAAACGATGGTAGTCAAGAAAAAGAAATCCCTCATCGTCGTTACTCGCGGACGGCGAAGGACAGTCCACGCGGCGTGGGTCAGGACGTCGGATCCTCCATTCTTTTGACCGGAAAACCCGCTGCTTTTGCGTGACGGAGCGATCCCCCTCTTTTGAAGCCTCGAGCTGTTTCCTTGTCTTCCCTTCTCTCTCTACGTCCAACCTCTCCAGTTACTTGCGACACCTCCCCAACGTGCTCCGCCGTTCCCCTGTCCTTCCATCGTTGACCACCCATATGTTTAGATCGGACTCAATTCCCTGCATCGTGATCCCAAATATTGGTGTTGTATAAACGACACATAATTCGCTTCCTTCGAAGCTAAACCTGTTCAATCATTTAGGATGGTGTCTAAAATCCAAGCGTAGTCACTGTACCATAGATACGTTGGATTCCCAATAATTGTATTCTCCCTCTCTCTCCCTCTCTCTCTCTCTCTCTTTCTCTCAACTCCTCGAGCCATGTGCGTCCTCCCCCGGGTTGACTCCCTTTTCCCTCCCTTTCCTCTCTCTCTCTCTCTCTCTCTCTCTCTGGGTCACATGTTGCGAGGAGGAGGAAGGGGATTTAACTACCTGTGCCTTGGGATCAGGAGCAAGAAGCCGCAGCAGCAGCTGGTGAAATCAAGAGACCAGCGGCTTTAAAAGACGTGCACGGTAATGAGAGACGAATCCCACGTCACTACGGTGCATGTGAAGAGCCCATCGTATCCTGCCACCGCACCCTCGCAGCAAGCCCGAATATTGATGCACCGAGAGCGAGCATCATCAGGTGACGCTATCGATCGGATCTAGCCAGGATCGGAAGCCCGATAAGCTCGAGGATCCGCATATATATATAGATCCAACGCAACTCGATCGGCCATTGGACCACCACAGAGTACATGGTACACTGTCACGTACAAAGCTAGAATGCGTGACCCGTCCACATAATATATATATATATATATAGCTGTAACCTATTCGTCATTCAGTGTTGAGACCACTTTCCCATCAAACCAACAGCTGCTGCCACACTATCTCACTTCATATATATGCACAAACCAGTGTTGCTTGATGACAAAGTGGATAAGATCCATGTCGTCCCTGCAGCTACTAATATTCCCTGTCCATCCATTCCTGTGTGGTGCAGCTGAAAGAACTATTCTACCTCCCAACCAAGAACAAATTTAGGTTATGATTCAGTGACCGGGTCATCATTTTTACCTTAGGTATTTGACAGATCATAAGTTGTTTAGTTCTCATGATTTGAGCTAGTAATTAGTGGGAAGAAGTCCAGTTTCAAATAAGAGTCCAGCAATACTCTCTCTCTCTCTCTCTCTCTCTCTCTGGGGTATATAAAATTACTCTATACAAAGTGAAGATTCATCCATGGCATGTTCTGTAATCTTCTTGTGCACCCACTAGATCTCCCTTGTCTTCTTCTATCAAGCATGGCACATACACTTGCATGGAGCTGGTGCACGTGGAAATCAGTACAATGCACTGCTCAAAACAAAATTCCAAGGACAAATCATTAATTTACATGTTTCTTATGTACAAGGACACTCTCCGAGAATGATGCACCTTAGAATGAGATCATGAAATTGTTACCCTTTTCTCATCATTTTAATTAGAGTTTTATGTACTTAATTGTTATTTTCCTTTTCAGAAGACAAACTATTTCTCAGCTCTTAGAAGCATTCACGTTGGGTGGCTAATCAACCGCAAGGCCATATTGGAGTTAGAACGAGGTGGTAATTGGGTGCATGTGACACCCCTCCTCGCACAGGTGATGGCCATATGATTCCTGCCTTTGTATTGTCGGAGATGTTGGAATAATTTGAGACCATTGGCACAACCACTCTTAGGCCTCTAAAGATTCTGAAGCTTAGATTAGGTTAGGGTTAGGGTTAGGGTTAGTGACTTAGGTCAGTTCCTTTGGTTTTAGGGCTCTTCTATCAATGGATTCATGACTATAAGGATAAGCATGAATAAGAAACTAAGATGCTGTTTTCTCCTTGTGACAACAATGACAAAGTTCATTTGTTTCTTTTACTTCTTTTATATCATGCACATTCCTTGGCAATTTGGATGCTGGCAAGAGCTACAACATCCAGAAATTCCATTGTGAATTCAGTAATTTCTCAAAACATGCCTCCAGTACTTTCCCCTTAGACGTCATTTTATCAACCTAGTTAAGCTTTGTTAAAGTATGATTTTAACCCATTTCAATTTAGGTCTAAACTCGGTCTTGTTCAAGCTCAGCTCTGAGTCGAATTATCCGTCTCATATGTTTTGGTATATATAAATATATATTTAAGTAAAGAGATATATAGTTACTTGACTATTTATGGTAGGATATGAAATTTATCACGGGGAAAAAGCTTATATTTAAGGTATGAATTTTGACTATTTCTCATTGACCATTCTCAAGATAATTCTAACTATGCTGGTTCTCAAGCCTCGATGTGCATGTTGGGGATGGAGGAGTAAGGAAAAAACAGAATACTACGATGCAAGTAAAAAAATCCTTCTGATTCAAAAAAACTGATATAGTATTAAAAAACAGGATGATTGATAAGAACACTTACAATATACTAAAACTGTAGTCCTATTTATAGGACCTAGTGACAACCATCATATAACTACTAGATTGAGGTAGTTATTGAAACCACCCTATAACTATTAGATCATGATTGAAGTGGTTATTTAAATCATCCTGTAACCACTAAATCATGATAACTATCTAGATAGATAACTATGAATCAAATCTCAACACTCCCCTTGATTCATAGTTGCATACACCAATTTGCGACATAAAATAAACATTCTTTCGAATTGAAAGTGAGATTTGGTGAGGATATCCGTAACTTGTTCATCCGTTCCATAATACTTCATTGTTATGACTCCACTTGCTTGAAGTACTCTTTCGATCATCTAAAGCTCATGCATAATCACTATCAGTGAAACCAAATAATTTACATTTAAATTTTGTTTTGAACATCCATTTTAACTCAATCATTTTCTTTTCTTTCGGTAAATCCATTAGCTCCCAAGTTTCATTCTTCTAAATTGACTTGATTTCCTCCTTCATTGCTTTTCTCCATTCTTCTTTTTTAACTACTTCCTCAAAAGTTGTCGGATATGAAATAAACAAAGCAATGTTGAGTTATAAATTTCTATCGATGATCTAAAATTTCTTGGAGGGATTTCATCTGAGAAATTCGAATTTGAACTACTATTGGGTGAGGTTGACGATGAACTTGTTGGAGCATGATCTGTCTCTGCGGAGTGTCTAGTTCTGCTGGAATCTACATTTGTGTTTCACCTTTATTGGTCTCCCAATTTCAACTTACCCTTTCATCAAACATAACATTTCTGTTAATAATAACTTTGTCACTAATAGGGTTATATAATCGATATGCTTTCGATTATAAAGAATAACTAATTAAAATGCATTTCTCTGATTTTTCATCAAGTTTGTGATGATTTTATGAATTCACCAAAGCATAAGCAATACAACCAAAAATTCTTAGATGTTTAACACTTGGTTTCATACCATACCAAGCCTCAAAAGGAGTTCGATTCATAATAGCCTTTGTTGGTGAAATATTCAATAAATAAACTGTTGTTGCAACTGCTTTTGCCCAAAATTGATTTGGAAGATGTTTTCCTTTAAGCAAACTTCTTGTCATTTCAACGACAGTTCGATTCTTACGTTCAGCTACACTATTTTACTCTGGTGTATATGGTGCTGTCAATTCTCTATGAATATCATTTTCTTCACAAAAAGAATTAAACTCATTAGATAAAAATTCACCACCTCTATCTGTCTGAAGTGTCTTTATATATCTACCTCTTTGTCTTTCTACAAGTGCCTTAAACTTTAAAAAATTATCAAATGTTTCATATTTTAATTTAAAAAAATATACCCAACTCATGCGACTATAATCATCCGTAAATAATAAAAAATATTGACTTTCACCAAATGATTTTGTATTCATAGGTCAACATAAGTCAGCATGAATTAATTCAAGACAATTAGATGCTCTCCATGCTTTTTCAATAGGAAATGGTTTTTTACTTTGTTTCCCATAAATACATCCTTCACATACATCAAGTGTATTAATCTTGGGCAATTCGAAAATCATTCTTTTTTGACTTAACAACCTTAAACCTTTAATGTTAAGGTGTCCATATCTTAAATGTCATAAACTAGACTCATTTTTGAGTTGTGATAAGCGCATGCCTTTCAATATTTGACACATCAAGTGAAAACATCTTGTTTTGTGTTATGCAAACATTTACTATAATCAAACCAGATTTTTTATCTCTAATAATGCATGAACCATCATCAAATATTACTGAATATCCATCATTTACTAATTGTCCAACACTCAACAAATTATGTGATAAAGTATGAAAAAAAAAACATTGTCAAGGTATTTTACCTTCCCTTGATTTGTCTTCACCTCAATTGTTCCTTTCCTTTCCACTTGGATTTGCTTGCTATCTCCAAGTCTAACTTTCAACTTGTGAGTTTCATCAATATCTCTAAATATTGATTTTATGCCTGACATATAATTAGAATATCCACTATCCAGAAACCAAATATCATTTGAGATATTATGAACATGTGAATGAGTCACAAACAACTTACTATTTTCTTCATTTTTCTCCATATAGCTTGCTTGTTTTTCTCTTTTCCAGCAATCTTGATGTGACCAAACCTTTTACAATAGTGACATTGAATTCCACTTTTGTAATTTTTTTGATCATAATTTGATTGCCCTTGTTCATCATGCCCATCAAAGTGTCCTCTTCCTCTTCTATTTCCTCTACCACGAAATCCTCCTCTGTCACGTCCTCTTCCTGCTGATTTTTTATCTTCTTTTGAAGTAGAAGACTCTTCCTTAACCTAAAATACTTTTTCTTCACTTTTTTCAAGTGATCTATTCAACCTTACTTCATGTACTTACAAGGAACTCATTAGTTCATCAAATGAATAAGTAGATAAATCTTTTGATTCCTCAATTGCGGTAACAATATGATCAAATTTCAGAGTTAAACTTAAAACTTTTACAACAATTATATGATTAGGAAGATGTTCACCATAAGATTTCATTTGACTAACAATTTCAGTCACTCGAGAAAGAAAATCTTGCACCGATTCATTGCTTTTCATGAACAAAATTTCAAACTCACGACGGAGAGTTTGAAGTTTTACCGTAATCACTCTTGATGAGCCTTGAAATTCATTTTGAAGTATCAACCAAGCTTGCTTTGAGGTTGTCGCTACTGCAATTCTTGAGAAGATCGTCTCATGTACAGCTTGTTAAATGAAGAACAATACCTTTGAGTCCTTCTTTCTATTCTCCCTCAGCTTGATTTCGTCATCTGGATCTGCATATTCATTCTCTATTAAATCCCAAAGATCTTGAGACTTGAATAGAGTCTTCATCTTGATACTCCAAAATTCATAGCTTTTGCCCGAGAAAATTGGGATAAGGGGTTGAGACGTTAAAAGTCAACACTTACAAGATAATAAATGTACACAGACTCTCTATCTATGTTTTTCTCTACTTCTATCTATGTTTTTCTCTACTTGCTTCACAACCACCCTATAATTACTAGATTGAGGTAGTTATTGAAACCACCCTATAACTACTAGATCATGATTGAGGTGGTTATTTAAATCATCCTGTAACCATTAAATCATGATAACTATCTAGATAGATAACTATGAATCAAATTTCAACAGTGCAGTCTAAGCCATTATATGAGAGCAAACAGGTTAATGAACAAATCCATCAAGAAAATATGATCAACAAACAACAGGTAACATCGGCAGATTTGAAGCATTGAGGAAACCTTCAGATTTCTGATCCATATTTAGCTTCATACTCGTATACAAGTGCAGTCTTGAATTTTGTTTTCTGGGATCAACTGCTAGAAAACATAATGATTGGCAGATAGATAGGTCAGCTCAAATTGTCAGCAAAGGTGCTGATCTCATATTAGGGCCTCGGTTGATCTGTATGCAACCCATCATTTACATTTTCATCAAATCTAATATTCAATCCTTTATTTGAAGTTTTGCACTTACACACATATTTAAGTGAAACTATGAGTGTCTGTATGAAATCAGAGCTCGAGCATTCAAAGCTCAAAACTTTGAGCTGATATTTATTACTCATTCTCAAGCCTGACTGATGTAGTGGGAAAAACATGGCTATAAATCTTAGTAGCATATGTATGAAATCAGAGATTGAGCATTCAAAGCTCAAAACTTTGAGCTGATATATATTACTCATTCTCAAGCCTGAATTTTTTGATGCAGTGGGGAAACCATGTTAAGGTAAGTTAAGCATGGCTGCAATCTTAATAGCAATCACAAAAGCATCAGCTTTGGGATGTATATACATAGAATGCTGCCATGAATCCTCCTTATTCAGTACCACAGTGGTCGATCTAAATCTTGCTTGATATTAAGGGTATTCAAGATCATATGTAATTCTTAGTGATAAGGATTTCCCTTAGTCATGCACTCCTTACAAGGTATCTGCAATCCGCATCTGTTGAGGTTTTCCACCTCCTCCTCTCAAACTCAGATTAAGGTTCGCTTTGTTCCCTCTCCGGTCGTCTTCTCATCCGTCACCTCGTCTCCCCGCGACGGTCACGGCTCACCCCTCTTCCCTCCCGTCGTCAGGTGGCTCACGCCGTCTAGTATCTAAGAGTCTGCACCAACAAGCACGTAGGTCGCCTTGACTTCCCGGCGGACGAAGTGAGGACTTGTCTCCTGGTGCAAATGCTTAACGAAGAGTGTTCATGAGATGGACGATGATCATAACGCATGGTCTGATGGCGATCTGCGTCTTATCGAGCCAATCAAGAAGCTGTCCTCGGCCATGGAGACGGCTGAGGAGGCTGCAATACCGTGGCATGTACTCGGCCTCTCCTCTCAGAGTGATGGTTTGCAAGGCACAATTGCAACGAGCTATCTCTATCTCAGAGTGATGAGTTGCTTCGACTGTTCTCTTTGTTCATATGATAGACTGAAAGCCATCTTCTCGTTATTTAAATATTACCAACTAAGTCTTTGGATAGCGTTTATAATTAATTCTATTCCCTAAAGGAAAGCATCCATCCGACCCGTATCGTTAACGGGTCGCGAATTATAGTTTCTCAAGCATCCGACCCGCAACTTTGACGGCTCGCCCTAACTAAAGGTCTCCGAGTCCTTTTGTTGCGGCAGGCCCCTCTCCCTCTCGTTGCGGCAGCCATTGCGCTTGGGAAGCCCATCCGCCGTCACCGGAGTCCAGTCGAACTGCGGTTTCCACCGTTGGCCGTCGCCATCCGCTTCTCCCGTTTCGAAGGTGCACGCTTCGAAGGTATCCTCCCTCCTCTTGTCCTCTCTTGGATCGCATCGGCGGTGTCTTCGCGACGCCGATCGGGCTCGCATTAGTGGTTCTCTGAGCGATCGAGCTTCTCTATCTCCTTTCAGAGAAGGAAATGTGTTCTTGCGCCTTTCAACGCCTTCAATCCACAAAGTGTGAGCGTAAACGGCAGTCTTGCTTGGGAAAATGGACCTTGATTAGGGCTTTTCTTTTGTTTGCCTATCGAGTTTGGGAAAAGAGGTTTTGAGAGGGTAGGAGAGGACGGGGATGAAAGAATCTTGAACCTTGTGGTGGGCTTTCTTCTCTTTGCGTGTCGAGTTGGGCAAAACTGATTGAGAGGGTAGGGACCATGGAGACGATATATACGTCTAGGGTTTGCTTTTGGCTTTCTCTGCCGTCGTTGCCTTGTCTTCTGGTTTCTGACGAGCTTGGAAGGATTCCATTAAGAGAACGAGCTCTTAAGGCGATACAACTTTGTTTCTTGAAGGATGATATCTTTAAACTGGTATCCTACGATCTTAGTACAACAAGAATCTTTGTCAGCATGCAACAGAATGCCCCATTTTTCATTCGAAAAGGATACGATGCCTTGAAGCATCTTGGATTAGGTTCCATATCTCACACATGATATTCCATTGAGATAGACTAGTCAATTCGATAAACGTAATACATGACTTATTTAAGATCCATATTAGTATGGTGCTTTCGGTGTCCCAAAGTCAAGAAAGGAAACTAGATCAAGATTGTTTATAATGGAGGACTGCATTTTATCTGAATGTTCTTTTATCATTGTTCTGACTTGTTTTTCCATCTGCAGAGCCTATGGTCCTGTATAGTTTATATTGGTAATGCTTTATATCAGTCTAGAATTTGATTTTAGTTTTGTGTAATATTTTATTCTCATAAGTGATTTTTTTACATTTATTCTTTTTCTGGAATCACAACTTCATCTAGAATGGCATGCCTGAAATAATACAGATCTGGAGTTTGATTTTCTGGTTTGTGGTTATCATTAAGAAGATTCTTGACTCCAACAAAAAACAGGCCTCTTGGCTACCGCATTGTTGCAGCTTCATTGCTTTTCCTCAATCAAGATCATGCTCTTACATCTTCAATATTCAGTTGACTTTCACGTTGGCTTTACACCTTGTTTGTCTGTGCTCATTAGCTTAGCTATCAAGAGAGAATAATACTAACTGTGTAACAATTGCAATTTAAAAGAATACATTTTTCTAGCTGTTCATCAATATGCCTATTGTTTTATCCTTCTTACATTTGAGGAGTTACTTTATATGAATAATACCAGAATTGGGTAAAAATATCTAGTGGTGACAATTAAGCATCTGTTACTTGGCTTCATTGTTGATTTCAAATATGTGGATTCAGAGGCTTTTCTTTGCGTCATGTTATGCTATAAGGCCCACAAAAATCTTTCTCATGAGCAACAGGCAGTATGCTGCTTTTATGTATAGCAAGGTTTTGTGGTTTCATTTTATTGCATTAGACCCTGGTCTTTACTTCTGAAGGGCCACATAAGTGCAACAAGGTATACAATTACATTTTGAGGTTTTGTCCTAGCCAACCTCTAGGCATCTATTCAAATTCATCTTTGGTCTAGTGTGCACTCATGACTGAGCTGAGTTGACACGGTTGTTGCATTTTAGATCATGTACATCGAGAGGCTTCGGAACCTTGCAGGTGCCGTGAGGTTGCTGCCAAAGCAATTTTTTGTTGTCTGTCTGGTTTTCTTTTCTGCATGTGCACAACCATATATGCAACTAGAGAAAGAAAAACTAGCGACGGTCATTATATAATGAAGAAACAAGCAATCCTTCTTTCCCTCTCTAGTATAATATTCTTTGTCACTAGTGTTCTATTATTTTTCACTAATGACCTTTTACCTCAAGCATCTATATGATGTTCTTTAATGTTCAATATGACATTAGTGAGCATCTGGAGACTTGAAGGTCATTAATTTGCACATACTGAGTAGTTTCTGTAGAGAGACATCTATGATCCTTCTCTATCGCTCATGTTTAGTCAAAAACACAGTTTCTTTTGATATTTGGTTCCATGATCATTCAAGTTGCCATTATGACAGTACCTCGCTCTCAAAGATTTATTTTGATATATTCTGGTCTAGTTTCTTGTGAATTTTTATTTTCTTGTTTGCCATGAGCTGTTGCGTCCAGGAAAAGACTTACTACAACATTTGTGAATAGAACTCCATATAAGTTCATAGCTTTACTAAGCATGAGCTAATTTGTTTGAAAATTGTTGCTTATTTTATTATCTTGAGTTTGCTGTTGTTATCCTCATTTCATCTGTGAGTACTTTTTTGCTCCATCACTTGATTTAATTTCTGTCTCCTCTGAGGATTTGTTTTTAATATCATGTGGCTTTATACACTGTGCCTCTTTGTTCTAATTTTACCATAGAGGTTGAAAATGGCTGGAGTTGTCGAAGCACAGAATAGACAAGCTAGACCTGGACCACTTCCTCAACCCAGAGGTCCTCCCCCAACAGCTCGCTCACGTGAACCCATAGATCGTGAGAAGGTACACCTTCTCTTCCATTTCATCTTGATATCTTTTCCTCTCTTTTTCACTTTGTGAATCTGAAAATTAGAAGTAGCATCTGACAATTAATTGTTTTATTTCAAATGTTGATTCTCCTTTCCTTTGTCTTCTAATTGTTGCTCATGTTTCTTTCTTGTATACAATTTTATGTTGCCTATGAAACCAAAAAAAAAAAAAAGAACTATAGATATATTCTTTGGCCTGAAAATTGAAAAGGGTAAATAGAAAGATTACTGGGCTGCGAATTAGCTGTTAAATTACCAAAAAGTACTTAGAGTGGGGAGAATTATATTAGACCCCTCTTATTCTGGCCAAAGAGAATGGAAGGCAGAAAAGAAACCAAAAGCTTTCTTTGAATGTTGTCCTAAAATTATAATTGCAAAAAAAGTAATAAAATTACATTTTGTGACCTAAAAGTTTGCTTATAACTATGAGGTATTTACAATTCACAGTGGTTTAAATTGATCAAAGCAAGGTTCTATTGTGGCTGGCTGATTCTATATATCTTTCTTTTTCCTGCTTGTTTATGATTTCCTAATTCACCTAACATTTAAGTAATTTTCACTGTCACCTTTCTGGCTGTTTTTCATTCACTTATAACCTCATATTTGGTCCTTATTAGTTATATTTTGTGCTATTTCTTTTTGCTGCATGATTCTGCGCTGCACATGTCCAGCACAAAACTTACTAGGGTCTTAACCTACCATGTTAGTAATTTGCAGCAACACCTTCCATGGTCAAAATTGGTCTGCATATGACCATATTGCAACACCCACCTTTGTAGCATGCTTTCCTTGGATGGTCACTTGACTCCTTTCTCCTTTTTAATTTGTTGGTTGATTAGAGTTCATAGCAATTGCGTGGGATGGATTTGGATCTGCTTACCACGATATCAATATCTTTCAAATATCAGTAGATAAATATTACAATTACTACGATATCATGGTTTTGAATATTAGAAACTTGGTTCCTACAAAACTTCCGAACCACAGATTCTGAAGGGGATGATCTAGTGCTTATGCAGGATTCCTGCTACTAAAGAATGAAGTTCCTTCATGTGTTCCATTATATCTAATTCAATAAACCGTTGATTGCTTGATTGCAAGAATTATAGGTATATCGAAGTAAGTAGCTGCTTAGATTGTAACCTAGCTTAATCATTCCATTGTTGTGAACATCACAAAGTAGACCGTCCGCATAAGAACTATATTTATGGATCATGGTCAGCAGTCAACTCATTTTCCTTTCTCTTGTGTTGGTCTAGCTTTGGTTTTCTACTCCAATTATGATCAGTTTATAGAATCTCTCTTTATTCAGAACTAATCCAATTCAGCTATAATCTACTGTTGAAAAATATCTCACCAATTAATGTTTTCTTGATTGATTTACATTGTTTCAGTAGTAAATGCTTTTATCTTAATTGCTCTAGCAATGGTTTTGTCCCACTCCAATCTAAATGCCAGTTTCTCTTTCATTATATTTTTTGTAGAACAAGAGAACTTGACGTTGGACTTCTGTCCCATGCAAATAGGAAGCATTAGACTATAAGATCTTCATTTCAGCTTTTTGATTGAGAAGAGGTTGTTAGATTAGTATCTAACAAAAATGTTCTTATTGTAGGGTTGGATATTTAATTTTCCTTTGAAATGTCACTTCCTTTCTGATTCAAGTTATATTCTTACGAAGTGTTGTACTAACATATTTCTTCTTGAAATTGCAGACTTGCCCTCTTTTGCTTCGTGTATTCACTAAGGTGTGTATGCCTTTGGTAACTTTTGTAGATGTTGAAAATTTTCAGGAGTGATGTGGCCTTTCACAAACCTGATTTGTAGCTCATGTATTCAAATTCGTTTGTATTGAAAAATACATCTGATTATATCCTTATGATGGAAGAACTTTTCTTAATATTGCTGTATAATGTTGTGGTGTGACTACCTGTGACTCTGACAGGTTGGTGGGCACCATCCAGCTGAAGACTTTGCGGTGAGAGGAAAGGAACCAAAAGATGAGGTCCAGATTTATACATGGAAGGATGCTACACTCCGAGAACTTACTGACCTGGTAACGGTTTCTCAGAAGTCCTCCTTTTCATAGTGCAAAACTCTTGGAATATTTTTACCAAAATTTCTGTCATTTCATAGGTCAAAGAGGTTTCTCAGGAAGCAAGGAAAAGAGATGCTAAGCTCTCATTTGCTTTTGTGTACCCGGACAAGAACGGCCGTTTTGTGGTGAGGCCGGTAAGGAAGCTGTCTCTTTATTTAGAATAAACTTAGTCATTGTTTAACTTTATAATCTTCTGTTGTTACACTGTTTTCTTTCATCAGAAGCTATTTCTTTTGCCGTTGTGTTTGAAGTACACCACCCTGATAATTTTTCTCCAGATTCCTTTGTATTGAACAACTGTAGATTGTTAGTACTTGTCCGAGCAGTACATTTTGATGCTGTTAGTTGCTAAAAAGGGATTACTTGTTGACATTGAAGGTGGGTATGACCTATTCACATGGAAACGGGAGACGACTGGATGATGCAAAGACGCTAGCTGAACTTGGCTTCCAGGTAAGTGGCTGACTGAGTATTCTGGCACCGCCTGCAATTTGCCCCCACAGCGTTGACTAATCATTGACATCCTCTTATTGTGAAGATTGGAGACTATTTGAGTGTTGCCATCCTGTAGAGGAGAGATTGTTTGGCCGGAGTGGATACCTGTGTGTGATGTGATTGGCCCGGCAACTATCTACTACGACTTAGGGAGTGGGAAGAATAAGGTAGGGTGATAGGGCTGCTATGGAACTCTTCTTCCAGCTGTTGTAGCTGTACAAAATGCTAACTTGTAAGAATGCTTCCAAAATTGTTAAGCTTCAAAAACGTATTCGGTGGTTGGTTCATGTGCTCAAGTGATCTTTGTTCGCCATCTCATTTCCCGGTTTCCTACTTTGGATCCCACAGCATGCTTTTAGTTTACCATCTCAACATGAATAACAATGTCAATGCAAAACAGAGCCAGATAGATGCCTAAGAGCTCAAGATGAACGTGAGAGAGATTAGCAGGAAGACAGACTGCTTTCATCATCATTTGCTTCAAAATTTGCACAATGGAGGGAGGGTAACCATTCATAGCCAGAAGACAAAAGCGTTAAGTATGTTTGGAACAAAAGTCTCTTTACATCCACGATTTTGCCAAAATTTTTCAGCAGAAGAATAAAATGCAAGCAGGCATTGCATATCTCAAGTTGTACACACACTCGGAGGTCCCCAAACGAATGCAGAATGGAAAAGCGTATCAGATAAATGGGGACATGAGAATAGCAACTTGGTTGTTTGGTCCTGATTATTGAATCTTAAGACACATTATACTGAAGGAACCACAAAGACCCCATGGCACACATTTCTCATTAAGCTTTAAAATCCATCCTATTCTTTTGTACTGTTAAATTGGCCATGGAGTCTTGCCTGACGAGCACAGCGGGCAAAGATTTTCACCACTCGGGCACATTTCAGAGGATCTGTCTCATGTTCCTTGTAACAGTTTAGGCAAGCCTCTCTCTCAGCTGTACAAGGGGTGGGATTTTGATAGGGCAGCTTGAACTCCTTGTCCCGCAGCTCCTTTGCTCTCTGAGTCAGCTCCTGAATCATCTTATCTCCCTGCTTTTCCAGTTTCTCCACTCTTCTTTCACTCTCCTCTAGGACTGAACGGATAGCTTCCAACTCTGAGATCACAACTGGGGGTGGAGGGGGTGCTGCGAAGAACACAGGAGGCTGAAGCGGCGGCCATGCCCCACTTGGGCTGCTCTTCTGTGTGCCAGGAGCTGGCTTCACATTGCTTTGAGGCTGATGTGGTTCCTCTGAGACCCTTGCCTTGGGTTTCTTGGTTTTCTTCTTCACTTTGTTTTCACCACCAGCTAGTTGATTGATTAAGTTCGAACTTATCTGAATTGTATATGCATCCACCATTTCTGACTGCAACAGAACATTCAAAAGTTCAAATTTCAAAATATGCTTTCATAAATAAAAAAATAAAAAAATTAATGTAGTCAAAGGTGCTAGGCGCCAAAATGTTCCGTGCACTATATGCTGGCTTAGACACTTGCTCGAGCGAAGCGAGAGTCTCACGAATATTAAAATTATAAAAAATATAAATAAGGAAAAAATATGATCATTAAATTAAAAATGACTCCCATACAAAGTCCCATCGAGGGGACAAGCATAAAGGAGGAGGGGGAGGGGAGCTACCGAGGAGGCTTAACGAGGGGCAATGGAGGAGAAAAAGAGAGTGACAATGGGAGGGAAGGAGAGGGGGGTGAAGCATGAAGGAGGGGGCTGTCAACCGAGGCTCAGCGAGGGCGATAACAGAGGAGGAGGAAGGGGTGCAATCGGGGAGGCTCGGTAGGGTTGGCAGAGGAGGAGAAAGAGGGAGAGTGATACCATAGGGGAAGCAAAGGCGAGAGGCGCATCACCGGGAGGGGGTGAGAGGAGGTACCACCATTTGCGAGAGGGGAGGCACCACCTAGAGGGTCGCCTTGAGAATAAATTCCAACCATTGGTCGCCTTTGCATGCACAGGGAAAAGGATTGCTGATCACATGGATTAGGTTTCCTTCACTCACAAAAGGGATCTGGCTAGGGCAAGGTTTCCACAGTGACAACAAGCCTAGGGCCACCAAGTTCAGTCATTGGAGCAAGACAACGTCGACAAAGCCTACGGGGGAAGGCTTTACTTAGTTGAAAGGGGTTCAACTGAACCAACTTCATCGAACCCAATCCTCCAAAATGAGACAAGGTCTACGAGGGAAGGCTTTAAATCAAGCACACGCCAAGGTCACACTTGCTTCAATTTGCCTTGTACCAATTCGAGGTGTTGGGGCAAGGCAAGCACACGCTCGAGTTGCCCAACAATTAAGCTCGAGCATGCGCCTAGGCCACGCTCACTTCAATTCGCTCATCCAGAACAATTAGAGGTGCTGATTCCTTGCCTTGCCTTGCCCAAGCGTCTAGGTGAGCATCCAAGTGCTCATCAACAAAACTTCTACGACGGACAAGAAACCTTGGAGAAAAGACACTTGTATAAAAGGACTGAATCTAAGGGCTTAGCGTATGACTCACCTGAGAAACTGGTCTTATACCACATCACGGGCATAACACATTATAAGAAATTTAATTGGTTTGAATTGGTTGGCATGTTGCCATGCATTGTGATGCCAAGAGAAATGTACCAATCTTAGCCATGACCCATGGTACCAATACTTGAGTTTACAATCCTTGCTTGTATCCAAATAATTAATTATACATTCAGGAGTGAACATGTAAACTACATGACTGTCATTTGTTATGGGATAAAAATAAATAGAGTGACCTAATACAATATGCTTGCATCAACATCATCAATGGAACATATTACTAAGGTAACAAACAAATGACGATCAATTATATCAAATGATTAACAAAAAACTTGATTATCATATTCTGATTCATGAGTTCCATCTTCCCCTTGACAATCAGAATTAAAAGACAGTCACCTCTTCCCACCTATAGTTACTCATGAGAGAATATTATATTTTTAAAAAAATCAAGCCATCAGTTATCAGTAAACCTGTAAACCCAACACAGATTTTTCCCCGCCATAAATCGTATAAAAACTAGATTGTAATCAAAATAATTTCCCATCATGGCTGCCATGAACGACCCAATCACACATGATACATCAGCTATGTCTGATGATCTCTATAGTTGCTGCCATGCTCTTTTTTTTTTTACAATATTCCTGGTTTTGCTTTGAAGAAAATTGAAATATAATTTTCTGCCAGATTAGGAAAATCCTTTTCATCAGCACCAAGATGTAACTTGCAAACCACATAAATCAACCATAAACATAAGAGGGACGTACATTTGCTTTCGGTGAACTTGAAGGCTATCCTTAACAGAAGGAGTTCTTAATTCAAGCTCTCCTGGTTTGTTCTTTTAGAAGGAGAAGCATGTTAACCAGCATGAATCTCCAATGGTAATGATAGTTCACCAGCTTCTTGCACAAAATATCTTGATATCAGATGAAATTCCTTTGATTGCTTGAGGGATGGTTTTTGTTCTTTACATTGTCAATGTCCCACTGAATTTTCTTGATTTGGGCTTCTTACAATGTGCAAAACCCTAGCGCAGTCAAGTGAATGAGGCAACATAGTGCATAATACAGTTTCCTGAATCAAGTGGTGCATATTTGAGGCTGTCAATATAATCCTTCATTTCATGAATACCTCTCTTTCGATGGAGTTCCCAGCATCAGTTAGATCAGCTGCAAGCTTTGAAGTTCTTAGGATTGACAAGCATATGTGACAAACAAATCTATTGATCTGATACCTTTTGCTACAATTTTAAGGACAAAACTTAGGCTACAAGGTTCATCTCCACATTAAGTATAGGACATCAAACAAACTAAACTGAGAGCATTGCATGACGATACTTCAACTTCTATATCAGTAGAATTCTTAAATGCCACAAGTGGCATATCTGCTAAGGGACTTAAGGACTTGACAATGAACAAGGTCAAGCTCCAAGTGGTCCACACTTCTGGCAGATGCATAATCCCTCTGGGTAGCTTGTGCACCATAAATTGGAAGTATGGCACTTCAAGAAAATATTGAAGGCACGGTTCCCATAATTAGTAAAAAATTCTATAAACCATAAGAATAAGACATTGGAAACCTGCTAGACCAAAACGTTGGTTTTCCGACATAGTGGGTTTGCTAAAATTAAACCAGACTCTTTTTGGCCAATCTGATCCCAAGCCAATTTAACTCAAATAATTACTAAATTGTAAAACCTACCAAACTAGTAATGTTATCATGAGAGTAATTAGTGAATGGTAAACGAGTTGCTAATTTCTTCATCCATTGTTCCTTCTAGGAAAACATGAAAGATCATGGTATTGAGTCAAAACCAGATCAACGAAGCATGATCGATATAGAATTCGATGGTCCTCCATTGCTCGAAGAACAGGAAACTAGATCAACCTTGGTTTTCCGACATTGTGGGTTTGCTAAAATTAAACCAGACTCTTTTTGGCCAAATCTGAACCCAAGCCAATTTGACTCAAATAATTACTAAACCTACCAAACTAGTAATGTTATCATGAGAGTAATTAGTGAATGGTAAACGAGTTGCTAATTTCTTCATCCATTGTTCCTTCTAGGAAAACATGAAAGATCATGGTATTGAGTCAAAACCAGATCAACGAAGCATGATCGATATAGAATTCGATGGTCCTCCATTGCTCGAAGAACAGGAAACTAGATCAACCTTGGTTTTCCGACATTGTGGGTTTGCTAAAATTAAACCAGACTCTTTTTGGCCAAATCTGAACCCAAGCCAATTTGACTCAAATAATTACTAAACCTACCAAACTAGTAATGTTATCATGAGAGTAATTAGTGAATGGTAAACGAGTTGCTAATTTCTTCATCCATTGTTCCTTCTAGGAAAACATGAAAGATCATGGTATTGAGTCAAAACCAGATCAACGAAGCATGATCGATATAGAATTCGATGGTCCTCCATTGCTCGAAGAACAGGAAACTAGATCAACCTTGGTTTTCCGACATTGTGGGTTTGCTAAAATTAAACCAGACTCTTTTTGGCCAAATCTGATCCCAAGCCAATTTGACTCAAATAATTACTAAACCTACCAAACTAGTAATGTTATCATGAGAGTAATTAGTGAATGGTAAACGAGTTGCTAATTTCTTCATCCATTGTTCCTTCTAGGAAAACATGAAAGATCATGGTATTGAGTCAAAACCAGATCAACGGAAGCATGATCGATATAGAATTCGATGGTCCTCCATTGCTCGAAGAACAGGAAACTAGATCAACCTTGGTTTTCCGACATTGTGGGTTTGCTAAAATTAAACCAGACTCTTTTTGGCCAAATCTGATCCCAAGCCAATTTGACTCAAATAATTACTAAACCTACCAAACTAGTAATGTTATCATGAGAGTAATTAGTGAATGGTAAACGAGTTGCTAATTTCTTCATCCATTGTTCCTTCTAGGAAAACATGAAAGATCATGGTATTGAGTCAAAACCAGATCAACGAAGCATGATCGATATAGAATTCGATGGTCCTCCATTGCTCGAAGAACAGGAAACTAGATCAACCTTGGTTTTCCGACATTGTGGGTTTGCTAAAATTAAACCAGACTCTTTTTGGCCAAATCTGATCCCAAGCCAATTTGACTCAAATAATTACTAAACCTACCAAACTAGTAATGTTATCATGAGAGTAATTAGTGAATGGTAAACGAGTTGCTAATTTCTTCATCCATTGTTCCTTCTAGGAAAACATGAAAGATCATGGTATTGAGTCAAAACCAGATCAACGAAGCATGATCGATATAGAATTCGATGGTCCTCCATTGCTCGAAGAACAGGAAACTAGATCAACCTTGGTTTTCCATTGTGGGTTTGCTAAAATTAAACCAGACTCTTTTTGGCCAATCTGATCCCTAGCCAATTTGACTCAAATAATTACTAAATTGTAAAACCTACCAAACTAGTAATGTTATCATGAGAGGAATTAGTGAATGGTAAAAGAGTTGCTAACTTCTTCATCCATTGTTCCTTCTAGGCAAACATGAAAGATCATGGTATTGAGTCAAAACCAGATCAACCCAAGCATGATCGATATAGAATTCGATCAAGGTCCTCCACTGCTCGAAGAACAGGAACCCATTTCACGCAGTCCTTCGATATAAACTGTTTCTTGACCAAAAATGTGCTTCCGATTCATAATGTGAAATGGAAACGATCAGAAGGACGCATCCCGAAGATCCGAGCTATGAATGTAGCCCGTCTTGGTAGATCAGGTCCCCCAGAGATATCTTGTTTCTCCGACTCATTAAGGAAGCAAATAGAGACGCCAAGTGATCCTCATATAACACATCGAGATTAAGAACATCGTAAAATCCCTCTTGTATCGTTAAACGTGGAGACAAACGTACCTTGATTCTTGCGCTCCTTGGTCCCGCCGACGACCGGAAGAAGCTCGTACCACCAAACCCTCGGAGAGACGGGGAAGAAAGGCTCGATTAGGCCGTGCGACTTACTTAGACAGCACTGGGCTTAGAGTGTGCCCTCACTCGGCCCATATCCGAAGGAAAGAACTGATCAACTTGTGCATTTGTGGGCTTCCTTTAGCCCACAATTGTCTTGGGCCTATTAATGTACAAACTGACAGTCAGATGAGAGTTGATTCCTCATTTATTCTAACAAGGTCAGATTGGTTGACTTAGTCACGGGTGAATTGGTTTCTCAGTCTTCCAAATGAAACAAACGATCGTGTTGACGTCAGTGCTTAGAGAGGACACGTAATTTAAAATATGCATTGTTCCGTTCCGACTTAAATGCATTAAATTTGAGCCACTGAGGTGGTTGCTTCCTCATTTATTCCCGTTGAAATCATTGGACGAGCTGGACCACACGCCTCCACAGTAGCAGCCTACGCGTCTCAAAAGCACTGTTCACTGCAGGATTGGCTCATCCCTGATACCGGCCCGGTTGATGTCAGCGCTCACAAACTTGATGGTCGGTGATTCACTCTGTGTCCGTTGCTTTGATCCGCCAGCGTTCACGCAGCTCCAGGGGTGACGTGGGGCCCTCGTGAGCGTTCCAAGGAGGAGGTTTTCTTCCCGGGTTGACTCGACAGGGGAACGAGTCACGATGACGCGACATTGCGGCTGTGGGGCCATCTCGTCTTCGAAGTCAACATGATGAGGATGACGATGAGAAGGAGGTGGATCGTTCTTTGGATTGCTTATTTATCCCCCTCTCGAGACGCTCGTGTGTCTGTTGCGTGCGTGAAAGCGCGATGGATTCCTTCTCGCTGCTCTTCTCCTCCTCCCTTCTCCTCCTAATCCTCGCCGCCGCTGCTGCCGATGTCTCCGTGGATTCCCGAGAAGAGCGATCTGCTCTTCAGAGAAGAGGGGAAGGTGGTGCTGCGGCGACGCCCGGCGGCCTCCGCTTCAGTGGAGGGAAGCGGGGTGAGTTCAAGATTCTGCAGGTGGCGGACATGCACTACGCTGACGGCAGATCGACGGGCTGCCTCGACGTCTTCCCCAACCAGACCGCCACCTGCTCCGATCTCAACACCACCGCCTTCGTCTACCGCGTCATCCGCGCCGAGCGCCCCGATCTCGTCGTCTTCACGGGTACGATCATTCAGCCCAACATTTTCCCCTTCTTTTCCTTTTCATACTTTGGGTTTTGCTTTGATCGATTAAGTCTCTTGGTATTGAGTATTTGAGATCTCAAGAAAGGAAGTGACCGATTCAGGGGTGATGATTGCGCATTGGTTGAGATTGTACTGTAGTCAGATAATGACATTGTCCTACAATTTTGATTAGGGCCGTGTTAGGACCACCAATTTGGTATATTAGCTGACTTCAGTTCATGCCGACAGCCGCAAGCAAATAGCTATTGGGAAAGTAGGAATTGGCTATTATCAGAGGGACCACTGGACATTTAATCTTGAAGGATAGAGGTGGATGATGAGTATGAAACGAATCAAGGATGTGAATGGAGCTCCATCCTGCTTTAATATGCCCTCGACGGCTTTGACATGTGGATTGCTCATGGAATTTTCGGCATCCTTGAAATGGTTTAATGCCATAAACATACCATTGTACAATCATTAATGTCACTTTAAACTTTGTCTATAGCATCTTACTGCTGTAAATGTTGGCAACAGTACATGGTCGGTAGGTTCTGGTTGGACTTAAATGTGTTTGGTCCTTGATGGACTGACACATTTAACTTGGTTAATCAATACACAATCGGACTTGGGATACAAACATCTAAACTTAACTTGAATTGGCCTGATTATAATAGGATTAAGCATGCTATGAGTGTCATATTTGGGTTCTAATCATGTCATTCTTGGGTTGCCTAAATGGGTAAGATCGCGTTGCGTTATTAACGGATCAATATCAATCAAATTGTTATTATTGGATCATGCACAGGCGAATCCATGTAGTGAATTATCATTTATATGGCTCAAGAAAATCAGTTTTAAATATCCATGTACTAGATGGATCATGTTTTAGGGACTTGACACAATTATTAGAAGGGTCAGGTTCACATTGACCAAGCTATCTGGTTTATAAGCCTCCACGAAATGCAATTTTCATCCAATACCAACCATATAGAGGCAGTGTAGAAGCCAACTAAATTTAGACTATGTATGACCTGGGTAAGTTTGATTATGATCTCCTGTATGGTGTCAAATATGTGAAAAAAGATACAAATTAACACGATGCCGACATATTTGAAGCATTGTACACACTCAGGTACAGAAACACACCTTTGTATATGAATATATTATCTTGACTTGCTTTGGAGAAGTTAAAAAAAGAAATACATTATTCATGCTAAGCTTCTCTATTTGAAATATAGATGGAGGTTACCGTCTTGTTTCCATTTACTGTGGGTTGTATAATACATTATAACATGGAATTAGTTATATATCTTTGCCGGGAGTTGGTGAATCTATAGTTGCAAACCTTTTTCCATGGTAAAAGATTTCAGATACAGGTTCTGATAGCATTAACTGTGTAATAGAGTGTGGCACTCTTGTAAAAAAAGGAAAAAAAACTACAACTTTTCAGCCTGTTAAATCATTTAGTATAAGTCATCCACTTTGTATTATCAATTCGTTTGTTGCCTAATTTTCTATGGTTTTGGGACTACTGTAAAATCACCGAGGGGATATTGTTGCATTAGGTATTGATATATTGACTCTTGTTGGAACAGGTGACAACATATTTGGCTTTGATGCTACTGATGCAGCAAAGTCACTGGACATGGCATTTGCACCAGCAGTCACTCTCGAGCTCCCATGGGCAGCGGTTCTGGGTAACCATGACCAGGAATCCACCTTATCGCGTGAGGGTGTGATGCGCCACATTGTCAGAATGCGCCACACTCTGTCAAGGCTCAACCCGGATGGCACTGATATTGATGGCTTTGGTAACTATAATTTGGAGGTATATGGGTCCGAGGGCTCATCTTTGGCCAACAAATCAGTGCTCAATCTCTACTTCCTCGACAGTGGTGATTATTCTACGGTTCCCTCAATCCCTGGGTATGGGTGGATCAAGCCCTCTCAGCAACTTTGGTTTGAGCGAACCTCCTCCCGCTTGCAGGTACTCTAAGCAAATGGTCTTCCTCAATCATTTAAGAATATTTGTATGGTATAATGATTCCCACACTTGATGGATGTTGTACTCATAAATCTATACTATGCAGTCAAGGTCTCACTCATAATAACTGTCCAATGCATAAAAATTCCTGAAGTATGTCATGTTAGAATGGAATTTAATTTTCATTGATTCCTTGTGCACTACACGTAATTGAATTAAGAGGAAATTTCCTCTAGATGACACTGTTTTTCAGCTTATTATTCAAAAAAAATAAAAGAAAAAAATTAAAATAATTCTTTTACAGCATGCACTTACGCATTTGAGCATTGTGATATCGTGCAGAAAGAGTATATGAGCAAGCCAGAGGCACAAAAGAATGCTGCACCTGGCCTTGTGTACTTCCACATCCCATTGCCAGAATACAGCAGTTTTGATGCATCCAATTTTACTGGGGTGAGGCAGGAGGGGATCAGTTCTGCATCCATAAATTCAGGGTTTTTTGCGACAATGGTTGAAGCCGGTGATGTCAAAGCTGTTTTCACCGGGCATGATCACCTGAATGACTTCTGTGGAAAGCTGACTGGAATTCAACTCTGCTATGCTGGTGGCTTTGGTTACCATGCCTATGGGAAGGCTGGGTGGTCAAGAAGAGCAAGGGTGGTGTCAGCATATCTAGAGAAAACAGTGGATGGTGAGTGGCAAGGAGTGAAATCAATAAAGACATGGAAACGCCTGGATGATCAGAACCTTTCCACCATCGATTCTCAAGTCCTTTGGAGCAAGGGAAATAATGGTAAGCGACTCTTCCTCCACTCATGATACTTACTGCCTAAAAGATAGATAATAGATCTTGCTATATGATACAGTAGCCACTCAAATTGAGGTTTTGGACCTGAATTTGCCAGTGATTGATAGAAATCTCATAAATTTCCAACACTTAATATTTTTAGGATTATTTGCTCTGTGACATTTGGTTATGATATCGCATGAAGTGTAGAAGAACCAATATATTTTCTTTCTTTACCTTCTTTGGCAAAGAAGACGTTTGTCAAACTGTAAAAATAAAACTCTGTCACCCCTCCTTTCCCTGTTGAAGTAGATCAAATTATAGAAAATTAATTTGGACAAAGAATAAAATATTAAGCTAAAAGAGACTGTATCCGGTAAGAGGCCTAAGTTTCATCAAATCCATGAAAGCACCAGGTTGCCTAAATAATGTATCCAGATCTGATCATTTTTCTTGTAAGCATGCAATTGTAATTTTTTTATATATGTATTAACGCACTGCATGACCACCACATCCCAGTACTGAGGGAGTTGCCTGAAGTTTTTGAACCTCTCCTTAATTCTCTCAAGAGGGTATGTGTAAGTGCTTCATCTTTTGGTTGCAAAAACAAATCAACTAACTTATCCTAAGTCTTGATGGTGGTGGCATGAATTGACTTGTGGGTGTATTTGGCCTACGTTATACTCGCTTAACTGTCGGCAAACATGTTTGTTTCCTGGAATATATTGAAATGTTCGAACAGTTCCATCTTAAGTTTGTTTGGCATGGAGCTTAGGAGGGAATTTTGTGAAAAAAAACCAATAATGTTATGTTCTTTCTCTTTGTATTGGCATGCTTAGGGAGGCGCAGGAAGAGAAGTACTAAAAATTGAGAAGGGTTGCTTGCAAGTTAATTTGCGGAAGAAGATTAGGAGTTGCTGGTCGTGGTCGGTGAACTAAACAAGTCTCCCATCTGTATTTCTGGCCATGATCAAGAACACTCTTTCATATACAGAATAAGCAGATGGAAATTATATAGGCAGGTATATTGCCTCCCGGAGTATTATGTTTTTGACTTTGTGTCATCTAGTCACTAGTTAAGATTAAATCTGATGGAAGATGGCACAAACTACCTCCCTTTTCTTGATCTGTGATGGCTATCTTTGTTGCTTGCATCTCTTTGTCTGTCTAATGCTTGCATAAAATGAGAGCATCCGTTGTGTGATAATTAAGAATTATCCTTGGAAATTTTCCAGTGGTTAACTTGTTGTGATCCAACGTTATTGATGAAATGATGATGACAATTTCTTCCCCATTTTTCTTTTCTTTTGCACTTTCCCTTGCGTCAACCTATTGAAGTTTACCGATAATATAATTTTGACAGGTAAATCCTGCTCGTAGCACACGTTTACCTATTAATGTTTCTTCGGATTCATTGTTCAGCAGCTCAGAATTACACGGTCTTTATCTCGATATAATGTTACTGGAACATGTTTAGAATGCTGGGTGAGGATTATTGCCTGCCTTGGTGGCTTTGATGTGAGACGCCCAATAAATGGCATCATCATCGGACACTCGATAGACATGAGAAAGGAGATGCATCACGGCCGAGGAGTACGTGACACGGCAGCACTCACCCACCTGCCTCGCTCCTGCTTGTACGATCGTAACTTCCATTTTCTTTTCTTTTTTTTTATACTAAATCTCTTTTTTATTATTTACCATCTTATTTTATTTTATTTTATATTTCTAAAATACTCCATTGTAATAGACGTAGATGCCCTCTACATCTTCCCTATTTCCCTTCTTCTCCTCCTAATCGCGAGGAGCGAAACTAGTCACCGTCACGCCCGCCTCTCTCTCTCTCTCTTTCCCCCTCCCCTCTGTCTTTCGTCGCAGTCATCCCCCTCTCTCGCGGCCTCCTGGATGATAAGGAAAGACCTGGAATCAATCAATCAATCATCTATTACCCTTTGTTTCACGGCTTCTCCTGGTCTCAAAAGCATTGGATGTGTTGGTAATGTCTTATCGCCCTACATACTTTTTGCTTCATCTGTTATGGTTTGTTTGGTTCTGTTACAGTGAATGCCTCCTCTGCTCTATTGTTTCTCATACGAATATAAGGGTCAGACTGTGTGATCCAAACAATTTTATCCTTTTTAAGATTCATTTCATTATTTATCTATCTTTTTCGCTATAAACACACAGACTCGAGAGAAAGTTTTGCCAATGATCACTCTGACATTTATAAGGTCATTCTCTTATTTTCCAACCAATAAGAATCTATAGTTACCAAATACCACTTAACATATTATCTTTAATTGTGTGGTTAGTATTATATTGCTGCTTAAATGATGCACGTCCGATTAATGTAGCAAAAAATTATGATTAAAAGAACATGTTTATCAAATCAGGAGTGGCCATGATGATTAAAAAGAAAAACTTGTTTCTCAACTGATTTGACAGCATTGTATTTGTGGTCATGGCGAATTAATTAGATGATAAGGGACTTGAAACTGCTTGTTTAATTGCAGTTTATCGTAGATCATGTAAAACTTGAATTAATCAAATCCAATAAGATTTTTCTTTAATTGCTTGTTTATCGTAGATCATGTAAAATATAACCACAAAATCCAATTATCCTCTCTTGACTAATACTAAACAAGTTGGAGTTCTAATTCGTCAAGATTGAGAATCTAGTTGATTATTTTCTTCCAGAAGCAAAATTAGGGAGGGAGGGCCAATCTAATAGTATTCCCAACAAGTGTAGCTGTCGGAGAAGTTAATTTAGGCCGATCCAAACCCCAAGAAGATTGTGAGCCTCTCAACAGGGAAAGCCAAAGGTGGAAAAGAATAAACAAGGAGGCACAAGTCAACAGCAGCGGGGATAGAATCCCATATATCTCTCCAATAACTGCAGCGAGTGCCTGCATTCCCCGAATCATCATCTTTGTGGCTTAATCTGTTCTCAATCCTTTCCATGTTTCGCAACAAAAACGGCATCGGAATCCGCAATCGAGGCAAGCCATTGATTATATTAACACAACGGGCGTGCGTGTGTCGTCGCGAACGCATCGACCGCGAGCGCGTTGCGTCTCGTCGATCGAGAAGCCCACGGCCCGTTCTTTTGGACTCCCTTCCTTCGTCTCCACCGCATCTCTCTCTCTCTCTCTCTCCCCGTCATGCTCTGTTCGCTTCGCTTCTGACGACTACATCGGACGAGACGAAAGCGTTACAGAACACAAAGCACCACATTGAAGTTTCCTTAATTCTGCTTCTTCTTCTTCTTCTTCTTCCTCTCTCTCTCTCTCTCTCTCTCTCTCTCTCTCTGGACTGGTGCAAGTGACATGGCGATTCAAGCGCAGTACCCATCCGATGTCATACTTGTCAACGGGTAATTCTTGTTTCCTTTTTGTTGTTTATGTTCCAAAGATCCCAACTTTTTTGCTTTCCCCACCCGAAAGTTTTAATCCTTTGGGGGATTTACGGCTGCGGGTTGCGCGCAGAGGCGAGGAGACGACGGGCATCGATTTGTCCCAGGGCCTGCAGGGATTCTTAGACTCCTCGACCCTTGTGTTCACCGAGACAGGTCGGGTCAAATTTGCTCTTCTTTTGCCTTTCCCTGTCCCTAATCGTTGAAATGTTTCGTGGTGGAACAGGAGGGGCTGTGAATCCAAGGAAGCGAGCAAGAGAGGAGACGCGAGTAACAGCGGTTTCCATGGCCAACGGGCCAACTACAGCGCAGAATACTGATATCAGCAATCTCTTGTTCTTGCAATCAAATAGTCTTTCGCCGACGTATATTAGCCTCGCTCAGTTTCCATCCAAATCCACTACTCCTTTCGTCTCCACCGGCCTCCAACTCGCCTTCGGAGCCCAGCAGAAGCAGTGCACCATGAATCATGTTCGTCCCTCTCCCCCCGCCCTCTTCGAGGAACTCGCTCCGCACCTCACCCGGTGCCAGGATGAAATCGATGGTTTCCTCAGCGAGCAGGTGCTCGTCGTCGCTCCTTTCCCATTTGGTTTACCTTCCTCTGTTCCCGTGAGTAGAAGAAACTAACATGGGTGGCTTCTTTCGCTATTACCGATACGGCAGGGAGAACTCCTCCAGAGCACATTGGCCGGGAAATGGCGATCACATTGTCGGACTCTTGTGAGTGCCGCGGCGGCTGCGGCGCGGCGGAGGATAAGGGCCAAGGAAGCGGCGGTGGAGCAGGCCTTGCGGCACCGCGCCGAGCTGGAGGAACGACTGGCCCGCCTGAAAGCCGAGTCCCTGGCGTGGCGGGGCAAGGCCGCGGCCGCCCAATCCCATGCCGCTGCCCTCCATGCACAGCTTCAGCAGGCAGCGGAGGCGGCCGCGGTCGCCCGAGAGAGGGAGGGCGAGAGCGGTGGCACTGCGGCGGCCGACGACGCCGGCTCCGCCACGTGCGTCGACATGGCTCCAGGATCCTGCCGCGTTTGCCGGCGGCGGAACGCGGCCACGGTGGTGGTGCTCCCATGCCGCCACCTCTGCCTCTGTGTCGACTGCGCGGCGGCCGGCGCCGCGGCTTCTTGCCCCGCCTGCGGGCGCGTCAGCACCAGAATCGTCCACGTGGCCTTCTCTTAACGCCATCGCCTTATCATCACCCCTCCACTCCAAAATCGCGGCACATCAACTGCCGTCCAAATTCAAAAAGAATAAAAAG
Organism: Musa acuminata AAA Group; assembly: GCF_036884655.1. NCBI lineage: Eukaryota > Viridiplantae > Streptophyta > Magnoliopsida > Zingiberales > Musaceae > Musa > Musa acuminata. The sequence goes on from NC_088340.1 coordinate 9,821,569, forward strand.
AAAATTATCACATATAGAATATTACACTTCTCGTCTCTTCTGTCCCCTTTTGTAATTTTTCTAAATGAATGGAAATTTTAGCTATAATATCGTTCGTTTCTTATGTGTATTCGGTTGTTGCATGCCAACATGAAATGGCAGTGAGCGTAACCGTGACGTCCTGTTGGTACGGTTCTGTTGGGTGACATCACACGCGCCACGCGTCAGCTTTCGGTTAGCGCAGTTAAGAGGTCGTGCACCGCACCGTAACAGATGCTTTCGTATTCTTCCGTAGGTGGTCCGTTTGGTCCGATGATGGGGACGTGAGGTCCGTGCGATCGTGATCGTGATCGTGCGGTGGAGCTGCGTGATCACCGTACATGTATGCTCGTTCGTAGTGTTCGTGGCGGTTTTAGAATGCGTAACGTGTTCGTACAGTAGTCCTTGAGAACCGTTTCGTTTTGTAACGGTTCCCCGAAACCGCAACAAGCATTTACAACGGTTTATAACGGTCTGACCTCAGAGTCAGTTTTGGGACATCCTTGAAGTGACGCAATATATTGGTGTACTATAAACAGATATTTCATACATCGAATGTGATGAGTGTTAAAGAACATTTGACACAACTGATTTAAATTTTAAACTTAAATTGTGATTATTTCTCCAAATAGAATATTATAAATTATACGTCAAAAAATTTCTCTTTCTACTATTAAGCTTTTACACAATGATATTTTCGTTTTTACTCAGGAACACTTTTTTCGTGACTTTGACAAAAATACTTTTCATCCTCCGTCGATCGACCATATTGCCTCTCCCCCTTGCTTTGCTCTTACCACCTCCTCCCTTCCCCTTTTCCCTTTTTTCTCTTTTTCCTTCTCCATTCCCCTTTCCCCCTTTTTCTCTTTTTCATTCTTCATCTCCTTTTCCTCCCTCCTCCCCTCTCACCCACCCTTCAAGATCATGAACATAATAAAGGGTAATAATCTCGACATAGCCCAATAGTCTAGTCCAATAGTATCAAAATCGTTAAAAGTAAGGTAAGCCTAACCTAGTGGGTCATTGAGTTGGCTACACCAACCCCATTAGTTGACGTGTTAGTGGATAACCAGTAGATAAGCTCATCAAGGATAATTATCTTCGAAGACTTGGAGCAAAGCTCAACGACGTGGATGAGGAATAGAGGAAGATGCGACAATTGGAGCAAAGGTCAGATGTGATACATACCACTGCTTATAATGGGCGAAGGCAAGAACGATCAATAGAAGATGTGCTAGCTTTCTGTAGAGTTTCAAAGAGAAAGGGAAAAAGATAGTAGAAGAAATGATGAGTACTTCTACTCTATAATGCCTTGGACTCGTATACGGGTACACATTTATATTAGTTATAATGATAAAAGTATAATTTTTTAAGTAATAAAAAAATCAATCATAGCTCAACAAATCTTCTCATCCTTATTCCATGCACCCATAAAACAACCATTTATCTATTTATCTTAATCTAAATTCTTATCCTTTATTGTATCTAATCTTAACTATTTGAATTAATTTTATAACACCGTCATAATTCAAAATATATTTACTTTAAAGTTGTCTTGAGAAAAAAAATTTTAAAAAAATTCACTAAGGCTTTTGTAAAGATGTCAAAAAGTTGATCTTTGGTGTTGTAATTGTCCATTTTAATTTCTCCTATATCGACTAGCTTATAAATGAAGTGATGTGAATTTTCAATATGTTTGATGCTCCTATGGTAGATAGAATTTTAGTAGTTGTAGTGGTAAATTTATTATCACAATAGATTATACTTGGTCCATCTTTTTTTTTTTTTTAATTATTAGAATTCTTTGAAGCCAAATTATTTAACATATCATACTTGTAGTTGTAACATACTCCACCTCGTAGCTTAAAAGAATAATATATAAAATCACCCATTATCTAAGGCTAAGTACATATCCTGAAGCTTTTTTATATCATTTGCAAAATTAGTCTAACCATTATTAGTATAAGAATATAATTTAAATATTTTTACTTACTTATAATGAATGTTATAATTGAGAGTTCTTTTGATAGATCTAGGAACTTTTTTAGTTGCTCAAAAGTGATGCGTGCTAAGGTTGTGCATGAATTTGGATAACAAACTAACTACAAATATAATATTCGACCTTAAATGTGTGAGATAAATTTACTCTCTAATTAAATTTATATATTATTTCTTATATATTATTTTAACTCTATTATCTAACTTAAGTTTATCATTTGCATTCATTAAATGATTTATAAGTTATCATATAAAATATTTTTAACAAGTTTTTAACATATTTTTCTTATCACAAATAAATTTAATTTGTATCTTAAATAATTTTGATTTTTAGAAAATAATATAAAAGCCTCGTATCAGTCATTTCAAATTTTGATATGATATTTTTTTTAAAAATTCAATAAGCATTTCTAATGATTTTTTAGTATAAATCTTACCATTCATATACAAATAGATAATAAGAATTTTTATATATAAAGTTGACTCACTTAATTTTCTTTAAAATTTATCTTGAAGAAAATACTTATCAATTGTGTTGTACCATCCCCTTAGTGCTTGTGTTAAATCATATAGTACTTTATTTAATTTGTAGACTTTATATTCTTATCCTTTAATTTTAAATCCTTCATCTTACTTTGCATAAATCTCCTTTTATAATTTTTCATTCAAGAATTTGATTTAATATCAAATTTATAAACCTATAATTTTTTGTTAATGTTAATCATATTCTAATTATATTAATTCTAGCAATCACATAATAAGTTGCAGAAGAAATTTGAGCATACCCCTTACCAACTAAATAATGTGAGCGATCAACATTAAATTTTGACTTATACACCCACTTGAGGCCAATTGCTTCTTTCCTTGAATGCAAATTAATCAACTTCCAACTATTATTTTTTAAAATAGCTTATAGTTAGATATCATTACTTGCATCCATTCTTCTTTTTGAGCTATAACTTCAAAATAAATACAGATTGATATATTCCAAAGGAAAACATGCAAAATCATCATACTAATATATATGTGAAAAGACTATAATTTTTTTAAAAAATATATTTTAATATAACTAAAATCACTTAAATTAGAATTATTTAAAATATGAGAAGGTTCAAGTGAAGTGTTAATAATAGGTAATATATTTTTGCTTCTACAATTATTGGAATGTCAACTGCTTTAGGATTTTAAACTTCTTTTTTCATTAAAAATAATATTATAATTTTTAATTAATTTTTTAATTATAAGATCATAAGGTCTTAAACCTTTTGCTTTATTATTATACAGCATAAATATGCATTTAATAATTTTGTCATCAAAATTTTTTTTTTAAGAACATGAAAGTATGCAACAATAAGATACACTTAAGTGACTTACATCTGGTTTTCTATTCAATTATACCACATAGGATTTTTTTTCTTATACTATGAAAGCGATTTAACAAATATACTATTGTACTTATAGCTTCTATCTAAAACTCTTATGATATTGTTTTTTCATTCTATGCTTTATTTTGCTAGGTGGTATAGATTATGATAAGTTCTCTGTGAATGCTTGCATTTTTATAAAAATATAAAAACCCTTTGAAAATGAATTCATCCCCTTTGTATGTGAAATTTTAATAAAATAATTATTTATTTAATTTAAAATTTATAAATAATAATAATAATAATAATAATAATAATATAATAATAATAATAATAATAATAATAATATAATAATAATAATAAACTTTTTGAAAACAGGATAAAGAGTGTTTTCTTCGTAGTGATAAAAAAATAGCACCCGAGTAAAAAGTAATTAGGGGTGCCATTAGATAAATGTCCAATCAATTGAGATTTTTCTTAGGTAAAATGATGTTGATTCCATCCAATCAACTTTTGCCAAGTGCGCATATTTCTGCTGTAAGCGCAAGCGGCAGCAGAGCACGGGACTCGAACAGTTGTTAGGAAAGATAAGGTTTCCAGAAGCAGTAGGGTCGGAACACTGATGAGAGTGACCTCTGCCAGCCAATGGATTCACGCTTTCTGCTTCAACCCACCCGCAGTTTTGTGTGGCGCATCTATAAACCTCCACGAGCAGCCACCAGCGTCTCCCATCCGCTACCTGAGCCGAGACTGTTCCAGGTATGTCGTCTCCCGAGTTATTCTCCGTCGTCGTCGACGAAGAGGCTCCGCACCACCACTTCCATGACGCCTGCTTTCTCTGCAAGAAGCCCATAGCCGGCAACGAAGACATCTTCATGTACAGGTTCGACATGCTTCGTTCCATTCAGTTCTCTCTGCTTCCCCCTCGTTCGTGGGAGTGATCGATTTCATGCGCTGTAGGGGTGGCACGCCGTTCTGCAGCAGGGAGTGCCGGCGGGAGCAAATGGATATGGACGAAGCTCTGGAGAAGGATCGCGTGGCTTCTTATAGTGCTTCTCCTTCTGCGTCGTCCACGCAGCAGGCCTTCTCCGCGAAGCGTAAGCCGAGCTTGATCATGGCTTCCAGCTGTGCGAGGAGAACCGCTTCGGGACCGACGCAGCGGTCGTTGCTATCAGCTGATGGCCAAACACCTCCGTGCTTCTCGAACTAGATTTCGAGTGTGTGTGGGAGATCATGTAGAAAATTTCAGGGTTTCTTGATATAGGAGTGAGAGTTACGCTTCTGATATCGTTTCTTTTTTTCGATCGAAAGAAGAGGAGATTAATTAGCATCTCACAGTGTAATAATTCTGTTTTCAACTGGTTTCTGTAAGTATAAAATATGTAATATATTATATGTAATACTAATAATAGATTGAAATTATGATTGAAATTAAATAATAATAGATCGGTATTACGAGCGTTTGATACAATCTAAAAAAGGATATTTGTGTGACTGTAAAGTCACCATGGAGGTTAAGAGAGAAATCATAATCTCTAAACGTCTTTTATGAGATGGGTTGTTTAATCTTTAGAGATTCTATCTATTTATAAACTAGAACAAAGGGTTTATGATAAATTGTTAAGAGAGTTGCTCATATCGAGGGCATCATCTCATCCCCTAAGTAATCCTATTATAATATTAATTTCTTTTCTATTAATAATCAAAATCTAATTAATTTTATTATATATTTTTATTTAATTATAAAGAATCACATAATCAAACAGTTTCTAGATTTGATCATTTAAATGATTGGACCAATGTCCAAACAAGATAAATCTTTGCCTTTTTCTTGTTCGACTCGATCACATTGCTTGCTGTAAGACGAGAGCATGCCAAGATCTATGCGAAGCTTAAAGCTGCATTTGTCTACGAGCAAAATGCAGCTCTCTCACTTGGTTACTGCACACAGAGGAGACACATGAAGGGAAAAGTTGACACTTCCAAAGCTCGACGTCTTTCTCATTACCTCGTCGAGGATACTGCATCGGTTCTCCTCCTGTTTGAATCAGTTGCGGCTCTTCTCAAGCACTCTACCACTTCGCTCATCGACGGACGCTCCTTAGGATTCTTGGCGAGGCAACTGTTGGCCAGCTTGGCTATCTCGCGTGCAGCTCCGAGCGAGAACTCGCTTCGCAGTCTCGGGTCCATGATCAAGCTGAACCTCCAGGTCTCCACGGGGTTTTGCCTTACCCAGTCCAACAGCTTCTGCTCGTTTGGTGGCCGATTCCTCTCCAGCGAACGCCTGCCCGTAAGGATCTCGTAGAGAACCACCCCGAAGCTCCAAACGTCGCTCTTGACTGTGAGATGCCCCGTCTCGACGTAGTCTGGAGCTGCATATCCGTAAGTGCCCACCACCTGTTCGACTCCAACGAGTGATGGAAGGAAGCATGAGCTCTATGTTCAAAAGACACATAGCGATAATGTCTTTGACGAAGTACACGTACCGCTGTAGTCACATGAGATCGTCCCGCAGTCGGTCCTTCTCGTGCTAAGCCGAAGTCGGAGAGTTT